>NC_041382.1:630154909-630192409 GCF_002162155.2 Triticum dicoccoides | reverse complement strand
AACCCGGGAATTCCGTGGTATAACGTAGCTGTCTGCCTCCTTGGTTGCTGCATCATGTGTTCGGCAGTAGTGCTGCCGGACAGTGTTTCCAGAGATTAAGGTCCTGAAAGAAAAGAAAAATAACCGAATGGGAAGCCCCTAGTGCGGTTTAGGCCGCGTCTTGGGGCGTGCCGCAGTTGTGCCCCCCTCCCCACCTGTGCCCATGGTATTTTTAATGCGTAATTATGTACGCGCGGCACGAGTTTCGCCGCTGGGCTGGGATTGGGGTGGCCGCCGTATTGCTACGCGAGCTCAGATCGCGCTAGGCATTCTATTTGCCGATTGCCCCGAGCGTGCTTGAAGGTGTCTGGGCTGTGAAGCGCCGAACTGGTTGATTGCCTTGAGAGGCTACTTTGTGTTTCTGCTGCGAGGGCTGCGGTGTGCTCCTCTGTTCGGAGAGAGCGCTTTGTGTTTCCATTGACTGTAATAACTCCGCGAGGTCCTGGCATCTTGAGATTGAGGTATGCATAATGCGGTACCGCATTGAATCTAGCAAATGCGGTTCGCCCGAGCAGCGTGTGATAACCACTGCAGAAGGGGACTATATCCAAGATTAACTATTCGCTTCGGAAGTTATCCGGGGATCCGAAGACCACTTCCAGTGTAATTGAGCCTGTGCAATGGGCCTCTACACCTGGAATGACGCCCTTAAAGGTCATTTTCGTGGGTTTGATCCTTGAGGGGTCTATACCCATTTTGCGCATTGTGTCCTGATAAAGCAGGTTCAGGCTGCTGCCGCCGTCCATAAGGACTCGAGTGAGGTGAAATCCGTCGATGATTGGGTCTAGGACCAGTGCGGTGAATCCGCCATGATGGATACTAGTGGGGTGGTCCCTGCGATCGAAGGTGATCGGATAGGAGGACCAAGGGTTGAACTTTGGGGCGACTGGCTCCAACGCATATACGTCCCTGAGCGCACGCTTCCGCTCCCTCTTGGGGATGTGGGTTGCATATATCATGTTCACCGTCCGCACTTGCGGGGGAAACCTCTTCTGTCCTCCAGTGTGCGGCTGCCGGGGATCCTCCTCGTCATCGCTATGCAGCCCCTTGTCCTTGTTTTTGGCAATTAACTTGCCGGCCTGCTTGAACACCCAAAAATCCCTATTGGTGTGATTGGCTGGCTTGTCTGTGGTGCCGTGTATTTGACACGAGTGACCGAGTATACGGTCCAAGCTGGACAGACCCGGCGTACTTTGTTTGAATGGCTTTTTCCGCTGACCGGGTTTAGAGCCTTTAAATCCGGCATTGACTGCCGTATCCTCAGTATTTTCCCTGTTAATGTGGCGCTTATGCTTGTTGTGAAGTGACCTGCTATTGCCGTCCTTGGTATCTGAGGTACCATGGTTCTTTGATATGTTATTACTGTGAGCCAGCTAGCTGTCTTCTCCCGCACAAAAGCGGGTCATGAGCGTCGTGAGAGCTGCCATAGATTTCGGCTTTTCCTGACCAAGGTGCCAGGCTAGCCACTCATCTCGGATGTTGTGCTTGAAAGACGCTAAGGCCTCCGCATCCGGACAGTCGACGATTTGATTTTTCTTTGTAAAGAACCGAGTCCAGAATTGTCTAGCCAACTCTTCTGGCTGCTGAATTATGTGGCTCAAATCATCGGCGTCTGGTGGTCGCACATAAGTACCCTGAAAGTTGTCGAGGAATGCGGCTTCCAGATCTTCCCAACAGCTAATGGAGTCCGCTGGCAAGCTGTTAAGCCAATGCCGCGTTGGTCCTTTGAGCTTTAGTGGGGGTATTTGATGGCGTGTAAGTCATCGCCGCGGGCCATGTGGATGTGGAGGAGGAAGTCCTCAATCCTTCCTGCAGGATCTGTTGTGCCGTCGTATGATTCAATATTTACAGGTTTGAAACCTTCTGGGAATTGATGTTCCATTACTTCGTCTGTGAAGTATAAGGGGTGTGCGGCGCCTCTGTATTGGGCTATATCGCGACGCAGCTCGAATGGGTCTTGCCTGCTGTGTTCGGCCCGGCCGGATTTGCTTTTACTGTATCCGGCATGATGTTTGTCGTCTCGCAGAGTGGTGCACCCTCGTGATCCGTAGATCGATCTTGAATGCTTTGCCTTGTCCTCCAATATGTCTCGCGGGTCTGGCGTATCTCCCCATGCCTTTTTATTTGAATGGCGTTGGGGTGGAGGCTGAGCTTTTGGATGAATGCTTCTCTATCGCGGCCACGAGGTGGCCGATCAGCCGTATCATACGCTTCTTCCTCCAGTCGGGGTAGTAACCTGCGCCTTGGGTAACTCTTGGAGGGGCGCTCGAGTTTATATTCCTCGGCCGCGAGGACTTCAATCCATTTGTTGGCTAGCAGATTTTGATCAGCTTGAAGCTGCTGCTGCTTTTTCTTCAGGCTATTTGCCGTGGCCATAAGCCGGCGCTTGAAGCGCTCTTGTTCGACGGGATCCTCTGGTACGGCGAATTCATCGTCGCCGAGGCTTGCCTCATCTTCGGAGGGGGGCATGTGATTGTCATCCTCCTCCTCTCCGTCTGCCACTCTCTCAGGAGAGCTGGCTCCTCCATCCTCCTGGTCTAAATCTTGCTGGAGGGGTTTGTTGTTTTCTTCGGCACTATCCGGAGTGTTATTATCTCCTGTGCCAGTATCACCACTTTTGCTTTGGCGGGACTTAGAGAGGTGCCGCTGACGTCAGCGTTTGGGTTGCTTCTTGGAGGGCTCATCCTCCGCTATCCCGTCGCCATTGCCTTCTTTGGGTGTATCCACCATGTATATGTCATATGACGAGGTGGCTTTCCAGTGCCCTATAGGTGCTGGTTCATGTTCTTCTCCTACATCGTCCTCCATACCGTCGATGTCTTCGGAGTCGAAGTCGAGCATGTCGGTTAAATCATCGACAGTGGCTACGAAGTGGGTGGTGGGTGGGCATCGAATTTCTTCGTTGCCCGCATCCCAACCTTATTGGCCATAATCCGGCCAGGGCTCTCCTGACAAAGAGAGAGACCTTAATGAATTCAGAATGTCGCCGAAGGGCGAGTGCTGAAAGATATCCACAGCGGTGAATTCCATGATCGGCGCCCAATCGGATTCGATTGGCAGGGGCGCGGATGGTTCGGAGTCCGGAAAAGAGTCCGGCACCTTGGAGTCACGGGCTGCGCAGAGGGTTAGGCTGGTGTTCGGCTCGATCGCCATTGAGACTGCAGCCCCTGAGGCGGTGTCTAACCACCCGTCCTCGACTGGCGCAGTTGGCTCTGAGCTAAGGGTCGAAGCTGATGCGGGCGCGGCCTCTGGGGTACTATTCGGCGGCAGAGCTAGGTCATACCCATCGTGACAGTGCGGCGCGCCCGACTGTGGCTCGAATCCGTCGAAGATCAAGTCTCTGCGGATGTCGGCCGTGTAGTTCAAACTTCCAAATCTGACCTGATGGCCAGGGGCGTAGCTTTCAATCTGCTCCAGATGGCCAAGCGAATTAGCCCGCAGTGCAAAGCCGCTGAATATGAAGATCTGTTTGGGGAGAAAAGTCTCACCCTGGACCGCATCGCTATCGATGATAGTAGGAGCCATCAAGCCTAACGGTGACGACACAGAGGAACTCTCAATGAAAGCACCAATGTCGGTGTCAAAACCGGCGGATCTCGGGTAGGGGGTCCCGAACTGTGCGTCTAGGCCGGATGGTAACACGAGGCAGGGGACACAATGTTTTACCCATGTTCGGGCCCTCTTGATGGAGGTAAAACCCTACGTCCTGCTTGATTGATACTAATGATATGGGTAGTACAAGAGTAGATCTACCACGAAATCAAAGAGGCTAAACCCTAGAAGCTAGCCTATGGTATGATTGTATGTTATGGTTGTTGTCCTACGGGCTAAAACCCTTCGGTTTATATAGACACCGGAGAGGGTTAGGGTTACACAAGGTCGGTTACAAAGGAGGAGATATCCATATCCGTATTGCCTAGCTTTCCTTCCACGCCAAGTAGAGTCCCATCCGGACACGAGACGAAGTCTTCAATCTTGTATCTTCATAGTCTAACAGTCCGGACAATGGAGATAGTCCGGCTGTCCGGAGACCCCCTAATCCAGGACCCCCTCAGTAGCCCCTGAACCAGGCTTCAATGATGATGAGTCCGGCGCGCAGTATTGTCTTCGGCATTGCAAGACGGGTTCCTTGTCCGAATACATCACAGAAGAATTTGAATACGAGGATAGTGTCCGACCCTGCAAAATAAGTTCCACATTCCACCGTAGAGAGATTAATATTTTCGCAGATCTAATTTGCTGGCTTGTTTTGGCAGCACGACGTTATGTCATGGCCCGGTGATTATTCGAACCGTTTCTTTTAACCAGCTCCACACATAACGCGAGGTGGTTTCTTGACACGTCTTGTCGATGCGGAGATCGTGTTCCCCTAATTAGGGGATTCTCATTAACGCGGTCGTGGGTAACCCAACCGTGTCTAGGACTCCTAGATTATAGGCAAGTCCTAAACGGCTACAGAGAGGACGCTTGATATTCACCCTCGTTATAAAGGGACAAGGTTTTCGCTTTTTCCCTCTCATGCTCAATCGAACCCTTCCCCCGCCTCGAGTTCTAACACCCAAAGCCCTGGTTAGGTGCTCCGGATCTTCAATCATGTCCGGATCCATCCTTCAAGGCCGATGGATGCCCTCCTCTGTTATGGAAGAGGACATTAAGAAGTTGAGGGAGGCCAGATACCTGATAGCCGAGGTTTCGCATCGGCTGCCTGCCCGAGGGCAGATCGTCCCTACTCCCGAACCCAACGAGAACGTCGTGTCCGTCTCCCACTTCCTCCGAGGTCTAGGCCTCACTCTGGATCCCTCCATCAGGGGTTTGATGTTCTATTACGGGCTAGATTTCCACGATCTAGCTCCGGACTCCTTTCTCCACATCTCGACATTTATTGTCGTGTGTGAGGCCTTCCTCCGTGTTACCCCTCACTTCGGCCTGTGGCAAGATGTCGGTGGGAATGACACCTATGGGATCACAAGAATCCCTAATGCGGTTGCGGGGCGCGGGGTCGTGAGAAGAGCGGATCAAACAGATAGCACACGGTTCGTTTATCCTAGTTCGGGCCGCGGGGATGCGTAAAACCCTACTCCTGCTTTGGTGGATTGTATATGTATGTTCTTGAGCTAGCTATGGGGCGTGAGGAGCTCCAAAAAGCCAAATCCCTCTCCTGGTCGCCTCGGGCCTCCTTTTATAGGAAGGGGGTGCCACAGTAGCACCAGGAGGTGGAAAGGGAACAGTGATGCGAGGTTATCCCTCGCATTACATGACAAGGCACATTTAATGCGTCTTGCCCAAGTGTCCTTGCTTTATCGGGGACGGGGGAGAGCCCTGTCTTGTCCGTCGCCGCTCCCTCTCGCGTCGACACGCGCCCTGGCCAGCGGCGCCCGCAGTGCCATGTAGGCAGGCAGGCAGCAGAGGTGGCGCAGCGGTGGGTCTCCACGAAGATCTACATGCCGCCACGCAGGTGCCTGCCTAGCTGGTTGGGTCGGCAGCTGCATGCAAACGGCGGTGGAGGTTTGACTGGCGTGGGCCTGATGGTGGCCCAACGGGTGTTTTTGGCAAGGGCCTTGCCGGGGCCCCGGCAAGGGTCTTGCCGTGGCGCCTGCTGTCATCCCCGGCAAGGCTCTTGCCGGGGGCCTTGTGGTCCTCCTTGGCTGGGATCCCGCCAAGGATCATCATCTTCTGAAGGGTGTATCTGATCTCGAATGTCTTCACAAAGATCTGCATGCCACCACGGGGATGTCTCCCGAATCCTTGCCCCATGGGGGCAGTGGACTCAAGGGTAACTCACTCCGTAGGTGTGGGGCGAGCTGTCACGGCAAGGGTCTTGCCGGGTTTGCTAAACCCGCCTCCCGGCAAGGATCTTGCCGGGGGGGGGGGGGTCGCTTCGTCCCCTTCGCTCTTTGTTGTCTTGGTCTTGGCGTCGTTCTGCTTCTCTTGAGCTCCGGCCTTACCTTGGCTCACCTCCCTTGACTTGCTTAGTGTGGTGGTGCCCGTGGCTCAGACTGCCCGTGCACAGTTATAGGGGTACAAAAAGTGTACCCCTCTTTTTGTACACCGACAGGAGCCCCCGGTCCTGGGCCACACGTAAGTGCAATCGCGTCGTTGGGCTAGGCCCAAAAACGGCGCGCGGGCAGGCGGGGCGGTTTTTACCGTGGTAAGTCTCTTCGCGCGCTGTGCTTCCCATGCTTCCCGCGCGTGGCGCGGCGTGGGGAGGCGTGTGTGACGTGGGCGGCATGAGTGGGGTTGCTTCCCGCGGGCATGCGTCACATCACAGTTAATGTGAAAGGAGGCGGCCCGCGTTTTCCCCCATAAGAAGGAATAACCGTGGGCGCCCTAGTCACTTTCTCCTCTTCCCTCGTGCCTTTTCCGATCTCAGAGCCGCCGTTCCCTTTCTTCCTTCCTTCCTAAGCTTTCGCTGTCGCCCGCCGCCGCTGCTTTGCCATCCCCCTTCCTCAGCCCTCTGAACTTCTTGGTCGCCATGGCTCCCAAATTCGCCAAGGGCAAGGGGGTGGCTAAGGGCGCCGGGATGGTGGAGCCGCCGGAGAGCGCGCTGTCGAGGGACCGGACAAAGTCCGCCTTCTTCTTCCCCTCGACGGTTGATGTTCAAGAGCTCCGGGCCTCCTTCAAGCCCCTATGGGGAGTGAAGACGGGGGGAGAGGATTCGGGACACCTGGCGACGCGCATCATTCCTGCTGCTTGCGCTGATCCTTCCTCAAATCGGTACCCCTTCTTCGTTGATTACTTTTCTTGCGGGTTATGCCCTCCTTTCTCCGATTTCTTCTACGACGTTATGCGCACCTTCAGCTTTCTCCTCTTGGATTTTACTCCGAATGCGGTGGCGTGCATGGCTTTCTTCGCGCATCTTTGCGAAGGCTTTGCCGGGGTGCAGCCCAACACGGCACTCGTCCGCCATTACTTCTTCCCTCGAATCCAGCCGGGAGGAGCCATCTCCGGTTGCGTCACCTGGATCCCAAGATCCAAGGGGGCGTACCCGGACGGTGCCGTGAAGGAGAGGTGGGAGGAATGGAGTGGCCGGTGGCGTTGGATTGAAGATGAAACCCCGCCGAAATTCTACAAGGTCCGCCGAGTGCCGCCGGTCCACGGCAGCGATTGGAGCGATGTCAACGCCGCCGATGGGAGGCTCACCGTCGCCACCACCAGGATTCTCCGGCTCACCCAGGCCGGACTCACCCTTGAGATGATCGGGGCGGACTTCATTCGCCGCCGGATCGCCCCGTTGCACAGCAAGGGGAGGCCATCTTGGCTCTTCACGAACCCGGCTGACATTATGTGACTCCGCCCCGGCCTCGATCACAACTTCACAGTGCTGGCGCATGCCCACTTCTGCCAGCGGCTTTTCCAGCTTGATGTGTGTCGCAATGGCGAGGTCGAGCGGACCGGCAAGGCCGCGAGGGCTGCCGCAAAGGTTGGCAAGGCCCTCAAGGGGCCATTTTTCAAGCTGCCAGCGGGGGTGGTCCCGTTGTGCAACAATTCGCGTCGGTCCGAGATCATCGCCATGATGCCGGACCGTAATGCGCACGGCCCTGTCCCGAGCTGGAAGGAGCCGAAGGTCGAGGATGTGCAGCAATTCTTCGACACCCTGATCAAGGTGTACGTCAATGCCGACGCCAAGCGGTGGCTTATCATGGACACCACCCAGGCAGAGCTGGACTACATCGCCACCAGAGCGAGGGAGGCACAGCTTGCCACGGAGGCCAGCAGCGCCGGGGGCGTGGAGGACATGGCCGCAACGGCGGCGGAGGAAGAGGAGCTCTCCCGGTGGGCGGCGGCCTCCGAGGAGGTCAGCAGCGCCAACACTGGATCTCCGCTCATCGAAGACGCAGCCGACGAGTCGTCAGGGGAGGAGGAGGATGCGGCGGCGGGCTCAACACCAACCAGGGGAAGAGGGCGAGTCCCGTGGCGGGCTGGCTCCGGTGAGCCGGTCCGGCCCGGCAGGGCTACGCGGCCTCAATTGACCCTGGAGGGGTCTGGGCGCCATACGAGGGCCACGGCAGCCAAGAGGCTGACGAAGGCCGCTAAGAAGAAGAAGACAACAGCCCCTTCCTCATCCGGGCGCGCACAAACCCCGCCGCCTCCTTCGCCTCCTCCGGCAGACGTCGACTCGGATGATGATGCGGAGCTCCCTTTTGATCTCGAGCCTCTCAGCCCGGAGAGGAAAAGGAAACTGGTGGAAGAGGAGAAGACGGATGACGAGTAAGTTCTCCGTTCCTTACTGTCATTTCCATTTCCTCGAATTGGGTCGCTTGTCTTGATCCATTTTTGCTTCCGTAGGGAGACAGAGACGTTGGCCCAGAGGGTGAAGACGGCGAGGACCTCGGCGAGCAGCCAGCCCCCGGCTGGGGCTTCAAAGACACCACTGGTGGTGTTGAGTAGCCTGGACAACAGCCCTCGGCGCAGCCCCTATCATAAGTTCGTCACCATCTTCTTACTCGACATGTGGTAGGTGCTCGATGCCATGATGCTGACCTTGCCGGGTTTGCAGGAGGGGAGCGGCAGCAGGAGGAGCCACAGGGGGTTACTCCTAACACACCACCCCCATCGACTACGCCGCCGCGGGGGGCATCCCCGGCAAGGGCATCAGGCACGGAGCCCACACCCATGGAGGAAGAGGGGAACTTGGGCGCTGGTGGCTCTGCCACGTCGCCAAATGCTGGCAGAGAGGGGAATTCTGCTTCACAACCTAGCACTGGTGAGTCGCCTGTCCTTCATCTCTGTTTTTCCCTTATTCTTTTCTTGGCTTCATTGCTCCCGTTGCTGCCCAGGCCCTCCTTCAACAGGTATGGAGGATGTGGATACTGTTGCTGGGAACATTGCTGAGGAGGCCGCCAAGGATGCTGCCAAGGACACCGCGGCGGGGGCCGCCAAGGCGACCGGCGAGGCTTCTGCCGAGGGCACCAGCGGTGGACCTGTCGGTGGGGCCGGCAAGGCCTCCGCCGAGGAAGAGGTGGTGGGTGACCAGCCTCCATCCTCCTCAACCTCGGGCCCCGGCAGGTATCTGAAGGTGGGCGACGATCTCTTCGTCCACCTCCCAGGGGCGTCAAGCCGTGCTCCCGCCGAAGGGGAAGTTTTCAACAGTGAGGTGCTTGCCGCCACCGGGCTCGAGGTGGTTGATGAGCCGGGCGTTGGTGGCGACTGTTCTCCAGAAGAGCAGCTTTTTCGTGCCATGGGGGCCAATTTCCGGAAGCTCCAAGTGCTCTACCGTGCTCGCCTGGACAAGGTCAAGTCCAGGATGGCAACGGTGGACAACGTGGAGGTGGACTTCAAGGCGCGCGTTACCGAGACACAGACCTGGTTCCACCAGGCTCGCGAGGAGCAGAGGGCCTTTCAGGAGAAATTGGAAGAGCGCGATGTGGAGCTCACCATGAAGATGGCCGACATCGAGAAGGCCCAGGAAAAGGAGGCGAACTTGGCTGCCGCGACCGAGGCCACCCGGAACCAGCATCAAGCCACCTTGAATTCCCAGGAAGAGGACCTCACCGCGCGTGAGGCGAAGCTTGCCGCAGCGCTCCATGGCAAGGATGAGGAGCTCGAGGCCCTTGTCGCACGGCGGACTCGCGAGCTGGAGCAGAGGCACAAGGAGGCACTCGATGCCCAGGCTCTGGCCCATGCCGGCAAGGTAAGGGAGTTGGAGGTGGCGCAGGATGAGCTGAAGGAGCAGGCCCTCAAGCTGTCCAATGAGAAGAGCACGCTCAACAGCGCCTTGGTGGAGGCGCAAGGAGCGGTCATCAACAGGGCTGGGGAGCTCTCCGAAGCGCAAAACTCCGTCAGAGACCTCAAGCTGAAGCTGGAGGATCTCGAGAAGATGTTGTCGGAGAGCAGGGCTCGGGAGGAGACCTTGACTAGGAGCCTAGAGGAGGAGAAGTAGATGCGGGCGAACGAGGCCGCCTCCCACCAGGATTATGTGGCGGGCGAGAACAGATGGATTAGCCGTCTGGAGGAGGTCGCCGGCAGGGCCACCTTGCAGTTGGCCACCATGGGGATGCCACACGTGAGGTACGCCCCTGAGCGCAGCAGGACCGTCAACACCAAGTTGACCTTGTTCTTCGAGGGCGTCCTCGGAGCCTTGGCGTATCTTCACTCCAACAGGGCAGCCATGCTGGCCGAGGAGGCCCGGCGACTCTGCCGGAGGGTCGTGACCAAGGTCCTCACCAAGACGGCGTACTAGAATCCCGATCTTGACTTTGCGGCCGCGATGAAGAGCTTGTCGGATGGTGCTGACCTCATGGTGCTCAAGGAGCGCATCAAGCCCATCACCGACTGCATCGACGAAATCAACAGGGTGGAAGGCCAGCGCCGGGATTAGGCATCCCGTTCTTCTTCGCCGCTACGGGTTCCCGACCAAGACAAATTTTATCTTTAGTTAGAACCGCAGCTATGATGTGATGTAATATAACTTTGAAGTACTCTTAATTTTCAAGCATGTTATTCCCATTCGATTCCTCTTTGTATGCGTGCCCTACGTCAATCGGGAAGGCTTGCCGGCGCGGAAGCCCCTAGCGGCATTTTGGGGACGGACCCCATGGCCAGCCGGGTACACGTGCTGCCGGACGAGCCACCTTTCTGTTCTGAACGCGGCCGCTCGAACTGTCGAGCTTGACTCGAGTCAGAATCGGGGGCGTTGCAGATCGCGAAAGGCTACTCTGCCATTCTCGATGCAGCCACTTGAGCTGTTGAGCGGACTCGAAACAGGGCAAGGGCGTTGCCGATCATGGTAGAGCCCCCTGGCGTGCAGGTTTCTCATACAAAGCAAATATCTCCGGGGGGGGATAACCTCAAATAAGAAGGGTAGCACAAATAAGGGTTCAGTGCAACTTAGCTTCTGTTTGCGATTGCTCGAGTGTCGATCTTCTGGCCTCCTTTCTTCTTAAAGGGTCACGAAGATGAAGGAGTGTCTGGCTAACTGCTAGAGCCGATTCTCACAATTGCGCCCCCTACCTGGCGCGCCAAAGATGTCGGTGGGAACGACACCTATGGGACCACAAGAATCCCTACTACGGTTGCGGGGCGCGGGGTCGTGAGAAGAGCGGATCAAACAGATAACACACGGTTCATTTATCTAGGTTCAGGCCGCGGGGATGCGTAAAACCCTACTCCTGCTTTGGTGGATTGTATATATGTGTTCTTGAGCTAGCTATGGGGCGTGAGGAGCTCCAAAAAGCCGAATCCCCCTGCTGGTCGCTTCGGGCCTCCTTTTATAGGAAAGGGGTTGCCACAGTAGCACCAGGAGGTGGAAAGGGAACAGTGGATGCGAGGTTATCCCTCGCATTACATGACAAGGCACATTTAATGCGTCTTGCCCAGGTGTCCTTGCTTTATCGGGGACGGGGGAGAGCCCTGTCTCGTCCGTCGCCGCTCCCTCTCGCGTCGACACGTGCCCTGGCCAGCGGCGCCCGCGGTGCCATGTAGGCAGGCAGGCAGCTGAGGTGGCGCAGTGGTGGGTCTCCACGAAGATCTGCATGACGCCACGTAGGTGCCTGCCCAGCTGGTTGGGTCGGCAGCTGCATGCGAACGGCGGTGGAGGTTTGACTGGCGTGGGCCTGATGGTGGCCCAACGGGTGTTTTTGGCAAGGGCCTTGCCGGGTCCCCAGCAAGGGTCTTGCCGTGGCGCCTGCTGTCATCCCCGGCAAGGCTCTTGCCGGGGGCCTTGTGGTCCTCCTTGGCTGGGATCCCGCCAAGGATCATCATCTTCTGAAGGGTGTATCTGATCTCGAATGTCTTCACAAAGATCTGCATGCCACCACGGGGATGTCTCCCGAATCCTTGCCCCATGGGGGCAGTGGACTCAAGGGTGACTCACTCCGTAGGTGTGGGGTGAGCTGCCACGTCAAGGGTCTTGCCGGGTTTGCTAAACCCACCTCCCGGCAAGGATCTTGCCGGGGGGGGGGGGGTCCGCTTCATCCCCTTTGCTCTTTGTGGTCTTGGTCTTGGCGTCGTTCTGCTTCTCTTGAGCTCCGGCCTTACCTTGGCTCACGTCCCTTGCCTTGCTCAGTGTGGTGGTGCCCGTGGCTCAGACTGCCCGTGCACAGTTATAGGGGTACAAAAAGTGTACCCCTCTTTTTGTACACCGACACTCAAGACCTTTGAAGTAAAGTCGAAGATGATCGAGGGGCAACATGTAGCGTGGGGAGGTGTATTAATAGGCAAGATGGTAGGAGCTCCATGGCCGAAAGGTTCCTTGCCAGAGGTGTCCAACTTATGGCAATGGGAGTGGTTTTACGTCACGGCTCCCAGAAGTGCCAAGTGGGCAATTGCCCCCGCTTTCTGCTCGGCCCCCTACCACAACTGATGTCATGGATTAGCAGAGGTCTGAGCTGGGGTCCAGCCAAGGATGTGCCTATACTGCAAAGCCGCATCCAGATCTCTTCGAGGGAGATTTTAATTTGGTTGTGGTAATACAAGTTATGCTGGTTCGTCAAGTCCAGCCTTGCAAACGCCAGCCCCTTCGCTTGTGGGAGTTCAACCCAGAGGGACCGCGTGCCATTCAAAGTTTCCTCGGCCTGACGCACGAGGAGATGTACAAGTCATTCTTCAGACCTCAAGTAGAGTGTCCGGATATTACCGAGGATGTGGGCCTGAGCAGTAACCGCGCCGCCGAACAAGTAAGAAATCCTCTGGCCGAACACACTGTCTTTTATTCATCACGAAGTTATTTCTGAGAGTTCACTTTTTGACCAGGACTGGCTAACAAAGGCGAAGATGATTCGGTGTTTGGCCCCCCTCCTTGAGGGTTTGGAAAATCCGGTATTGGAAAAGATGCTCGAGGTTGCACCTTGCCCGGAGCCCTCGAAGGAAGATACGGGGTGGGGGGATAATACGGGCGGATGCTGGCCCCCATCGCTGCCCGTTCCAACCGAGGGAATGAGCGTCTCCATGAAGGAGGATAACCGGGGGAGGAAAAGGACTGCTTCCGAGGATCCGGAAGCCGAAGCCTCCAAACGGGAGAAGAAGTCTCCCACAGAGGGTCCTGCCTTGGGGGGTGCTTTTGCCACACAAAGTCCGCGGGGGATCATCCCTCCAACGAGTCGTAAGTGATCCAAAATACTTTAATAGTAAAGGTATGCTATCTTTTTTTTGAGAAAATAACCACCGCATATATCTTGCAGTTCGGGCCTTAGCCCCTCTCAGCTGAGCTCGTCTTTGGGGGATCTTCTTCCAGAGATGATGGAGAGCGAAACGCCTCCCCCGGACTCCTCCGCTCAAGAAGCGGGCGACCCCGAAGTGTCGTCACGGAGGGCCTCTCCAGATCCGGTGAGGCCAGAAGATAATCCCATAGACCCCCGAAGTCCCCAGCGTCCGGCTCCCGAAGAGAGTAGACAAAAGAGTCCGGCACCATCTGGTGTGCGGTCGGACGTTCTGAGGGAGTTGGTGGGGCGAGCATCCATCTCAGAAGAACACCGTACGCTGATGGGTACGGTGATGGAGAGAATTTCGTCCGCCGAAAGCGGATTACATGAAGCCTTTATGATTCTACTGACAGGCTTTGAGGTGCGTGAGATAATATGTGATAGTATTGCACATGTTAGGTGTGCCCTGTGTAGATAGTAGCCCCTGAGACTCTGGTTGTCGTCGAGAATGGTGGCGAACAGAGGATCATATTCCCAGGCAATAACCAGACTGCCCCTATGTGCAGGTGGTGGAAGCTCTGGTGGCTAGCCGGACTAGTGAGTTTGCCAAATTAAAACGGCAACTGGATGCGGCAGACGCTGACATCGAGCTTGTTAACAAGAGGCTTGACGAGGCACAGGGTAAGTCTTATTATCTAGTGAACGCCACATAGTAAGAGCAGCATGATGTCAGTATCTTTAATATGTTGTGACTGCAGATGGAGTTGCCGCCGTGGAAACCTTGCGGGCAGAACTTGCCCGAGCCAAGGAACAAGAGAGGATTAGTAACGCGGCTGCTTTGAAGGCGGCCGAGAAGGTCGCACATTGTGAGAGCCAAGAGAAGATGGCCGTAGAATTAAAAGACACTGTCGACCGTTGCCGGGTCCTTGAAAAAGAAAACCGAGCGAAGGCAATGGACCTTGAGAAGGCCACGACGGCGGACAAAGACACCCGTTCTTCTATGAGAGTGAAGAAGGAGGAGCTGCGGGAAGTCGAGGATATCGCGGCTGGGAAACCGTTCATGTTACGAAGGAAGTTCGGAGATCCACGGTATGCCCCTCTGGATCGGCTGTGGAGTTCAGCAGATGCGTATATGGATTTGGCGGCGAGCGCTGCCGATGCAGCCAAGTACTTCCAAGGTCAGACAGATTGTGAAGTGGACAAGCTGTTCTGGTCACAATTCAACGTTCCAGAGCGTCCGCTTTCATTGACTGACCAGCTAGCCGAATGGGCCGAACTGAATAGGTTCGGACTCGCCATGAGGTCTGTAGTGGATCAGCTATGGCCGGAAAAGCCAAAGCCGAACAACTATTTCAGCTTAGTGCAGTAGTTCCTTGGTGCGGTGCCGCGCATTAATGCGATGAAGAGGTCGGCGTGCATAGAAGGCTCGCGGATGGCCCTTGCCCGTGTTAAAGCATACTGGGCGGAGATGGATGCTACCACTGTTGCGACACAGGGTTCGGCCATAGGCCGAGTGGCTGCTGAGCATTATTTTGAGGAGGTTCTCGAGGGTGCTCATTTGATAGAGGCCCAGTGCTCGAAGAATATTATGTTTGAGTGATATGTATTCTCATTGTAAACACAATGCTTTTATGAAGTTTTATAAGGCTATGTTTATACTTTTGCCTGAAAGTAGTATGATGCCTCTTGTGCGGCCGTTTATGTATACATGTGTATAACCTGAAAGATTCTAGCCGTCGGCTTCAACCCCCATGCATATAATGCGGAGGTGCTCGTGAAAAACGCGTGTTCACACTTAACCCAACGTCTTGGTCCTATTAAGGAGGTGATAGCGTGGCGAACAAGGCAACCGAACTATACTGCTTTAACACTTTCACTTAGCCATAGGAGTTTGACAGTGGGGCTACTAGATAGCCCCTGGTGGCTCCGCACTCTCCCGATCGCGGGGTGCGTACATGCCTGGCCGGAAAACGGCCCTTCGTTAAGGCGGAGGAATTCTAACATTCCGATAGGTCATCGAGTGGTTGACCAGTCTCACGCTATATCATGACAGTTAGTTTTCGGCTTTCTCTACTGAGGTGCTCGTCCGGATGAACCAGGGCACAATCGCAGTAGTTCTCCTAGTGCTACCTTAGCTGATAAAGCGGAACGTAAGGCACCAAAACACAGGAGCCGGGCAAACCCAACATTTGACTAAAGACAATGATTCGGAGCTGATGCATATAAGGCCAAACTCGCGACGCCGAACACTCCCTAAGGTATTTGGTCTTTATGGTATAAACCGGGCCTAAATAGTTCCCTTTGTAAGAAGCCCCTTGTGTCCAGGTACTTGCATTATTCTGACATGGCCACATGCCAAGACGTCAGCATCCTTCTCAACTGTGCTGAGAATTCGGTGGATGTGTATCAACAAGAGACAGTAAAAAAGGTTTACGCAGGGTCTTAATCTAAAAAGAATCCTTGGAGCGGGTCCCTGCTGCACGTCTGCGCCCGTGTCTCCGTTGTGCCGTATCCTGGACGGGTGTAGCACGATGATCATCTGTAAAAGAGAGGAACTTAGGTGAAAAAGTTGTCGTGCAAAAAGATAGTTTTTAAAGAAACCATGTATAATTCAAGATGAGTAAAAAATGCCACTTGTCTGCGCGCGTTGAGCCCCTTGTATTTTAATAGGGGTGTGACCATTGATCCGGTATGAATTACATATAGCTGCGCCAGACTCGTCTAACCGTGTCCGAGGTCTTGACGACCTATTAAATGCTTTAGTTGGTGAGGCCGTTTTTAGTGTGCGGCTGCCAAGGCAGCCGCACTCTCTTCAGCGCGCAAAGATCGCTTAATACTTCCGTTCACTGTAATGATGCCACGTGGGCCGAGCATCTTGAGTGTGAGGGAAGCATAGTGCGGTATTGCATTAAAGCGAGCGAAAGCTTCGCGTCGGAGTAGTGCTTGATATCCACTTTGGAACGGAGCGATGTGGAAGGTTAAATGTTCGCTACGGAAGTTATCGAGGAAGCCGAATATAACCTTTAGTAGCAGGGAGCCCATGCAATGAGCCCCTGGGCCTGGCATTACTCCTTTAAAGGTAGTATTGCTATGGCAAATTTTTGTTGGGTCTATCTCCATTTCGCGGATTGTATCCTGGTATATCAGGTTTAGACTGCTGCCACCGTCCATCAGGACTCGTGTGAAGTGGTATCCGTCAATTATTGGGTCTAATACCAGGGCAGCCCATCCTGCACGCCGGATACTTGCTGAGTAATCACGATGGTCGAAAGTGATCGGTTGAGACGACCAGTGGCAGGACTCCACGGTGATAGGCCCTTGGGCATATTTTTCTGGGAGTGCCGTTTTGTTTCTTCCCTTGATCACGTGTAACACGTTTACTGTTTTGACTTCTGGTGGAAATTTCTTTTATTCCCTAGTGTCTTTCTTGAGAGGCTCATCCTTGTCTTTGCTTGGTGTATCCTCCCCCTTGTGTACGGCGTTGAGCTTGCTGGACTGCTTGAAGACCCAACATTCTCTGTGGGTATGATTAGCGGGTTTACCAGGGGTGCTATGGATCTGACATATTTGGTCCAGAATTTTGTTTAGGCTGGACAGTTCGTCTCTGGCTCCTTTAGAGGGCGGCTTTTGCTGACCTGGCCGAGAGCTTTTGAATCTGGCGTTTACTGTCGTGCTCTTCATGCTGTCTTCTTTATTCCGGCATTTATTATTGCTGTTGCACCGTGATTTCCTATTTCCATCTCTAACTTCGGATGTATTGGGGTCACTGGTGCTGCATCTGGCTAGCTAGCTATCCTCGCCCGCGCAAAAGCGGGTCATGAGGCTTGTTAATGCTGCCATTGTTCTTGGCTTTTCTTGGCCGAGGTGTCTGGCAAGCCATTCGTCACGGACGCTATGCTTAAACGCTGCCAAGGCTTCGGCGTCCGGACAGTCGACAATTTGGTTCTTTTTAGTAAGAAACCTGTTCCAAAGCTTTCGGGCCGACTCTCCGGGCTGTTGAGTTATATGACTCAAATCATCCGCGTTCGGAGGTCGAACATAAGTCCCTTGAAAAATTTGCCCGAAAGGCGTCTTCGAGCTCTTCCCAACTTCCAATGAAGCTTTCGGGGGGGGGGGCTCTTAAGCTAGTGTCGAGCTGGCCCTTTGAGTTTGAGGGGTAAATACTTAATGGCGTGGAGATCATATCCCCGAGCCATGTGGATATAGTCCTCAATCCAGACCCCAGGGTCTGTTGTTCCATCGTATGCCTCTATGTTTATGGGTTTGAATCATTCTGGAAATTCATGGTACAACACCTCATCGGTGAAACATAGGGGGTGTGCGGCACCCTGATATCTGGGTGTACCGCGTTGTTCGGATGTTTGTTGTGTTGCATCGTATGCTGGAGCACGCTTGCGTGGTCCATAGATGGATCTAGTTTCGCCCTCCTTTTGATGCGAGCCCTCACGTAGACCGCGTATTGGCTTATGTGCGGCGTTGCTTGCCGCTTTATGTTGGCCGTGAGGTCGTCTATCCGGCCAGATGGCTGTTTTAATTTTTGGTTGTGGGGGGTCTGAGGCCTCCTCATCGAATTCAGGTAGCAACTTCCGCTTTGGGTAGCTCTTGGTGGGGCGATTGCCGCTGTACTTCGCTGCTGTGTTGAGTACTTTACTCCATCTGATTTGGAGTGTGTCCTGCGCAGCCTTGAGCCTTTGCTTCTACTTTTTCAGACTCCTCGCGGTGGCAACAATCCTTTGGCGGGCATTCTGCTACTCCGGGTGCTTGTCCGGTGTTATGTCGTCCGGACTATCATCTTTGATAGAATTGGTTTGTCTGGTTTGATTCTCCGTATTGCCGTGGTCCGGTGGTGGTTCGCCCTGCTCCAACGCTGGGTCTGTATGATTGTTATTTCTGCCGAGGCGGGATTTGGGGCGGCGCCACCGCTTTGACTGCTTCTCGAGGGAACAAGCGTCCTTCTGTTCCTCCACCATGTATACATTATATGATGAGGTGGACATCCAGCGCCCTGTGGGCGGTGGTTCCTCTTCGCCTCCCGCATCGTCGTCCATACCGTCGATGTATTCGGAGTCGAAGTCGAGCATGTCGGTTGAGTCATCGATAGTGGCTATTAAGTGGGTGGTGGATGGGCGTCGAATTTCTTCGTCGTCCGCATCCCAATCCTGTTGGCCATGATCCGGCCAGGGCTCTCCTGACAAAGAGGGAGACCTTAGTAAATTCAGAATGTCGCCGAAGGGCGAGTGCTGAAAGATATCCGCGGCGGTGAATTCAATGATCGGCGCCCAATCGGATTCGATGGCCGGGGCGCAGGCGGTTCGGAGTCAAAAAAAGAGTCCGGCACCTTGGGATCACGGGCTGCGCAGAGGATTAGGCTGGTGTTCGGCTCGATCGTCGTTGAGACTGCAGCCCATAAGTTGGTGTCTAACCACCCGTCCTCGATTGGCGCAGTTGGCTCCGAGCTAAGGGTCGAAGCTAATGCGGGCGCGGCCTCTGGGGTACTGTTCGGCGGCAGAGCTAGGTCATACCCATCGTGACAGTGCGGCGCGCCCGGCTGTGGCTCGAATCCGTCGAAGATCAAGTCTCCGCGGATGTCGGCCGTGTAGTTCAAACTTCCAAATCTGATCTGATGGCCAGGGGCGTAGCTTTCCATCTACTCCAGATGGCCAAGAGAATTAGCCTGCAGTGCAAAGCCGCCGAATACGAAGATCTGTCCGGGGAGAAAAGTCTCACCCTGGACCGCATCGCTATCGATGATAGTAGGAGCCATCAAGCCTAACGGCGACGACACAGAGGAACTCTCAATGAAAGCACCATTGTCGGTGTCAAAACCGGCGGATCTCGGGTAGGGGATCCCGAACTGTGCGTCTAGGACGGATGGTAACAGGAGGCAGGGGACACGATGTTTTACCTAGGTTCGGGCCGTCTTGATGGAGGTAAAACCCTACGTCCTGCTTGATTGATATTGATGTTATGGGTAGTACAAGAGTAGATCTACCACGAGATCAGAGAGGCTAAACCCTAGAAGCTAGCCTATGGTATGATTGTATGTGATGGTTGTTGTCCTACGGACTAAAACCCTTCGGTTTATATAGACACCGAAGAGGGTTAGGGTTACACAAGGTCGGTTACAAAGGAGGAGATATCCATATCCGTATTGCCTAGCGTGCCTTCCATGCCAAGTAGAGTCCCATCCGGACATGAGATGAAGTCTTCAATCTTGTATCTTCATAGTCTAACAGTCCGGCCAATGGAGATAGTCCGGCTGTCCGGAGACCCCCTAATCCAGGACCCCCTCAACAGAACTCATCCGAAACCATTCCGGTGTCCAAACATAACCTTCCAACATATCAATCTTCATGTCTCGACCATTTTGAGACTCCTCGTCATGTCCGTGATCACATCCGGAACTCCGAATTACCTTCGGTACATCAAAACACATAAACCCATAATACCGATCATCATCAAATGTTAAGCATGCGGACCCTACGGGTTTGAGAACTATGTAGACATGGCTGAGACTCATCTCTAGTCAATAACCAGTAGCGGAACTTGGATGCTCATATTGGTTCCTACATATTCTATGAAGATCTTTATTAGTCAAACCGCATAACAACATATGTTGTTCCCTTTGTCATCGGTATGTTTCTTGCCCTAGATTCGATCATCGTTATCATCATACCTAGTTCAATCTTGTTACCGGCAAGTCTCTTTACTCGTTCCGTAATGCAACATCCCGCAACTAACTCATTAGTCACATTGCTTGCAAGGATTACAGTGATGTGCATTACCGAGAGGGCCCAAAGATACCTCTCCAACAATCGGAGTGACAAATCCTAATCTCGATCTATGCCAAATCAACGAACACCATTGGAGACACTTGTAGAGCATATTAATAATCACCCAGTTACGTTGTGACATTTGATAGCACACTAAGTGTTCCTCCAGTATTCGGGAGGTGTATAATCTCATAGTCATAGGAACATGTATAAGTTATGAAGAAAGTAATAGCAATAAACTAAACGATCATAGTGCTAAGCTAACAGATGGGTCAAGTCAATCATATCATTCTCTAATGATGTGATCCCGTTGATCAAATGACAACTCATGTCTATGGCTAGGAAACTTAACCATCTTTGGTTAATGAGCTAGTCAAGTAGAGGCATACTAGTGACACTCTGTTTGTCTACGTATTCACACATGTACTATGTTTCTGGTTAATACAATTCTAGCATGAATAATAAACATTTATCACGATATAAGGAAATATAAATAACAAGTTTATTATTTCCTCTAGGTCATATTTCCTTCAGTCTCCCACTTGCACTAGAGTCAATAATCTAGATTACATAGTAATGATTCTAACACCCATGGAGTCTTGGTGTTGATCATGTTTTGCTCGTGAGAGAGGCTTAGTAATGGGTCTGCAACATTCAGATCCGTATGTATTTTGCAAATCTCTATGTCTCCCTCCTTGACTTGATCGTAGATGGAATTGAAGCGTCTCTTGATGTGCTTGGTTCTGTTGTGAAATCTGGATTCCTTTGCCAGGGCAATTGCACCAGTATTATCACAAAAGATTTTCATTGGACCTGATGCACTAGGTATGACACCTAGATCGGATATGAACTCCTTCATCCAGACTCCTTCATTTGCTACTTCCAAAGTAGCTATGTATTCCTCTTCACATGTAGATCCCGCCACGACGCTTTGCTTAGAACTGCACCAACTAATAGCTCCACCATTCAATAAAAATACGTATCCGGTTTCTGACTTAGAGTCATCCAGATCAGTGTTAAAGCTTGAATCGACGTAACCGTTTATGACGAGCTCTTTGTCACCTCCATAAACGAGAAACATATTGATGTCTACTACACAACCTTCTTCTTGTAGACGTTGTTGGGCCACCAAGTGCAGAGGTTTGTAGGACAGTAGCAAATTTCCCTCAAGTGGATGATCTAAGGTTTATCAATCCGTAGGAGGCGTAGGATGAAGATGGTCTCTCTCAAGCAACCCTACAACCAAATAACAAAGAGTCTCTTGTGTCCCCAACACACCCAATACAATGGTAAATTGTATAGGTGCACTAGTTCGGCGAAGAGATGGTGATACAAGTGCAATATGGATAGTAGATAAAGGTATTTGTAATCTGAAATTATAAAAACAGCAAGGTAACGAATGGTAAAAGTGAGCGTAAACGGTATTGCAATGCTTGGAAATAAGGCCTAGGGTTCATACTTTCGCTAGTGTAAGTTCCCTCAACAATAATATCATAATTGGATCACATAACTATCCCTCAACATGCAACAAAGAGTCACTCCAAAGTCACTAATAGCAGAGAACAAACGAAGAGATTATGGTAGGGTACGAAACCACCTCAAAGTTATTCTTTCCAATCAATCCGTTGGGCTATTCCTATAAGTATCACAAACAGCCCTAGAGTTCGTACTAGAATAACACCTTAAGACACAAATAAACCAAAACCCTAATGTCACCTAGATACTCCAATGTCACCTCAAGTATCCGTGGGTATGATTATACGATATGCATCACACAATCTCATATTCATCTATTCAACCAACACAAAGGACCTCAAAGAGTGCCCCAAAGTTCTACCGAAGAATCACGACGAAAATGTGTGCCAACCCCTATGCATAGGTTCATGGGCGGAACCCGCAACTTGATCACCAAAACATACATCAAGTGAATCACATGATATCCCATTGTCACCACAGATATCCACGGCAAGACATACATCAAGTGTTCTCAAATCTTTAAAGACTCAATCCGATAAGATAACTCCAAAGGGGAAACTCAATTCATTACAAGAGAGTAGAGGGGGGAAGAAACATCATAGGATCCTAATATAATAGCAAAGCTCGCGATACATCAAGATCGTATCATCTCAAGAACACGAGAGAGAGAGAGAGATCAAACACATAGCTACTGGTACATACCCTCAGCCCCGACGGAGAACTACTCCCTCCTCGTCATGGAGAGCACCGGGATGATGAAGATGGACACCGGAGAGGGATTGCCCCCTCCGGTAGGGTGCCGGAATGGGTCTAGATTGGCTTTCGGTGGCTATGGAGGCTTCTGGCAATGGAACTCCCGATCTATTGTGCGCACGGATGTTTTTAGGGTATATGGAGATATATAGGCGGAAGAAGTATGTCAGGGGGGCCACGAGGGGCTCACGAGGGTGGAGGGCGCGCCCAGGGGGGTGGGCGTGCCTCCCTGCCAATGACCTCCTCGCAGATCCCCCGACGTGCACTCCAAGTCTTTTGGGCTTCTTTCCTTGCAAAAATGAGTTCCGTGAAGTTTCAGGTCAATTGGACTCCGTTTGGTTTTCCTTTTCTTCGAAACTCTAAAACAGGGTAAAAACAGAAACTGGCACTGGGCTCTGGATTAATAGGTTAGTCCCAAAAATGATATAAAAGTGTATAATAAAGCCCATAAGCATTCAAAACAGTAAATAATATAGCATGGAGCAATCAAAAATTATAGATACGTTGGAGACGTATCAGCATCCCCAAGCTTAATTCCTGCTCGTGCTCGAGTAGGTAAATGATAAAAACAGAATTTTTGATGCGGAGTGCTACTTGGCATAATTTAAATGTAATTCTTCTTAATTGTGGTATGAATATTCAGATCCGAAAGATTCAAGACAAAAGTTCATATTGACATAAAAATGATAATACTTCAAGTATACTAACTAAGCAATTATGTCTTCTCAAAATAACATGGCCAAAGAAAGTTCATCCCTACAAAATCATATAGTTTAGTCATGTTTCATTTTCGTCACACGAGAATGCTCTCATCATGCACAACCCCGATGACAAGCCAAGCAATTGTTTCATACTTTAGTAATCTCAAACATATAAACTTTCACGCAATACATGAGCGCGAGCTATGGATATAGCACTATGGGTGGAATAGAATATAATGAGGGGGGTTATGTGGAGAAGACAAAAAGGAGAAAGTCTCACATCAACGAGGCTAATCAATGGGCTATGGAGATGCCCACCGATTGATGTTAATCCAAGGAGTAGGGATTGCCATGCAACGGATGCACTAGATCTATAAATGTTTGATAGCTCAACAAAAAAAACTAGTGGGTGTGCATCCAACTTCCTTGCTCACGAAGACCTAGGGCACTTGAGGAGGCCCATTGTTGGAATATACAAGCCAAGTTCTATAATGAAAAATTCCCACTAGTATATGAAAGTGATAATATGAGAGACTCTCTACTATGAAGATCATGGTGCTACTTTGAAGCACAAGTGTGGTAAAAGATAGTAACATTGTCCCTTCTCTCTTTTTCTCTCATTTTTTGGGCCTTTTCTTTTTTATGGCCTTTCTCTTTTTTTGGGCCTTCTCTTTTTTATGGCCTTTTTTTATTCCTCACTTGGGAGAATGCTCTAATAATGATGATCATCACACTTCTATTTATTTACAAGTCAATGATTACAACTCGATACTAGAACAAAGATGACTCTATATGAATGCCTCCGGCGGTGTACCGGGATATGCAATGAACCAAGAGTGACATGTATGAAAGAATTATGAATGGTGGCTTTTCCACAAATACTATGTCAACTACATGATCAAGCTAAGCAATATGACAATGATGAATGTGTCATGATAAATGGAACGGTGGAAAGTTGCATGGCAATATATCTCGGAATGGCTATGGAAATGCCATAATAGGTAGGTACGGTGGCTGTTTTGAGGAAGATATAAGGAGGTTTATGTGTGAAAGAGCATATCATATCATGGGGTTTGGACGCACCAACGAAGTTTGCGCCAACTCTTAATGTGAGAAAGGGAAATGCACGGTACCGAAGAGGCTAGCAAGGATGGAAGGGTGAGAGTGCGTATAATCCATGGACTAAACATTAGTCATAAATAACTCACATACTTATTGCAAAAATCTACAAGTCATCAAAAACCTCGGCACTACGCGCATGCTCCTAGGGGGATAGATTGGTAGGAAAAGACCATCGCTCGTCCCCGACCGCCACTCATAAGGAGGACAATCAAATAACACCTCATGTTTCAAATTTGTTACACAATGTTTACCATGCGTGCATGCTACGGGACTTGCAAACTTCAACACAAGCACTTCCCAAATTCACAACTACTCAACTAGCATGACTTTGATATTATTACCTCCATATCTCAAAACAATCATCAAGCATCAAACTTCTCTTAGTATTCAATACTCTATATGAAAGTTTTTACTAATCTTGTATACCTAGCATATTAGGATTTTAAGTAAATTACCATGCTATTTAAGACTCTCAAAATAATCTAAGTGAAGCATGAGAGTTCATCTATTTCTTCAAAATAAAACTACCACCATGCTCTAAAAGATATAAGTGAAGCACTAGAGCAAACGACAAACTACTCCGAAAGATATAAGTGAAGATCAATGAGTAGTCGAATAATTATGCAACTATGTGAAGACTCTCTAACATTTAATAATTTCAGATCTTTATACTTTATTCAAACAGCAAGCAAAGCAAAATAAAATGATATTCTAAGAATGGCAAACATCATGTGAAGAAGCAAAAACTTAGGATCAACCGAAACTAACCGATAGTTGTGGAAGAAGAAAGGTGGGATGCCAACCGGGCATCCCCAAGCTTAGACGCTTGAGACTTCTTGAAATATTATCTTGGGATGCCTTGGGCATCCCCAATCTTGAGATTTTGTGTCTCCTTCATTCCTCTCATATCACGGTCTCCCTAAATCTCAAAAGCTACATCCACACAAAACTCAACAAGGACTCGTGAGATAAGTTAGTATAAACCATTGCAAAAACCTTATCATACTCTACTGTAGCAAATCACTAAAATTATTATTCAACATTTCATACTAAATGACTCTGCATATTTAATAGTCCTATCCTCAAATAGAATCATTAAAGAAGCAAACATATGCAAACAATGCAAACATAGCAGCAATCTGCCTAAACAGGACAGTCTGTAAAGAATGCGGCAACATCCATACTTCCCTAGCTCCAAAAATTATGAAAGAAAATTCCCACTGTATTACATTTATCAGAGCTTAATATTCAAAAGGTTTCAATATTTTATCACATTCTGACTTTTCTAGGGAATTATTGCAACAGCGGTAAAATTTCTGTTTTCAAACAGCAACATGTATACTTGTAACATAGGCATAGTAAAGGCTATCAATGCCACTTTTATTGAAATAAAAGATGCAAAACTTTGTTCTAAATAAAATCAAGCAAATATTAACAAAATAAATTGACGCTCCAAGCAAAACACATATCATGTGGTGAATAAAAATATAGCTCCAAGTAAAGTTACTGATGAACGAAGACGAAAGAGGGGATGCCTTCCGGGGCATCCCCAAGCTTAGGATTTTTTGTGTCCTTGGATATTACCTTTGGGTGCCTTGGGCATCCCCAAGCTTAGGCTCTTGCCAAACCTTATTCCATAATCCATCGAATCTTTACCCAAAACTTGAAAACTTCACAACACAAAACTTAAAGTAGAAAACTCATGAGCTCCGTTAGTATAAGAAAATAAATCACCACTTCAAGGTAATGTAATGAACTCATTCTTAATTTATATTGGTGTTAAACCTACTGTATTCCAACTTCTCCATGGTTTATAAACTATTTTACTAGCCATAGATTCATCAAAATAAGCAAACAACACGATGAAAACAGAATCTGTCAAAAACAGAACAGTCTGTAGTAATCTGAATCAAACGTATTCTTCTGGAACTCATACAATTCTCAAATAAATTTATGGACCTGAGGAATTTATCTCTTAATCATCTCCAAAAATAATTAACTAAATAGCACTCTCCAAATAAAAATGGCAGCAATTCTCATGAGCGCTAAAGTTTCTGTTTTTTACAGCATGATCAACAAGACTCTCCCCAAGTCTTCCCAAAGGTTCTACTTGGAACAAACACTAATTAAAAGCATAAAACCACATCTAAATAGAGGCTAGATGAATTATTTATTACTAAACAAGGAAAAAAAATCAAGGAATAAAAATAAAGTTGGGTTGCCTCCCAACAAGCGCTATCGTTTAACGCCCCTAGCTAGGCATGATGATTTCAATGATGCTCACATAAAAGATAAGAATTGAAACATAAAGAGAGCATCATGAAGAATATGACTAGCACATTTATGTCTAACATACTTCCTATGCATAGGGATTTTGTGAGCAAACAACTTATGGGAACAATAATCAACTAGCATAGGAGGGCAAAACAAGCATAACTTCGAAATTTTAAGCACATAGAGAGGAAACTTGATATTATTGCAATTCCTACAAGCATATGTTCCTCCCTCATAATAATTTTCAGTAGAATCATGAATGAATTCAACAATATAACCAGCACCTAAAGCATTCTTTTCATGATCTACAAGCATAACAATTTTATTACTCTCCACATAAGCAAAATTCTTCTCATTCGGGATAGTGGGAGTATCATAACAGACTTGGATACTATAAATTGTTTCCACATTAAAAGAGTAATGTTCAGAAAAGGGGTAACCATAATCATGACAAGTTTTATAAATATAATTCTCACTACTTTTTATAGCATATGTATCATCATAATAATTATCATAAGTAGGAGGCATGTTATTATCATTATAAATTTGCATATCAAAACTTGGGATACTAAAAATATCATCTTCATTAAGCGTAGCATCCCCAAGCTTCAGACAAACATTAATTGCAGGAAAAATATTCTCAAAAACATCATCTTCATCAAACGTAGCATCCCCAAGCTTGGGCATTTCTATATTATAAGCATAATCACTCTCGTCATTAATAGTATGGATAGCACCAATAGTATAGCAATTATCATATTATTCCAAGCAAGCGCCAAAAAGATTTTCAAGATCATAAGAAGTATCATTATCTTCCACAATTATATTCTCATGAGGCACAATAGTAATAGGAGCAGCATTATTTGAGAGAGATATCTTTTTATCTCTCTTCCTTTTTCTTTTCTTCTTCTTCACCACATCATGTGTGGGTTCAATCCTGTTTTTGGAGCTCCTTATTAATGAGATTGGTTGAATAGGAGGCTCCTCCTCGTTACCTGATTCATCATAAGAAATAATAGGAGGGTATTCGGAAGCCTCTTCCCTTTCATTAGTATTCTCTTCATCTTCTATTTCTTTTCTTTTCTTTATGTAGTTGGCAATATAAGGATTTTCAATACAATTCAGCGCACAATACATATAAATTTTCTCTAGATCAAAATGAAGAACTTTATCAAGGGCAACTTTTGGAATATCCTTAGTTATACGTTTCATTTCTTCGTAGCCCATAAGCAAACTAAGTTCATTATAATGTGCAAGGGAAATCAAGTCATCACAATTTTTGGACACGATTAGATCATGAAACAATTTGCATCGGATAATTAAATGACCACGTTCATTACAAAGCTCACAAGTATGGCCAAGAAAATTTAAATTTTCAGCACAATCATCTAGCTCTTCTTGCAACAATTTAGTTTCTAAGTACTTATGCTTCTTGCAGTATCTATCTTCTCTATTTTGTGTGTACTTACAAACCCAATGCACTCCACAAAAATTGACATGTTTATAGGAGACATTTTCATCATAACTAGTGCAATCATCATTAGTGTCATGGATATTCAAAGAATTTGTACTAACAACATTGCAATCATGCTCATCATTCAAATATTTAGTGCCAAACATTCTAATGCATTCTTCTTCTAGCACTTGCGAACAATTACCAGAATCCTTATTTTCATGATAGATATTAAAAAGATGAAGCATATGAGGTAACCTTAATTCCATTTTTTTGTAATTTTCTTTTATAAACTAAACTAGTGATAAAACAAGAAACTAAAAGACTCGATTGCAAGATCTAAAGATATACCTTCAAGCACTCACCTCCCCGGCAACGGCGCCAAAAAAGAGCTTGATGTCTACTACACAACCTTCTTCTTGTAGACGTTGTTGGGCCTCCAAGTGCAGAGGTTTGTAGGACAGTAGCAAATTTCCCTCAAGTGGATGCCCTAAGGTTTATCAATCCGTAGGAGGCGTAGGATGAAGATGGTCTCTCTCAAGCAACCCTGCAACCAAATAACAAAGAGTCTCTTGTGTCACCAACACACCCAATACAATGGTAAATTGTATAGGTGCACTAGTTCGGCGAAGAGATGGTGAAACAAGTGCAATATGGATAGTAGATAAAGGTATTTGTAATCTGAAATTATAAAAACAGCAAGGAAACGAATGGTAAAAGTGAGCGTAAACGATATTGCAATGCTTGGAAATAAGGCCTAGGGTTCATACTTTCGCTAGTGTAAGTTCCCTCAACAATAATATCATAATTGGATCACATAACTATCCCTCAACATGTAACAAAGAGTCACTCCAAAGTCACTAATAGCGGAGAACAAACGAAGAGATTATGGTAGGGTACGAAACCACCTCAAAGTTATTCTTTCCAATCAATCCGTTGGGCTATTCCTATAAGTGTCACAAACAGCCCTAGAGTTCGTACTAGAATAACACCTTAAGACACAAATCAACCAAAACCCTAATGTCACCTAGATACTCCAATGTCACCTCAAGTATCCGTGGGTATGATCATACGATATGCATCACACAATCTTAGATTAATCTATTCAACCAACACAAAGGACCTCAAAGAGTGCCCCAAAGTTCTATCGAAGAATCACAACAAAAACGTGTGCCAACCCCTATGCATAGGTTCATGGGCGGAACCCGCAAGTTGATCACCAAAACATACATCAAGTGAATCACGTGATATCCCATTGTCACCACAGATATCCACGACAAGACATACATCAAGTGTTCTCAAATCTTTAAAGACTCAATCCGATAAGATAACTCCAAAGGGGAAACTCAATTCATTACAAGAGAGTAGAGGGGGAAGAAACATCATAGGATCCAAATATAATAGCAAAGCTCGCGATACATCAAGATCGTATCATCTCAAGAACACGAGAGAGAGAGAGAGAGATCAAACACATAGCTACTGGTACATACCCTCAGCCCCGAGGGAGAACTACTTCCTCCTCGTCATGGAGAGCACCGAGATGATGAAGATGGACATCGGAGAGGGATTGCCCCCTCCGGCAAGGTGCCGGAATGGGTCTAGATTGGCTTTCGGTGGCTACGGAGGCTTCTGGCAGCGGAACTCCCGATCTATTGTGCCCACGGATGTTTTTAGGGTATATGGAGATATATAGGCGGAAGAAGTACGTCAGGGGGGCCACGAGGGGCTCACGAGGGTGGAGGGCGTGCCCAGGGGGGTGGGCGCGCCCCTGCCTCGTGACCTCCTCGCAGATCCCCCAACATGCACTCCAAGTCTTTTGGGCTTCTTTCCTTCCAAAAATGAGTTCTGTGAAGTTTGAGGTCAATTGGACTCCGTTTGGTTTTCCTTTTCTTCGAAACCCTAAAACAGGGTAAAAACAGAAACTGATACTGGGCTCTGGATTAATAGCTTAGTCCCAAAAATGATATAAAAGTGTATAATAAAGCCCATAAACATTCAAAACTGTAAATAATATAGCATGGAGCAATCAAAAATTATAGATATGTTGGAGACGTATCACATATCCTTAGTCCTTTTCAGGTATTTCAGGATATTCTTGACCGCTGTCCAGTGATCCACTCCCGGATTACTTTGGTACCTCCCTGCTAAACTAATAGCAAGGCACACATCAGGTCTGGTACACAACATTGCATACATGATAGAACCTATGGCTGAAGCATAGGGAATGACTTTCATTTTCTCTATATCTTCTGCGGTGGTTGGGTATTGAGTCCGACTCAACTTCACACCTTGTAAGACAGGCAAGAACCCTTTCTTTGCTTGATCCATTTTGAACTTCTTCAAAACTTTATCAAGGTATGTGCTTTGTGAAAGTCCAATTAAACGTCTTGATCTATCTCTATAGATCTTGATGCCCAATATATATAAGCAGCTTTATCGAGGTCTTTCATTGAAAAAATCTTATTCAAGTATCCTTTTATGCTGTTCAGAAATTCAGTATCATTTCCAATCAACAATATGTTATCCACATATAATATCAGAAATGCTACAGAGCTCCTACTCACTTTCTTGTAAATACATGCTTCTCCAAAAGTTTGTATAAAACCATATGCATTGATCACACTATCAAAGCGTATATTACAACTCCGAGAGGCTTGCACCAGTCCATAAATGGATCGCTGGAGCTTGCACACTTTGTTAGCACCTTTTGGATCGACAAAACCTTTTGGTTGCATCATATACAACTCTTCTTTAAGATATCCATTGAGGAATGCAGTTTTGACATCCATTTGCCAAATTTCATAATCATAAAATGCGGCAATTGCTAACATGATTCAGATGGACTCAAGCATCACTACGGGTGAGAAGGTCCCATCGTACTCAACTCCTTGAACTTGTCGAAAACCTTTTGCAACAAGTCGAGCTTTATAGACAATAACTTTACCGTCAGCGTCAGTCATCTTCTTGAAGATCCATTTATTCTCTATGGCTTGCCGATCATTGGGCAAGTCAACCAAAGTCCACACTTTGTTCTCATACATGGATCCCATCTTAGATTTCATGGCCTCAAGACATTTTGCGGAATCTGGGCTCATCATTGCTTCCTCATAGTTCGTAGGTTCGTCATGGTCAAGTAACATGACTTCCAAAACAGGATTACCGTACCACTCTGGTGCGGATCTTACTCTGGTTGACCTACGAGGTTCGGTAATAACTGTATCAGAAGTTTCATGATCATCATCATTAGCTTCCTCACTAATTTTTGTAGGAATCACTGGAACTGATTTCTGTGATGAACTACTTTCCAATAAGGGAGCAGGTACAATTACCTCATCAAGTTCTACTTTCCTCCCAGTCACTTCTTTCGAGAGAAACTCCTTCTCTAGAAAGGATCCATTCGTAGCAATGAATATCTTGCCGGCGTATCTGTGATAGAAGGTGTACCCAATAGTCTCCTTTGGGTATCCTATGAAGACACATTTCTCCGATTTGGGTTCGAGCTTATCAGGTTGAAGCTCTTTCACATTAGCATCGCAACCCCAAACTTTAAGAGGCGACAACTTGGGTTTCTTGCCAAACCACAATTCATATGGTGTCGTCTCAAGGGATTTCGATGGTGCCCTATTTAACATGAATGCAGCCGTCTCTAAAGCATAACCCCAAAACGATAGCGGTAAATTAGTAAGAGACATCATAGATCGCACCATATCTAATAGAGTGCGGTTACGACGTTCGAACACACCATTACGTGGTGGTGTTCCAAGTGGCATGAGTTGCGAAACCATTTCGCATTGTTTCAAATGAAGACCAAACTCGTAACTCAAATATTCTCCTCCATGATCAGATCGTAGAAACTTTATTTTCTTCTTATGATGATTTTCCACTTCACTCTGAAATTCTTTGAACTTTTCAAATGTTTCAGATTTTGTTTCATCAAGTAGATATACCCATATCTGCTCAAATCATATGTGAAGGTCAGAAAATAACGGTACCCGCCACGAGCATCAACACTCATCGGACCGCATACATCAGTATGTATTATTTCCAATAAGTCTGTTGCTCGTTCCATTTTTCCGGAGAACGGAGTCTTAGTCATCTTTCCCATGAGACATGGTTCGCAAGCACCAAGTGATTCCAAAAGCCCATCAGCATGGAGTTTCTTCATGCGCTTAACACCAATATGACCTAAATGGTAGTGCCACAAATAAGTTGCACTATCATTATTAAACTTATATCTTTTGTCTTTAATACTATGAATAAGTGTATCACTACTATCAAGATTTAGTAAAAATAGACCACTCATCAAGGGTGCATGACCATAAAATATATTACTCATATAAATAGAACAACCATTATTCTCTGATTTAAATGAATAACCGTCTCGCATCAAACAAGATCTAGATATAATGTTCATGCTTAACGCTGGCACCAAATAACAATTATTCATGTGTAAAACTAATCCCGAAGGTCGATGTAGAGGTAGCGTGCCGATGACGATCACATCGACTTTGGAACCATTTCCCACGTGCATCGTCACCTCCTCCTTAGCCAATCTTCGCTTAATCCACAGCCCCTGTTTCAAGTCGCAAATATTAGCTATAGAACCAGTATCAAATACCCACGCGCAACTGCGAGCATTAGTAAGGTGCACATGAATAACATGTATATCAAATATACCTTTCACTTTTCCATCCTTCTTATCCGCCAAATACTTGGGGTAGTTCCGCTTCCAGTGACCAGTCCCTTTGCAGTAGAAGCACTCAGTCTTAGGCTTAGGTCCAGACTTGGGCTTCTTCACTTGAGCAGCAACTTGCTTGCCATTCTTCTTGAAGCTCCCCTTCTTCCCTTCACCCTTTTTCTTGAAACTAGTGGTCTTGTTGACCATGAACACTTGATGCTCCTTCTTGATTTCTACCTCCGCAACCTTTAGCATTGCGAAGAGCTCGGGAATTGTCTTATCCATCCCTTGCATATTATAGTTCATCACAAAGCTCTTGTAGCTTGGTGGCAGTAATTGATGAACTCTATCAATGACACTAGCAACCGGAAGATTAACTCCTAGCTGAGTCAAGTGATTGTGGTACCCAGACATTCTGAGTATATGCTCACTAACAGAATTGTTCTCCTCCATTTTTCAGCTGTAGAACTTATTGGAGACTTCATATCTCTCAATCCCGGTATTTTCTTGAAATATTAACTTCTACTTCTGGAACATCTGATGTGCTCCATGACAATCAATACGTCGTTGAAGTCCCGGTTCTAAGCCGTAAATCATGGCACACTGAACTATCGAGTAGTCATCAACTTTGCTCTGCCAGGTGTTCATAACATCTGGAGTTGCTCCTGCAACGGGTTTGGCACCTAGCGGTGCTTCCAGGACGTAATTCTTCTGTGCAGCAATGAGGATAATCCTCAAGTTATGGACCTAGTCCGTGTAGTTGCTACCATCATCTTTCAACTTAGCTTTCTCTAGGAACACATTAGAATTCAATGGAATAAAAACACGGGCCATTTATCTACAAGAACATAGACATGCAAAATACTATTAGGTACTAAATTCATGATAAATTAAAGTTTGAATAATCATATTACTTAAGAACTCCCACTTAGATAGACATCCCTCTAATCATCTAAGTGATCACGTGATCCATATCAACTAAGCCATGTCCGATCATCACGTGAGATGGAGTAGTTTTCAATGGTCAACATCACTATGTTGATCATATCTACTATATGATTCACGCTCGACCTTTCAGTCTCAGTGTACCGAGGCCATATCTACATATGCTAGGCTCGTCAAGTTTAACCCGAGTATTCTGCTTGTGGAAAACTGGCTTGCACCCGTTGTATGTGAGCGTAGAGTTTATCACACCCGATCATCACGTGGTGTCTCGGCACGACGAACTGTAGCAACGGTGCATACTCAGGGAGAGCACTTATACCTTGAAATTTAGTGAGAGATCATCTTATAATGCTACCGCCGTACTAAGCAAAATAAGATGCATAAAGGATAAACATAACATGAAATCAATATAAGTGATATGATATGGCCATCATCATCTTGTGCCTTTGATCTCCATTTCCAAAGCACCGTCATGATCACCATTTTCACCGGCTTGGCACCTTGATCTCCATTGTAGCATCATTGTCGTCTCGCCAACTATTGCCTCTACGACTACCGCTACCGCTTAGTGATAAAGTAAAGCAATTACATGGCGATTGCATTTCATACAATAAAGCGACAAACACATGGCTCCTGCCAGTTGCCAATAACTATGTTACAAAACATGATCATCTCATACAACAATTTATATAATCATGTCTTGACCATATCACATCACAACATGCCCTACAAAAACAAGTTAGACGTCCTCTACTTTGTTGTTGCAACTTTTACGTGGCTGCTACGAGCTTAGCAAGAACCGTTCTTACCTACGCATCAAAAACCACCACGCGGTATAGTGATTGCTTTTTGATCTTCAGAAAGAAGCATGTTCATTGAATCCGATTCAACTAAAGTTGGAGAAACTGACACCCACCAGCCACCTGTGTGCAAAGCACGTCGGTAGAACTAGTCTCATGAACGCGGTCATATAATGTTGGTCCGGGCCGCTTCATCCAACAATACCGCCAAATCAAGAAACAACTAGTGACGACAAGCAATATGTATATACCCACGCCCACAACTCCTTTGTGTTCTACTCGTGCATATAACATCTACACATAGACCTGGCTCTGATACCATGTTGGGGAACACAGTATTCAAAAAAAATTCCTACGATCACGCAAGATATATCTAGGGATGCATAGGAACGAGAGGGGAGAGTGTGTCTACGTAGTCTTGTAGACCGAAAGTGGAAGCATTAAGAAACACTGTTGATGTAGTCGAACGTCTTCGCGATCCAACTGATCAAGTACCAAACGCACAACACCTCCGCGATCTGCACACGTTTAGCTCGGTGACGTCCCTCGTACTCTTGACTGAGTTGAGGCCGAGGGAGAGTTTTGTCGGCATGACGGTGTGTTGACGGTGATGATGAAGTTACCAGCGCAGGGCTTCACCTAATCACTACGACTATATGACCGAGGTATGTTTCTATGGAGGGGGCACCGCACACGGCTAAAACAATTGTCAACTTGTGTGTCTATGGGGTGGCCCCTTCCCTCGTATATAAAGGACTGGAGGAGGGGGAGGACCGGCCCTTATGGCGCGCCCCAAGGGGGGATTCCTACTCCTACTAGGAGTAGGTTTCCCCCCTTTCCTAGTCCAACTAGGAGGGGGAAGGAAGGGAAGAGGGAGAGGAAGGAAGGGGGGGAGGGGCGGCCCCCTCCCGAATTCGGATTGGGCTTTGGGGGGCACCACTTGGCCGCGTCCTCCTCTCTTCCTCATGGCCCATCAAGGCCCATTAATTCCCTGAGGGGTTCCGGTAACCCCTCGGTACCCCGGTAAATGCCCGAACTCATCCTGAACCATTCCGGTGTCCAAACATAACCTTCCAATATATCAATCTTCATGTCTCGACCATTTTGAGACCCCTCTTCATGTCCGTGATCACATCCGGAACTCGGAACTACCTTCGGTACATCAAAACACATAAACTCATAATACCGATCGTCATTGAACGTTAAGCGTGCGGACCCTACGGGTTCGAGAACTACGTAGACATGACCGAGACTCATCTCCGGTCAATAAACAATAGCAGAACCTAGATGCTCATATTGGTTCCTACATATTCTACGAAGATCTTTATCGGTCAAACCGCATAACAACATGCGTTGTTCCCTTTGTCATAGGTATGTTACTTGCCCGAGATTCGATCGTCAGTATCATCATACCTAGTTCAATCTATTACAGGCAAGTCTCTTTACTCATTTTGTAATGCAACATCCCGCAACTAACTCATTAGTAACATTGCTTGCAAGGCTTATAGTGATGTGCATTACCGAGAGGGCCCAGAGATACCCCTCTGACAATCAGAGTGACAAATTCTAATCTCGATCTATGCCAACTCAACAAACACTATCGGAGACACCTGTAGAGCATCTTAATAATCACCTAGTTACGTTGTGACGTTTGATAGCACACTAAGTGTTCCTTCGGTATTCGGGAGTTGCATAATCTCATAGTCATAGGAACATGTATAAGTTATGGAGAAAGCAATAGCAATAAACTAAACGATCATAGTGCTAAGCTAACGAATGTATCAAGTCAATCATATCATTCTCTAATGATGTGATCCCGTTGATCAAATGACAACTCATGTCTATGGCTAGGAAACTTAACCATCTTTGATTAACGAGCTAGTCAAGTAGAGGCATACTAGTGAAACTCTGTTTGTCTATGTATTCGCACATGTACTAAGTTTCCGGTTAATACAATTCAAGCATTTATAATAAACATTTATCATGATATAAGGAAATATAAATAACAACTTTATTATTGCCTCTAGGGCATATTTCCTTCACAGAGAACGCCGAAGACCCTGAAGGCCCCGTCGAGCCCGCATCCGAATAGGATAATGTGGAGGAGGGGCAAGTTAACCCCGAAGATCCGGTCGAGAATGAAGGTTTAGAAGATAGCAAATATCTACCGGTCTCCGAGGATGATGTCAGCCTCAGCAACGAAGATTTCATCATGCCATAGGAAACCCTCGAGCAGGAGCGCTTTAAGCGCCAACTAAACGCCACTTCGAGAAGCCTAAAAAAGAAGCAGCAACAGCTCCAAGTCGAACAGGATACACTCAACGACAAGTGGACCCAGGTGCTAGATGCCGAAGAATATGGCCTCCAACGCCCAGCAAAGAGTTATCCGAAGTGTCGGCTAGTACCAAAATTTGACGATAAGGCCCTCGAGCCAATACCGTCAAGACATGACCGCGCTAATGAACCAGATGGGCCACCACGTGGGCGAGATAAAGCGGCCAGCTACGCAAAACACCAACCCACACCACCTCGCCGACAACAGCTCTAGGATATACCTACGACCTACAGTAGGACCTGGACAATAGAGCAGGACAAGCCAGATCAATCTATGGATCAAGGGTGTAACACCCCGTATGTAACCTACCATATTTGTATTCCAACTCTTGCCATTTCCGGCACTAAGTTATGATATTTCCTCGTTGCCGGGTTTTTGTCTTCGTCTGCTTTTGTCTTTGTCATGCATCTCATATCATGTCATCATGTGCATTGCATTTGCATACGTGTTCGCCTCATGCATCCGAGCATTTTCCCCGTTGTCCGTTTTGCATTCCGGCGCTCCTATGTCCTCTGGTGTCCCTTTCTACCTCTTTTTTGTGTGCTGGTATTAAACGTTTTAGGATTGGACCGAGACTTGCCAAGCGGCCTTGGTTTACTACCTTCAGACCGCCTGTCAAGTTTCGTGCCATTTGGACTTCGTTTGATACTCCAACGGTTAACCGAGGGACCGAGAAGTCCTCGTGTGTGTTGCAGCCCAACACCTCTCCAAAGTGGCCCAAAACCCACCTAAACCTCCTGCATCATCTAGGCCGTTCGATCACGATCGCGTGGCCGCAAACCGTGCTCAATTTGGAGCCTCCTAGCTCCCTCTACCTATATAAAGGCTTCTCCCCCCAAAATTTTCAGATTTTTCCTACCCTAACCCTAGCCCCCTTCTTCCTCCGCGCGCCGGACAACGTCCGCCGGCGCCGGACGTGTCCGCCTGCTTCCCCCGTCCAATCTGCGTGCGCCATGTCATCCCGCCAAACCGCCGCCGCCCGAGGCCCGCGGAGCCTGATCCGGGCCGCCGCGGCCCATCCCGCCACCGCCCGAGGCCCGTGAAGCATGATCCGGGCCCCCGCGGCCCATCC
>NC_041382.1:630063594-630154456 GCF_002162155.2 Triticum dicoccoides | reverse complement strand
CGCGGCCCATCCCGCCGCCGCAGCACGGGCGCGCGCGGCGCCGTCCGCCTCCTCGCCGGTACTTCGCCGCCGCTCGCCGCGACGCCATCGCCGCCCAGCTTCACCCGCGCCGACGCAGGCCACCGCCGCCGTCCGCGCTCGCCGGCGACGCCGCTCCTCGCCGCGGCCGCGCCACCGCACCTCGCCGGCCCCTTCGACCTCTTCCTCGCTGGCCGGAACCCCTAGTCCGGCAACCTCGTGTGCAACTCTGGCGACTTCGGTGATGAACCTTGATCCGCGTGCGATCCGGATCTGGATCGGTTGACTTTTTGCCCAAACCCTAATATTTATGCATTGTTCGTCGCATCATAACTCTGCAACCGTGGCTCCGTTTTGGGCATGTAGCATATCAAATTGTTCGTCTCGACGAGTACTTCATTCCATCTCATTGCATCATGTTCATTTGAGCTCATCTTGATGACCTAAATTCTGTTGGAAGAGTGCTAGTTTCTGTTAGTTTCAGATTCATATCAGCAATTGCACTTTAGTCATTTTTGCCATGATTGTTTTGTGCATCCTATGATCTTGATCCATACATGAGTTTTGAAGTATGCCATGCCATCTTTACAGGGGTGTATGCCATGTATTTTTGTGATCTCTGTGGTGACTAGTACAAGCATGCAAATAAGCCCTCGTATTGTTGCTGATTTCAGGGATTTGGAAATATTCTAAGTCTTTGTCCTGTCAATATTTTTATGCCATGTATTCTTATTGCTACAGAGTGATCCATGCCTCTTTTGAGCATGGTCAGTAAGGATGTTTTGTAGATATTGTTGTGCTCTATCCATACATGTCTTTGTTTGCAATTATGGAGCACCCTAGCTTGAGTCAATCGAGCTCTACTTTTTCTATAAAATGTTCCTGGCAGAATGTTTAAATGTTAAGCATTTTTGCCGAGCTTGTTGTACTTGATCCATGCATGCTATGAAGTTGTTCTTGCCATGTTTAGCTTCTATGACATGTCTACTAGCTGGATCTATGCTTAGTTTGTCATGCAATGCCCTGTGGTGAGTGCATCGAGCTCGTAAACATGCCTACTTGATATCTGTTTTGCCATGTTCCAGTTTTCTTCTAAGTCTGAATCTGTTAACGATAATTGCTATGTTCACATAGTTGCCATCGTATTTTCTGATCCCTTTTGGCTTATGGTCAGTAAGGGACTTTTTTTTGTATGATTTGAGTAGCTTCATGCCATGCCTTGCTTTTCCATGATATGTTCCTGTAGCATGTTGTTATCTTGCTCTAAACATTGCTTCCTGATGTTAAATTCCTGACATGTTGTTTTCACTAAGTCTGTAACCTGATATCTTTTGCACTTTTGCCATGCTTGTTTGAACCTGCTATTGAGTGAATTAGCCGTAGCTCAGTGTTCATCTTTTTTCAAGCATCTTGAGTGGATCCCTGCCATGAATTTTCTTGTTATCTTAGAGTGCTGTAGCATGTTGTTCTTGATGCATTTAGATGGCCTCGTGCTGTTAATCGTAGATCGGTGCCATATTTGTTTTGCTTGTCATTTCCAAACCGTGCATCCAATTCCGGTGATCTTTATATCGATTTCGATTGAAATCAACTCCCATTTCCAATGGCACTCTTGGTTTTCCAAGTTGAGGCCAGGTTCAATCTTTCCTTTCCAAAACATGCATATGCATTGCATTTCGCATCCCGCATATCATGCCATGTTTTGCATCATGTTATTTGTGCATTGCACATGGTTGATTGTGTCTCCATTTGCTTGTTGTTCTTGCTTGGGTAGAGCCGGGAGAAGAGTACGTGATCGAGGAACCAGTTGAGTATGCTTACGAGGATCAAGCTAACGTCAACTCGGAGAACTTTGCAGGCAAAATGACCATACCCTCGAAATCACTTCTATCTTTGCTTGCTAGATGGTCGCTCTTTTGTTATTCCTATGCTACGATACCTACCACTTGCTTAGCATGCCTCCCATATTGCCATGTCAAACCTCTAACCCACCTTGTCCTAGCAAACCGTTGTTTAGCTATGTTACCGCTTTGCTCAGCCCCTCTTATAGCATTGCTAGTTGCAGGTGAAGAATGGAGTTTGTTCCTTGTTGGAACATGTTTATTGTTGGGATATCATTATATTATCTTGTCTACTTTAATGCATCTATACACTTGGTAAAGGGTGGAAGGCGCGGCCTTATGCCTGGTGTTTTGTTCCACTCTTGCCGCCCTAATTCCGTCATACCAGTGTTATGTTCCTTGAATTTGCATTCCTTACACGGTTGGGTTATAATGGGAACTCCTTGACAGTTCGCATTGAATAAAACTCCTCCAGCAATGCCCAACTTTGCTTTTTCCATTTGCCACCTAGCCTCTTTTTCCCTTGGGTTTCCGGAGCCCGAGGGTCATCTTTATTTAAACCCCCCGGGCCAGTGCTCCTCTGAGTGTTGGTCCAAACTAGAGCCCCTTGCAGCGCCACCTCGGGGAAACTCAAGGGCTGGTTTTAGTTGTACGGATTGCTTATCCGAGTGTGCCCTGAGAACGAGATATGTGCAGCTCCTATCGGGATTTGTCGGCACATTTAGGCGGCTTTGCTGCATTTGTTTTACCATTGTCCAGATGTCTTGTAACCAGGATTCCGAGTCTGATCGAATTGTCTTGGGAGAAGGAATATCCTTCGTTGACCGTGAGAGCTTGTGATGGGCTAAGTTGGGACTCCCCTGTAGGGATTTGATATTTCGAAAGCCGTGCCCGCGGTTATGGGAAGATGGGAATTTGTTAATGTCCGGTTGTAGAAAACCTGAAACTTAATCTAATTAAAATGAATCAACTGAGTGTGTGGCCGTGATGGTCTCTTTTCGGCGGAGTCCGGGAAGAGAACACGGTCTTGTGTTATGCTTGATCGTAGGTTGTTCTAGGATCACTTCTTGATCATAGTTCATCGACCGTGCCTTTGCCTTCTCTTCTCGCTCTCTTTTGCGTATGTTAGCCACCATATATGCTAGTCGCTTGCTGCAGCTCCACCTCATACTTTTACCCTTCCTATAAGCTTAAATAGTCTTGATCGCAAGGGTGTGAGATTGCTGAGTCCCCGTGACTCACAGATTACTTCAAAACCAGACGCAGGGAACGAAGATACCGCTCCAGGAGATTCGACTAAGCTCAAGTGGGAGTTCGATGAGGACTCAGGACGATACTACGTTTTCTTTCTAGACGATCAGTAGTGGTGCCCAGTTGGGGCGATCGGGGACTTTGTCACATTTGTGGTTGTTCTTTATTTTAGTTCCGTAGACGGACCTTGAGTGTATCTGGATGAATGTAATGATATTTATGCTATTGTGTGATGTGGCAAGTGTAAGCCAACTATGTACCTCTTTTCCTTATTCATTACATGGGTTGTTGTGAAGATTACCTCACTTGCGACATTGCTTACAATGCGATTATGCCTCTAAGTCATGCTTCGACACGTGGGAGATATAGCCGCATCGTGCGCGTTATAAGCTGGTAATCAGAGCCATCCCCGACCTTAGGATCCCCTGCTTGATCGAATCGCTGGCGTTGTTGAGTCTTGAAAAATGTTTTGAGTCATTTAGGATTATATATATCGGAGAGTAGGATTATTTTTACTCCTCAGTCCCTTCGTCGCTCTGGTGAGGCATCATGACGTAGAGTTTTGACTCTTCTCTTCTCAAATTTCACTACAAATTTTTTAGGATCATGCAGGTATCTTGGAATCGTTCTTATAGTTTTGTGACGAGAACATTGTTCTTGGTGCCTCTTGACATTTAGGGGTTGTGGCAGTGTCCCGGTGAGTTGAGCTCCAAGGTGTTGTCGTCACAATTTTATCGTTGCAATTCTGGAATACCTGAGTTTCGCCGACATCGAAAATCTCTTTTATGCAGTTGTTGGTGAGATAACCTCGATGCCACCCAGTACTGGGGCGGGAGTTCGGGAGTATTGCCATAACTTGTATAACGGATGCTTTTCGAAGGTTGGGGTAAATGATTTCTGAAGGTTTCTTGGTTATGTGTTGAAGGATGGATACAACTGGAGGTAGGATTTGCAAGCTTTGGGTGAGATATTATGCTTCCCCTGTATCCCCAACACCTGATTGCATAACCGGAAAGGTCTAGGAGTTTCATAGGTGGGAATTCTTGTAGCTCTAGTATTTCTTCCGCGTATATTTGGTTTGTGATTGGGTAATCCTCACCAAGTATTTTTTCTTGTCCGTACCTTGTTGTTTTATTCTTCTACATCTATCTAAGTGGCTTCTCAATTTACGGAAGTGTGACCATTTCAACTGGAATGCATTCGTTCATTTTATTCGGATGTTAAGACTATATGTTCCAATTTCGATCCATTTGATTCAACTTGAATATATGTTTGTCATGATGCTAACAGATGTCACCCTCTTCAGGATGGCTCCTCCAACGCGTTTGAATCCTGATCCGCCACCACCACCTCCACCTCCAGAGGCATGGCAAGCTGTGATGGCCACTACCAATGCCAACACGCAGCTAATCATGCAACTCTTGCAAGAGCGCAACCAAGGAAATCAAGGCCATGGAAACAATCAGAATCAGTTTGCTTCACTCAACCAGTTCCTCGCTAACCAGCCAAAGACCTTCAGCAACTGTGTCGAGGCAACAGACGCTGATGATTGGCTCATGGATATCTGCAAGCATTTCGAGTGCAGCAACGTCAGGCCTGAGGACTTTGTCAAGTTTGCTTCATTCCAACTCAAAGACCAAGATGCAGAGTGGTATCAGCAATACAAAGATTCCAGAGGAGGTCGTGTGATTACCTGGGATGAATTCCGTCAAGATTCAGAGCTCACCACATTCCTCAGAGTGTTGTTGAGAGCAAGCGTGAGGAGTTCCGCAACCTGAAGCAAGGCAGCTTGTCTGTTTACCAGTATAACATCATGTTCCATAAGCTCACTCGCTTTGCTAAGCAAGACGTCCCCGACGAGAAGAGCATGATTTATCAGTTCATAGGTGGCCTCGGAGAAGATCTTCAACTTGCTCTCGTGCTTTTTGAGCCGCAGAAGTATGATGAGTTCTACAACATGGCACTGAAACAAGAGACTGCTCAGCTGAAGTGCGATGCTTCCAAGAAGCGAGTCAGAGATGCAACTCCTTCTTCCTCAACTCAAGTGGTAACTAAGCAGCAAAAGTATTGGTTGCCTCCTCTTCCTCCGTTCCGTTAGCCTTATCAGCAGAAGAGCAAAGGTTGCAATGGATCTTCCCACCCACCCAACCCAGGCTTTCAGAACAAGACTTCGTCTCATGCTCCAGGATCAAGTTCTCCGTATCACCGTCCGCTCTCGAAGGTCACGTGCAACAAGTGTCAGCAGAAGGGTAACTATGCCAACAAATGTTTCAATCAGAGGCGTCTTCCTCCTCCTCCTGTGAGATCTGCTAGTACCACAGTGGTTAAGCATAACCCCAACTTTGCAAAGGTCAACATGGTGAACGCATCTCAGGCAGAGGACTCGTCAGATGTGATTATGGGTAACCTTCCTGTTAACGATATTCCTGCAAAAGTTCTTTTTGACACTGGTGCATCACATTGTTTCATCTCGAGACCTTTTGCATCTAAGCATGATTTGGTTACTCAAGTTTTGCCGAGACCTTTGGCTATTGTCTCTCCGGCTCGACAAATGACTTCTCGGGTTTTCGTTCCGGATGTTTCTATCACGTTGGGCGACTATAAGTTCTTGTCTTCTCCTAATGTCCTTGGTGACTCGGATATTGATCTTATTCTCGGAATGGACTGGCTTTCTAAGCACAGGGCTCAACTTGATTGTGCTGCCAGGCAGATTCAATTGACACATTCGTCTGAGGATGTAATCGTTTTTGCCGCTCGTGATGATACCATTCGACTATTTTCTCTCAACGAGAAGGGCGAGCTGGATGCCATCTCTCAGATTCCAGTCATTTGTGAATATCAAGATGTCTTTCCAGAAGAGCTTCCAGGAATGCCTCCGCACCGGCCAGTTGAATTCATCATCGATCTTGAGCCTGGCACGGAACCTGTTTGCAAACGTCCTTACAAGCTTGGACCCAAAGAGTTGAAGGAGATGAAGAAGCAACTCGATATTCAAGAGCGTATGGGTCTCATCCGACCAAGTTCTTCTCCATGGGGTTGTGGTGTTCTTTTTGTCAAGAAGAAGGACGAAACAGACCGACTTTGTGTCGACTATCGTCCATTGAACAAGAAGACCATAAAGTACAAGTACCCACTTCCCAACATCAATGAGCTTTTCGGACAACTCAAAGGTGCCCAAGTATTCTCCAAGCTTGATCTCCGTATGGGCTATCATCAGATTCACATTCGTGAAGAAGATATCCCCAAGACAGCTTTCAGAACAAGCTATGGTTCATATGAATACATGGTCATGTCTTTCGGCCTTGTCAACGCTCCTCCAACATTCTCTCGCATGATGAACTTCATCTTTAACGCCTACACAAATGACTTCATCTTGGTCTACCTCAATGACATTTTGGTGTTTTCCAAGAACAAGGAGGATCATGCCAAGCACTTGAGATTGGTGCTGGATAAACTCAGAGAACATCAGTTCTATGCGAAGTTTTCAAAGTGCGAGTTTTGGCTTGATGAGGTTCTCTATCTTGGGCATATCATCTCCGCCAAGAGCTTAGCAGTTAATCCTGAGAAGGTGTATGCAATTGTGAATTGGGAACCACCTCAGAATGTGAAGAAACTCCGCAGCTTCATTGGTCTCGCAAGCTATTGTCGAAGGTTCGTTGAGAACTTCTCAAAGATCGCGAAGCCTCTTTCCAACCTCCTCCAGAAGCATGTGAGGTATGTCTGGTCGCCTGAATGTGACATCGCTTTCAACACCCTAAAAGAGAAGTTAGTCACTGCTCCAGTTCTGACTCCTCCCGATGAGTCCAAACCATTCGAGGTCTTCTGTGATGCTTCCCTTCAAGGTCTTGGTGCAGTGTTGATGCAAGAGAAGAAAGTTGTGGCCTATACCTCTTGCCAGTTGAATCCCAACGAAAAGAACTACCCCACTCATGACCTCGAGTTGGCGGCAGTTGTCCATGCTCTTTTGACACGGAGACATCTCTTATTGGGAAGGAAAGTGGGCATCTTCACTGATGACAAGAGTCTCAAGTACATCTTCACCCAGCCAAACCTCAACCTCAGGCAAACTTGTTGGGTCGAAATGATTCAAGAGTATAATCCGAGTATCGAATATACTCCAGGCAAGGCCAATGTAATTGCCGACGCATTGAGCAGGAAGGCTTACTACAACGGTTTGATTATCAAGCCTTACCAACCAAAGCTTTGTGAAGCTTTCCGCAAACTCAATCTTCAAGTTGTTCCTCAAGGATTTCTTGCCAACCTTTAAGTCTCTCCTACTTTGGAACATCAGATTCGCGAGGCTCAACTTCTTGATGCTATGGTGAAGAAGGTGAAGATTGGGATTGCCAAGAGTCAACCCAAGTACAAGTGCTATCGTCTTGATGACAAGGATACTCTATTCTTCGAGGATCGCATTGTTGTGCCTAAAGGTGACCATCGTAAAGTCATTATGAACGAGGCTCACAATTCACTCCTCTCTATTCACCCTGGAAGTACAAAGATGTACCATGACCTCAAGCAATCGTATTGGTGGACTCGAATGAAGCGCGAGATTGCTCAGTTCGTGAATGAATGTGATGTCTGCAGAAGAGTGAAAGCAGAACACCAGCGACCAGCTGGTCTCCTCCAACCTCCTGCCATTCCAGAATGGAAGTTTGACCATATTGAGATGGACTTCGTGACTGGATTTCCAAAGTCCAAGCGTGGCAATGATGCTATCTTTGTTGTCATCGACAAGCTCACCAAAGTGGCTCATTTTCTTCCTATCAAAGAATCTATCATTGCAGCTCAGTTGGCAGAGCTATTTTCCTCCCGGATTGTCTCTCTGCACGACATTCCACAGTTGATATCTTCAGATCGTGGGAGCATCTTCACCTCTAAGTTCTGGGATTCTTTTCAGAAGGCCATGGGCACCAACATTCGCTTCAGCACAGCTTTTCATCCTCAAACCAGTGGCCAACTCGAGCGAGTTAATCAGATTCTTGAAGATATGCTCAGGGCATGTGTCATCTCTTTCGGTATGAAGTGGGAAGATTGTATTCCATATGCCGAGTTCTCCTACAACAACAGGTTCCAAGCGAGTTCGGGCAAGGCCCCATTCGAAATTCTCTATGGCAGGAAGTGTTGTACTCATCTTAACTGGTCAGAGACTGGTGAACGTCAACTTCTTGGCAATGACTTGATCACAGAGGCTGAAGAAATGTGCAAAGTCATTCGTGAAAATCTTAAAGCCGTGCAATAGCGCCAGAAGAGTTACTATGATAGCAAACATCGTGACTTGGCTTTCGAGATCGGAGATCATGTCTACCTCCGCGTCTCTCCAATGAAAGGTACTCGTCGCTTCGGTATCAAAGGGAAGCCTGCCCCTAGATACGTGGGTCCTTTCAAGATCATTGGCAAAACAGGCGATCTCGCCTATCAACTTGAGCTTCCCTCCAACTTTGCAAACGTGCACGACGTGTTTCACGTGTCTCAACTCCGCAAGTGTTTCAAGACTCCAGACCGCACCATCAATTTTGAAGAGATTGATCTCCAGGATGACTTGTCTTATCATGAGCACCCCTTTGCTATTCTTGAAGAAACTGAGCGCAAGACTCACAACAAATCTATCAAATTCCCGAAAGTCAAGTGGTCACATCATTCCGACCATGAAGCCACCTAGGAATGCAAGGACCACCTCCGTTCTGAGTACCCGGAGTTTTTCCAGTCCTAGATCTTGGGACGAGATCCTTTCGTAGTGGTGGAGTGTTGTAACACCCCGTATGTAACCTACCATATTTGTATTCCAACTCTTTCCATTTCCGGCACTAAGTTATGATATTTCCTCGTTGTCGGGTTTTTGTCTTCATGTGCTTTTGTCTTTATCATGCATCTCATATCATGTGATCATGTGCATTGCATTTGCATACGTGTTCGCCTCATGCATCCGAGCATTTTCCCCGTTGTCTGTTTTGCATTCTGGCCCTCCTATGCCTCCGGTGTCCCTTTCTACCTCTTTTTCATGTGCGGGTATTAAACGTTTTTGGATTGGACTGGGACTTGCCAAGCAGCCTTGGTTTACTACCGGTAGACCGCCTGCCAAGTTTCGTGCCATTTTGACTTCGTTTGATACTCCAATGGTTAACCGAGGGACCGAAAAGGCCTCGTGTGTGTTGCAGCCCAACACCTCTCCAAAGTGCCCCAAAACCCACCTAAACCTCCTCCATCATCTAGGCCATTCGATCACGATCGCGTGGCCGCAAACCGTGCTCAATTTTGAGACTCCTAGCTCCCTCTACCTATATAAAGGCCTCTCCCCCCGAAATTTTCAGATTTTTCCTACCCTAACCCTAGCCCCCTTCTTCCTCCGCGCACCTGACAACGTCCGCCGGCACCGGACATGTCCGCCCCGCTTCCCCTATCCAATCCGCGTGCGCCACGTCATCCCGCCGACCCGCCGCCGCCCGAGGCCCATGGAGCCTGATCCGGGCCCCCGCGGCCTATCCCGCCGCCGTCGCCGCACGGGCACGCACGCCGCCGTCCGCCTCCTCGCCGGTGCTTCGCCGCCGCTTGCCGCGACGCCATTGCCGCCCAGCTTTGCCCGCGCTGACGCAGGCCACCGCCGCCGTCCACGCTCGCCGGCGACGCTGCTCCTCGCCGCGGCCGTGCCACCGCACCTCGCCGGCCCCTCCGACCTCTTCCTCGCTGACCGGAACCCCAAGTGCGGCGACCTCGTGTGCAGCTCCGGCAATTTTGGCGACGAACCTCGATCCGCGTGCGATCCGGATCTGGATTTGGATCGGTTGACTTTTTGCACAAACCCTAATAATTATGCATTGTCCATCGCATCATAACTCTATAATTGAGGCTCCGTTTTGGGCGTGTAGCATATCAAATTGTTTGTCTCGACGAGTACTTCATTTCATCTCACTGCATCATGTTCATTTGAGCTCATCTTGATGCCCTAAATGCTATTGGAAGAGTGCTAGTTTCTGTTAGTTTCAGATTCATATCAGCAATTGCACTTTAGTCATTTTTGCCATGATTGTTGTGTGCATCCTATGATCTTGAGCCCTACATGAGTTTTGAAGTATGCCATGCCATCTTTACAGGGGTGTATGCCATGTATTTTTGTGATCTTTGTGGTGACTAGTACAAGCATGCAAATAAGCCCTCGTATTGTTGCTGATTTCAGGGATTTAGAAATATTCTAAGTCTTTGTCCTGTCAATATTTTTATGCCATGTATTCTTATTGCTACAGAGTGATCCATGCCTCTTTTGAGCATGGTTAGTAAGGATGTTTTGTAGATATTGTTGTACTCTATCCATCCATGTCTTTGTTTGCAATAATGGAGCACCCTAGCTTGAGTCAATCGAGCTCTACTTTTTCTATAACATGTTCCTGGCAGAATGTTTACATGTTAAGCATTTTTGCCGAGCTTGTTGTAGTTGATCCATGCATGCTATGAAGTTGTTCTTGCCATGTTTAGCTTCTATGACATGTCTACTTGCTGGATGTATGCTTAGTTTGTCATCCAATGCCCTGTGGTGAGTGCATCGAGCTCGTAAACATGCCTACTTGATATCTGTTTTGCCATGTTCCAGTTTTCTTCTAAGTCTGAATCTGTTAACGATAATTGCTATGTTCACATAGTTGCCATCGTATTTTCTGATCCCTTTTGGCTTATGGTCAGTAAGGGACTTTTGTTGTATGATTTGAGTAGCTTCATGCCATGCCTTGCTTTGCCATGATATGTTCCTGTAGCATGTTGTTATCTTGCTCTAAACATTGCTTCCTGATGTTAAATTCCTGACATGTTGTTTTCACTAAGTCTGTAACCTGATATCTTTTGCACTTTTGCCATGCTTGTTTGAACCTGCTATTGAGTGAATTAGCCGTAGCTCAGTGTTCATCTTTTTTCAAGCATCTTGAGTGGATCCCTGCCATGTATTTTGTTGTTATCTTAGAGTGCTGTAGCATGTTGTTCTTGATGCATTTAGATGGCCTCGTGCTGTTAATCGCATATCGGTGCCATATTTGTTTTGATTGTCATTTCCAAACCGTGCGTCCGATTCCGGTGATCTTTATATCGATTTCGATTGAAATCAACTCCCCTTTCTAGTGGCACTCTTGGTTTTCTAAGTTGAGGCCAGGTTCAATCTTTCCTTTCCAAAACATGCATATGCATTGCATTTCGCATCCCGCATATCATGCCATGTTTTGCATCATGTTGTTTATGCAATGCACGTGGTTGATTGTGTCTCCATTTGTTTGTTGTTCTTGCTTGGGTAGAGCCGGGAGACGAGTACGTGATTGAGGAACCAGTTGAGTATGCTTACGAGTATCAAGCTAACGTCAACTCGAAGAACTTTGCAGGCAAAATGACCATACCCTCGAAATCACTTCTATCTTTGCTTGCTAGATGGTCGCTCTTTTGCTATGCCTATGCTATGATACATACCACTTGCTTAGCATGCCTCCCATATTGCCATGTCATATCTCCAGCCCACCTTGTCCTAGCAAACCGTTGTTTGGCTATGTTACCGCTTTGCTCAGCCCCTCTTATAGCGTTGCTAGTTGCAGGTGAAGATTGGAGTTTGTTCCTTGTTGGAACATGTTTATTGTTGGGATATCATTATATTATCTTGTCTACTTTAATGCATCTATACACTTGGTAAAGGGTGGAAGGCGCGGCCTTATGCCTGGTGTTTTGTTCCACTCTTACCGCCCTAGTTTCCGTCATACCGGTGTTATGTTCCTTGAATTTGCGTTCCTTACACGGTTGGGTTATAATGGGAACCCCTTCACAGTTCGCCTTGAATAAAACTCCTCCAGCAATGCCCAACTTTGGTTTTACCATTTGCCACCTAGCCTCTTTTTCCCTTGGGTTTCCGGAGCCCGAGGGTCATCTTTATTTAAACCCCCCGGGCCAGTGCTCCTTTGAGTGTTGGTCCAAACTAGAGCCCCTTGCAGCGCCACCTCGGGGAAACTCAAGGGCTTGTTTTAGTTGTACAGATTGCTTATCCGAGTGTGCCCTGAGAACAAGATATGTGCAGCTCCTATCGGGATTTGTCGGCACATTCAGGCGGCTTTGCTGCATTTGTTTTACCATTGTCGAGATGTCTTGGGAGAAGGAATATCCTTCGTTGACCGTGAGAGCTTGCGATGGGCTAAGTTGGGACTCCCCTATAGGGATTTGATCTTTCGAAAGCCGTGCCCGCGGTTATGGGAAGATGGGAATTTGTTAATGTCCGGTTGTAGAAAACCTGAAACTTAATCTAATTAAAATGAATCAACTGAGTGTGTGGCCGTGATGGTCTCTTTTCGGCGGAGTCCGGGAAGAGAACACTGTCTCGTGTTATGCTTGATCGTAGGTTGTTCTAGGATCACTTCTTGATCATAGTTCATCGACCGTGCCTTTGCCTTCTCTTCTCGCGCTCTGTTGCGTATGTTAGCCACCATATATGCTAGTCGCTTGCTGCAGCTCCACCTCATACTTTTACCCTTCCTATAAGCTTAAATAGTCTTGACCGCAAGGGTGTGAGATTGCTGAGTCCCCGTGACTCACAGATTACTTCAAAACTAGACGCAGGGAACGAAGATACCGCTCCAGGAGGTTCGACTGAGCTCAAGTGGGAGTTCGATGAGGACTCGGGACGATACTATGTTTCCTTTCCAGACGATCAGTAGTGGTGCCCAGTTGGGGCGATCGGGGACTTTGTCGCATTTGTGGTTGTTCTTTACTTTGGTTCTGTAGTCGGACCTTGAGTGTATCTGGATGAATGTAATGATATTTATGCTATTGTGTGACGTGGCGAGTGTAAGCCAACTATGTACCTCTTTTCCTTATTCATTACATGGGTTGTTGTGAAGATTACCTCACTTGCGACATTGCTTACAATGCGATTATGCCTCTAAGTCGTGCTTCGACACGTGGGAGATATAGCCGCATCGTGGGCGTTATAAGTTGGTAATCAGAGCCATCCCCGACCTTAGGAGCCCCTGCTTGATCGAATCACTGGCGTTGTTGAGTCTAGAAAAATGTTTTGAGTCATTTAGGATTATATATATCGGAGAGTAGGATTATTTTTACTCCTCAGTCCCTTCGTCGCTCTGGTGAGGCATCCTGACATAGAGTTTTGACTCTTCTCTTCTCAAATTTCACTAATTTTTTTTTAGGATCATGCGGGTATCTTGGAATCGTTCTGATGGTTTTGTGACGAGAACATTGTTCTTGGTGCCTCTTGACATTTAGGGGTTGTGGCAGTGTCCCGGGGAGTTGAGCTCCGAGGTGTTGTCGTCATAATTTTATCGTTGCAATTCTGGAATACCTGAGTTTCGCCGACATCGAAAATCTCTTTTATGCAGTTGTTGGTGAGATAACCTCGACGCCACCCAGTACTGGGGCGGGAGTTCGGGAGTATTGCCATAACTCGTATAACGGATGCTTTTCGAAGGTTGGGGTAAATGATTTCCAAAGGTTTCTTGGTTATGTGTTGAAGGATGGATACAGCTAGATGTAGGATTTGCAAGCTTTGAGTGAGATATTATGCTTCCCCTGTATCTCCAACACCCGATTGCATAACCGAAAAGGTCCAGGAGTTTCATAGGTGGGAATTCATGTAGCTCTAGTATTTCTTCCGCGGATATTTGGTTTGTGATTGGGTAATCCTCACCAAGTATTTGTTCTTGTCCGTACCTTGTTGTTTTATTCTCCTACCTCTATCTAAGTGGCTTCTCAATTTATGGAAGTGTGACCATTTCAACTAGAATGCATTCGTTCATTTTATTTGGATGTTAAGACTATATGTTGCAATTTCGATCCATTTGATTCAACTTGAATATATGTCTGTCATGATGCGAACGGATGTCACCCTCTTCAGGATGGCTCCTCCAACGCGTTCGAATCCTGATCCTCCACCACCACCTCCACCTCCGGAGGCATGGCAAGCTGTGATGGCCGCTACCAATGCCAACATGCAGCTAATCATGCAACTCTTGCAAGAGCGCAACCAAGGAAATCAAGGCCATGGAAACAATCAGAATCAGTTTGCTTCACTCAACCAGTTCCTCGCTAACCAGCCAAAGACCTTCAGCAACTGTGTCGAGGCAACAAACGCTGATGATTGGCTCATGGATATCTGCAAGCATTTCGAGTGCAGCAATGTCAGGCCTGAGGACTTTGTCAAGTTTGCTTCATTCCAACTCAAAGACCAAGATGCAGAGTGGTATCAGCAATACAAAGATTCCAGAGGAGGTCGTGTGATTACCTGGGATGAATTCCGTCAAGACTTCAGAGCTCACCACATTCCTCAGAGTGTTGTTGAGAGCAAGCGTGAGGAGTTCCGCAACCTGAAGCAAGGCAGCTTGTCTGTTTACCAGTATAACATCATGTTCCATAAGCTCACTCTCTTTACTAAGCAAGACGTCCCCGATGAGAAGAGCATGATTTATCAGTTCATAGGTGGCCTCGGAGAAGATCTTCAACTTGCTCTCGTGCTTTTTGAGCCGCAGAAGTACGATGAGTTTTACAACATGGCACTGAAACAAGAGACTGCTCAGCTGAAGTGCGATGCTTCCAAGAAGCGAGTCAGAGATGCAACTCCTTCTTCCTCAACTCAGGTGGTAACTAAGCAGCAAAAGTATTGGTTGCCTCCTCCTCCTCCGTTCCATTAGCCTTATCAACAGAAGAGCAAAGGTTGCAATGGATCTTCCCACCCACCCAACCCAGGCTTTCAGAACAAGACTTCATCTCATGCTCCAAGTTCAAGTGCTCCATATCACCGTCCGATCTCGGAGGTCACGTGCAACAAGTGTCAGCAGAAGGGTCACTATGCCAACAAATGTTGCAATCAGAGGCGTCTTCCTACTCCTCCTCCTGTGAGATCTGCTAGTACCGCAGTGGTTAAGCATAACCCCAAGTTTGCAAAGGTCAACATGGTGAACGCATCTCAGGCAGAGGACTCGTCAGATGTGATTATGGGTAACCTTCCTGTTAACGATATTCCTACAAAAGTTCTTTTTGACACTGGTGCATCCCATTGTTTCATCTCGAGACCTTTTGCATCTAAGCATGATTTGGTTACTCAAGTTTTGCCGAGACCTTTGGCTATTGTCTTTCCGGCCCGACAAATGACTTCTCGGGTTTTCGTTCCGGATGTTTCTATCATGTTGGGCGACTATAAGTTCTTGTCTTCTCCTAATGTCCTTGGTAACTCGGATATTGATCTTATTCTCAGAATGAACTGGCTTTCTAAGCACAAGGCTCAGCTTGATTGTGCTGCCAGGAAGATTCAATTGACACATTCGTCTGAGGATGTAATCGTCTTTGCCTCTCGTGATGATACCATTCGACTGTTTTCTCTCAACGAGAAGGGCGAGCTGGATGCCATCTCTCAGATTCCAGTCATTTGTGAATATCAAGACGTCTTTCCAGAAGAGCTTCCAGGAATGCCTCCGCACCGGCCAGTTGAATTCGTCATCGATCTTGAGCCTGGCACGGAACCTATTTGCAAACGTCCTTACAAGCTTGGACTTGAAGAGTTGAAGGAGATGAAGAAGCAACTCGATATTCAAGAGCGTATGGGTCTCATCCGACCAAGTTCTTCTCCATGGGGTTGTGGTGTTATTTTTGTCAAGAAGAAGGACGGAACGGACCGACTTTGTGTCGACTATCGTCCATTGAACAAGAAGACCATAAAGTACAAGTACCCACTTCCCAACATCAATGAGCTTTTCGAACAACTCAAAGGTGCCCAAGTATTCTCCAAGCTTGATCTCCGTATGGGCTATCATCAGATTCGCATTCGTGAAGAAGATATCCCTAAGACAGCTTTCAGAACTAGCTATGGTTCATATGAATACACTGTCATGTCTTTCGGCCTTGTCAACGCTCCTCCAACATTCTCTCGCATGATGAACTTCATATTCAACGCCTACACAAATGACTTCATCTTGGTCTACCTCGATGACATTTTGGTCTTTTCCAAGAACAAGGAGGATCATGCCAAGCACTTGAGATTGGTGCTGGATAAACTCAGAGAACATCAGTTCTATGCGAAGTTTTCAAAGTGCGAGTTCTGGCTTGATGAGGTTCTCTACCTTGGGCATATCATCTCCGCCAAGAGCATAGCTATTAATCCCGAGAAGGTGTCTGCAATTGTGAATTGGGAACCACCTTAGAATGTGAAGCAACTCCGCAGCTTCCTTGGTCTCGCAAGCTATTGTCGAAGGTTCGTTGAGAACTTCTCAAAGATCGCAAAGCCTCTTTCCAACCTCCTCCAGAAGCATGTGAAGTATGTCTGGTTGCCTGAATGTGACATTGCTTTCAACACCCTGAAAGATAAGTTAGTCACTACTCCACTTCTGACTCCTCCCGATGAATCCAAACCGTTCGAGGTCTTCTGTGATGCTTCCCTTCAAGGTGTTGGTGCAGTGTTGATGCAAGAGAATAAAGTTGTGGCCTATACCTCTTGCGAGTTGAATCCCAACGAAAAGAACTACCCCACTCACGACCTCGAGTTGGCGGCAGTTGTCCATGCTCTTTTAACATGGAGACATCTCTTATTGGGAAGAAAAGTGGACATCTTCACTGATCACAAGAGTCTCAAGTACATCTTCACCCAGCCAAACCTCAACCTTAGGCAAACTCATTGGGTCAAAATGATTCAAGAGTATAATCTGAGTATCGAATATACTCCACGCAAGGCCAATGTAATTGCTGACGCATTGAGCAGGAAGGCTTACTGCAACAGTTTGATTATCAAGCCTTACCAACCAAAGCTTTGTGAAGCTTTCCGCAAACTCAATCTTCAAGTTGTTCCTCAAGGATTTCTTGCCAACCTTCAAGTCTCTCCTACTTTGGAAGATCAGATTCGCAAGGCTCAACTTCTTGATGCTATGGTGAAGAAGGTGAAGATTGGGATTGCCAAGAGTCAACCCAAGTACAAGTGCTATCGTCTTGATGACAAGGATACTCTATTCTTCGAGGATCGCATTGTTGTGCCTAAAGGTGACCATCATAAAGTCATTATGAACGAGGCTCACAATTCACTCCTCTCTATTCACCCTAGAAGTAGGAAGATGTACCATGACCTCAAGTAATCGTATTGGTGGACTCGAATGAAGCGCGAGATTGCTTAGTTCGTGAATGAATGTGATGTGTGCAGAAGAGTGAAAGCAGAACACCAACGACCACCTGGTCTCCTCCAACCTCTTGCCATTCCAGAATGGAAGTTTGACCATATTGAGATGGACTTCGTGACTGGATTTCCAAAGTCCAAGCGTGGCAATGATGCTATCTTTGTTGTCATCGACAAGCTCACCAAAGTGGCTCATTTTCTTCCTATCAAAGAATCTATCACAGCAGCTCAGTTGGCAGAGCTATTTTCCTCCCGGATTGTCTCTCTGCACGGCATTCCACAGTTGATATCTTTAGATTGTGGGAGCATCTTCACCTCTAAGTTCTGGGATTCTTTTCAGAAGGCCATGGGCACCAACATTCGCTTCAGCACAGCTTTTCATCCTCAAACCAGTGGCCAACTCGAGCGAGTTAATCAGATTCTTGAAGATATGCTCAGGGCATGTGTCATCTCTTTCGGTATGAAGTGGGAATATTGTATTCCATATGACGAGTTCTCCTACAACAACAGCTTCCAAGCGAGTTCGGGCAAGGCCCCATTCGAAATTCTCTATGGCAGGAAGTGCCGTACTCATCTTAACTGGTCAGAGACTGGTGAACGTCAAATTCTTGGCAATGATTTGATCACAGAGGCTGAAGAAATGTGCAAAGTCATTCGTGAAAATCTCAAAGCCGCGCAATAGCTCTAGAAGAGTTACTATGATAGCAAACATCGTGACTTGGCTTTCGAGATCGGAGATCATGTCTACCTCCGCGTCTCTCCAATGAAAGGTACTTGTCGCTTCGGTATCAAAGGGAAGCTTGCCCCTAGATACGTGGGTAATTTCAAGATCATTGGCAAAAGAGGCAATCTCGCCTATCAACTTGAGCTTCCCTCCAACTATGCAAACGTGCACAACGTGTTTCACGTGTCTCAACTCCGCAAGTGTTTCAAGACTCCTGACTGCACCATCAACTTTGAAGAGATTGATCTCCAGGAAGACTTGTCTTATCATGAGCACCCCGTTGCTATTCTTGAAGAAACTGAGCGCAAGACTCGCAACAAATCTATCAAATTCCTGAAAGTCAAGTGGTCACATCATTCCGACCGTGAAGCCACCTGGGAACGCGAGGACCACCTCCGTTCTGAGTACCCGGAGTTTTTCTAGTCCTAGATCTCGGGACGAGATCCTTTCGTAGTGGTGGAGTGTTGTAACACCCCGTATGTAACCTACCATATTTGTATTCCAACTCTTTCCATTTCCGGCACTAAGTTATGATATTTCCTCGTTGTCGGGTTTTTGTCTTCGTGTGCGTTTGTCTTTGTCATGCATCTCATATCATGTAATCATGTGCCTTGCATTTGTATACGTGGTCGCCTCATGCATCCGAGCATTTTCCCCGTTGTCTATTTTGCATTCCGGCGCTCCTATGTCCTCCGGTGTCCCTTTCTACCTCTTTTTCGTGTGCGGGTATTAAACATTTTCGGATTGTACTGGGACTTTCCAAGCGGCCTTGGTTTACTACCAGTAGACCGCCTGTCAAGTTTCGTGCCATTTGGACTTCGTTTGATACTCCAACGGTTAACCGAGGGACCGAAAAGGCCTCGTGTGTGTTGCAGCCCAACACCTCTCCAAAGTGGCCCAAAACCCACCTAAACCTCCTCCATCATCTATGCCGTTCAATCATGATCGCGTGGTCGCAAACCGTGCTCAATTTGGAGACTCCTAGCTCCCTCTACCTATATAAAGGCCTCTCCCCCCGAAATTTTCGGATTTTTCCTACCCTAACCCTAGCCCCCTTCTTCCTCCGCGCGCCGGACAATGTCCGTCGGCACTGGACATGTCCGCCCCGCTTCCCCTATCCAATCTGCGTGCACCACGTCATCCCGCCGACCCGCCGCCGCCCGAGGCCCGTGGAGCCTGATCCGGGCCCCCGCAGCCCATCCCGCCGCTGTCGCCGCACGGGCGCGCGCGCCGCCGTCCGCCTCCTCGCCGGTGCTTCGCTGCCGCATGCTGCGACGCCATCGCCGCCCAGCTTCGCCCGCGCTGACGCAGGCCACCGCCGCCGTCCACGCTCGCCGGCGAGGCCGCTCCTCACCGCGGTCGCGCCACCGCACCTCGCCGGCCCCTCCGACCTCTTCCTCGCCGACCGGAACCCCAAGTCCGGCGACCTTGTGTGCAGCTCCGACAACTTCGGCGATGAACCTCGATCCGCGTGCGATCCGGATCTGGATCTGGATCGGTTGACTTTTTGCGCAAACCCTAATATTTATGCATTGTCCGTCGCATCATAACTCTACAATTGTGGCTCCGTTTGGGCGTGTAGCATATCAAATTGTTCGTCTCGGCGAGTACTTCATTTCACCTCATTACATCATGTTCATTTGAGCTCATCTTGATGCCCTAAATGCTGTTGGAAGAGTGCTAGTTTCTGTTAGTTTCAGATTCATATCAGCAATTGCACTTTAGTCATTTTTGCCATGATTATTGTCTGCATCCTATGATCTTGAGCCCTACATGAGTTTTGAAGTATGCCATGCCATCTTTACAGGGGTGTATGCCATGTATTTTTGTGATCTCTGTGGTGACTAGTACAAGCATGCAAATAAGCCCTCGTATTGTTGCTGATTTCAGGGACTTAGAAATATTCTAAGTCTTTGTCCTGTCAATATTTTTATGCCATGTATTCTTATTGCTACAGAGTGATCCATGCCTCTTTTGAGCATGGTCAGTAAGGATGTTTTGTAGATATTGTTGTGCTCTATCCATCCATGTCTTTGTTTGCAATTATGGAGAACCCTAGCTTGAGTCAATCGAGCTCTACTTTTTCTATAAAATGTTCCTGGCAGAATGTTTACATGTTAAGCATTTTTGCCGAGCTTGTTGTAGTTGATCTATGCATGCTATGAAGTTGTTCTTGCCATGTTTAGCTTCTATGACATGTCTACTTGCTGGATGTATGCTTAGTTTTTCATGCAATGCCCTGTGGTGAGTGCATCGAGCTCGTAAACATGCCTACTTGATATCTGTTTTGCCATGTTCCAGTTTTCTTCAAAGTATGAATCTATTAACGATAATTGCTATGTTCACATAGTTGCCATCGTATTTTCTGATCCCTTTTGGCTTATGGTCAGTAAGGGACTTTTGTTGTATAATTTGAGTAGCTTCATGGCATGCCTTGCTTTGCCATGATATGTTCCTGTAGAATGTTGTTATCTTGCTCTAAACATTGCTTCCTGATGTTAAATTCCTGACATGTTGTTTTCACTAAGTCTGTAACCTGATATCTTTTGCACTTTTGCCATGCTTGTTTGAACCTGCTATTGAGTGAATTAGCCGTCGCTCAGTGTTCATCTTTTTTCAAGAATCTTGAGTGGATCCCTTCCATTTATTTTGTTGTTATCTTACAGTGCTGTAGCATGTTGTTCTTGATGCATTTAGATGGCCTCGTGCTATTAATCGCAGATCGGTGCCACATTTGTTTTGCTTGTCATTTCCACACCGTGCATCCGATTCCGGTGATCTTTATATCGATTTCGACCGAAATCAACTCCCCTTTCTAGTGGCACTCTTGGTTTTCCAGGTCGAGGCCAGGTTCAATATTTCCTTTCCGAAACATGCATATGCATTGCATTTCGCATCCCACATATCATGCCATGTTTTGCATCATGTTGTTTGTGCATTGCACTGGTTGATTGTGTCTCCCTTTGCTTATTGTTCTTGCTTGGGTAGAGCCGGGAGACGAGTACGTGATCGAGGAACCAGTTGAGTACACTTACGAGGATCAAGGTAACATCAACTCGGAGAAATTTGCAGGCAAGATGACCATACCCTCGAAATCACTTTTATCTTTGCTTGCTAGATGCTCGCTCTTTTGCTATGCCTATGCTACGATACCTACCACTTGCTTATCATGCCTCCCATATTGCCATGTCAAACCTCTAACCCACCTTGTCCTAGCAAACTGTTGTTTGGCTATGTTACCGCTTTGCTCAGTCCCTCTTATAGCGTTGCTAGTTGCAGGTGAAGATTGGAGTTTGTTCCTTGTTGGAACATGTTTATTGTTGGGATATCATTATATTATCTTGTCTACTTTAATGCATCTATACACTTGGTAAAGGGTGGAAGGCTCGGCCTTATGCCTGGTGTTTTGTTCCACTCTTGCCTCCCTAGTTTCCGTCATACCGGTGTTATGTTCCTTGAATTTGCGTTCCTTACACGGTTGGGTTATAATAGGAACCCCTTGACAGTTTGCCTTGAATAAAACTCCTCCAGCAATGCCCAACTTTGGTTTTACCATTTGCCACCTAGCCTGTTTTCCCCTTGGGTTTCCGGAGCCCGAGGGTCATCTTTCTTTAAACCCCCCGGGCAGTGCGCCTCTGAGTGTTGGTCCAAACTAGAGCCCCTTGCAGCGCCACCTCGGGGAAACTCAAGGGCTGGTTTTAGTTGTACGGATTGCTTATCCGAGTGTGCCCTGAGAACGAGATATGTGCAGCTCCTATCGGGATTTTTCGGCACATTCGGGCGGCTTTGCTGGATTTGTTTTACCATTGTCGAGATGTCTTGTAACCGGGATTCCAAGTCTGATTGGATTGTCTTGGGAGAAGAAATATCCTTCGTTGACCGTGAGAGCTTGTGATGGGATAAGTTGGGACTCCCCTACAGGGATTTGATCTTTTGAAAGCCGTGCCCGCGGTTATGGGCAGATGGGAATTTGTTAATGTCCGGTTTTAGAAAACCTAAAACTTAATCTAATTAAAATGAATCAACTGAGTGTGTGGCCATGATGGTCTCTTTTCGGCGGAGTCTGGGAAGAGAACACGGTCTCATGTTATGCTTGATCATAGGTTGTTCTAGGATCACTTCTTGATCATAGTTCATCGACCGTGCCTTTGCCTTCTCTTCTCGCTCTCTTTTGCGTATGTTAGCCACCATATATGCTAGTCGCTTGCTGCAACTCCACCTCATACTTTTACCCTTCCTATAAGCTTAAATAGTCTTGATCGCGAGGGTGTGAGATTGCTGAGTCCCCGTGACTCACAGATTACTTGAAAAGCAGATGCAGGGACCAATGATACCGCTCCAGGAGATTCGAATGAGCTCAAGTGGGAGTTCGATGAGGACTCAGGACGATACTACGTTTCCGTTCCAGACGATCAGTAGTGGTACCCAGTTGGGGCGATCGGGGACTTTGTCTCATTTGGGGTTGTTCTTTATTTTGGTTCCGTAGTCGGACCTTGAGTGTATCTGGATGAAGGTAATGATATTTATGCTATTGTGTGACATGGCGAGTGTAAGCCAACTATGTACCTCTTTTCCTTATTCATTACATGGGTTGTTGTGAAGATTACCTCACTTCCGACATTGCTTACAATGCGGTTATGCCTCTAAGTCATGCTTCGACACGTGGGAGATATGGCCACATCATGGGCATTATAAAGGGGGCGTGCCCCAATGCGAGAAGATGGCCATCAGGCCTGGCGTGATAGGCATAACCTCACCAGGGCTGAAAACCGCATACAGATGTCATCCAAACTCCGTCGTGATGTTGCCCGATACAGAGGCACCGCACACCCCTTATGCTTTATCGATGAGGTAATGCATCACCAGTTCCCAGAAGGGTTTAAACCCGCAAACATCGAATCATAAGACGACACGACAGATTCCGCAGTATGGATTGAAGATTTCATTCTCCATATCCACATGGCTTGCGGTGACGATCTCCACGCCATAAAATATCTCCCTTTAAGATTGAAATGGCCAGTGCGACACTGGTTAAACAGCCTCCCAGAGAACCCCATCGGTAGCTGGGAAGATTTGGAAGATGCCTTCAGAGACAACTTCCAAGGTACATATGTCGGCCTCCGGATGCTGATGACCTTAGTCATATAGTCCAGCAACCCAGAGAGTCAGCCCGAAAACTCTGGACTAGGTTCTTAATTAAAAAGAACCAAATTGTCGATTGTCCAGACGCCGAAGCCCTCGCAGCCTTTAAACACAGCATCCATGTCGAATGGCTTGCCCGACACCTCGTCCAAGAAAAACCGAAGCCCATGGCAGCTCTTATCGCACTCATGACCCGCTTTTGCGCAGGAGAAGACAACTGGCTAGCTCGTAGAAGCAACAGCACCAGCGACCCTGGCACCTCCGAAGCCAGAGATGGCAACGGTAGGCCACGACGCAACAAACACAAGAGCGTCGAAGCAACAATGAAGATACTAAAGACACGGTGGTCAACGCCGGATTCAGTGGCTGAAAATCTAGTCAGCCGAAGAAGCCATTCAAAGGAAACAAAGATGGTCCATTCAGTTTGGACAGAATACTCGATGGCCTTGCTAGATTCATGGCAGCCCTGACAAGCCTGCCAATCATACCAACAAAAATTATTGGGTCTTTAAACATGCCGGTAAGCTAAACACCGAACATAAGGGGAAGGAGCCGCCTAGCAAGGATGACGATGAGCCTCGCCCACCGAACAAAGGGGGGCAAAAGAAATTCCCCCCGAGGTAAAAACAGTGAATATGATCTACGTCACTCATATCCCTAAGCGGGAGCGCAAGCGCGCACTAAGGGACGTCTACGCCATGGAGCCAGTTGCCCCAAAATTCAACCCATGGTCGGCCTGCCGATCACTTTTGATCGCAGGGACCATCCGACCTAGGGCTGGGCATAAAAACCGACCAACCGAAAACTGAACCGAAACCGAGACCGAATAAACTGAATTTTCATTTTTTTACTATTAACAGAAAAAATCGATTAGCTAGGCCACTAACCGAACCAAATCCGGTCGATTCGATATATTTCCCGGTTAACAGAATAACAGACCACTCCACTCCCCTCCCTCGGCCCAGTACAGCCCATCGCCCCACCCACCCAGGCACGATGCCAAAAGTCCACGACCCACGACCCCCCGCAGCCTAACAACCTAACCCCATCCCAGTCGACCGGTCTTCCCCTCCCCCACGCCCCACCGGCAGCCCCTTGCACTACTCAGCCACTGCCGCTTCTAATTCGAGCAGCAGGGACATAGCCGCCGCTTCTCATCTAAGTGGCAGGGACACCGCTGCCGGCGCCACCGGCCACCACATCTTCTCCGGTTCTCCCCACTCAGCCATCCCCGACGCAATGAACTCCACCGCATCTGCACAACAGAAGGAAAGGAGCATGGAGACACCTCAGACGAGGACCCACCGTCGCGCATCCGTTGGTAGCATCTCGGCCTCCAGTTCGTCATCATGTCTTCCACAGCAGAAACTGAGCATTCAGTCAATGTAATAAGCTCAATCTCCCATCCTTTGTCTCCAGTTTTTTTGTTCTTTGTGAGTAGATGGTAAAGGTGGATCTGGAATCTGGATGCTCTTGTTGTTTAGTTTTTGCTCATTCTGTCTATGGATGCCATCTTTTGTGCTGCTCCACTGTTGAGCGTTGACATCTCTGCGTATATCACTAGGAAATCCTACTTCGATGACTAACTGTTCACAAATACAACTTGTGAACTCTTCTATTATCTTGTCGTGAAAATAACATTTGAACTGCAGTGGAGTGGATTCAGCTTTTAATGTATTGCAGAAGCATAATGGAAATGACTATATAGTGTATATCACTCGGAGTTTAATCCAAAGAGATAATGTCTGCTGCCACATTTTTCCTTGGCTGAATACTGTCCCAATCCCATGTCATAACCATTAGTAGTCTGTGAATTATTAATATGGCCAGTTTACTTTTATTTAATTATTCTCCGAAGTAATTAGTATAGAAGAATGATGACATGAATTCTAATTATGTTACTATTTTGTAGATGGTTGAACCTGGTGGACTTGGTGATGACATGACTAAAGAGGAGATGTGAGTTTACGAGGAGAACAAAGAAAGATTGATGAGGATGAAAAGGAAAAGGAGATGGAAGAACGACCTACAAGAAGGCAAATGAAGAAAAGATCACCGATGCAGGATCACTTTTCTGAGGTACTAGTTCATGGTATGCTCAAGTTTGGAAAGTGCAAGCATTGCAATCGTGATATCAAGGTCGTTCCAGAGGTTAATGGTACATCTGCCTTAAAGAGTCATTTTAATACTTGCAAGTATAATCCTCATAATGATAAGAATAAGAATCAAGGTACTTTGCAAATTATCCAAGGGGAAAGTCCTTCAGTGCATAAATTTGATCCCGAAGCACTAAGGAAAGCTATTGCTAAGGTGATTATAGTAGATGAGCTTCCATTTGCATTTTGCTGAAAAAGCTGGTTTTAGAGAAGTGATGTCAATTGCATGTCCATGTTTCAATATGCCTTCTAGAAGAACATGCACTAGGGATGTTGTGAAGGTTTATTTTGAAGAGAGAGCGAAGCTGAAACTTTTTTTCAAACAATCTTGTCAAAGAATGTGTCTCACTACTGATGGTTGGACTTTTTCAAACACAAGATTGTTATATGACAGTCATGGCACATTTTATTGATCCTGAATGGAATTTGCACAAGAAAACATTAGTTTTTTCCTAGTAAAAGGTCATAAGGGAGATGATATAGGAAAAGACATAGAGCAATGCTTGATGGAGTGGGGAATAAACAAAGTTATGACAATAACTTTTGATAATGCTAGCATGAATGATGGTGGTGTGGGTTACATATGGAAGAAAATGATCTAAACTGGAAATAGCATAGCTGAAGGTAAATTTTTTCATGTGAGATGTGCTGCTCATATTATAAATCTGATTGTTACTGATGGTATAAAAGAGTTGATGAATCAATTAAGTGTGTGCGAGCTGGGGTTAGATATATAAGACATGGGCCATCTAGAATTACAAGATTTAAAGAACTTGCTTAGTTAGAAAAGGTGGACAGCGAGGCATTCTTGAGTTTGGATGTATGCACTAGATGGAATTCCACATACCTAATGTTAGCAACCGCAATCAACCTTGAGAAAGTGTTTGCGAGGTATGAGGAGGAAGATCCACTCTATACATTGGATTTAACTAGTGAGAAAGGTCCTGGTATTCCTGTTGATAGTGATTGGGAGAATGCTACAAAAATGGATGAATTTCTTGGACAGTTTTATCACCTTACTCTTAGTGTTTCCCCCACACTCCATGTGACTGTGAATCAATTTGTTATGGATATTGCTGAAATTAATGTTGTGTTGGAAGAGTGGGCTGATAGTGATGATATTTTGCGCAAAACAATGGCCATGAAAATGCAAGATGAGTATGATAAGTATTAGGGACGTTGGCATGAGGAGGTGGAGAATGAAAGGGGGAAGGGGAAAGGAAAGAAAAAGGAAGAGGAGAATGTGAACATGTTTGTATTTGCTGCAACTGTTCTTGATCCAAGATTGAAGCTATCAAATTTCACAAAACTAGCAACTGAAAAAATGTATGGTGAGTTAAATGGAGGCAAAGCTTGGGTGGCGGTGAAAACATTTATGCATGCTTTGTTTGAAGAGTACAAAGCTAAGTATGCACCAAGTGATGCAAGCAAGCATGTGGGTGCTCCACAATCTGAACCAACTCAAAAAAGGGAAGGAAGGAAATTGGTGTCTCGGATAAATAAAAAGTTTAGAGTTGGTGCTGATGCTGAAGCTAGCATGAGCAAATCCGAATTTGAGAAATACCTACATGAAGAGAATGAAGTAAATAGGGATGATTTTAACATTCTAAAATGGTGGTAGGACAATGCTGCTAGATTCCCAATATTGGCTAGAATGGCCCATGATGTGTTGGTTGTTCCGGTATCAACGGTTGCGTTTGAGTCGGCATTTAGCACAAGTGGTCGCATTCTAAATGAATTTAGAACCTCTCTTACACCATTAATGGGCCAAGCTCTTGTTTGTGCCCAAGATTGGCTAAGGGGTTCTATTACTATCAACACTGAAGAAGATGAGGAGGAATTGTTAAGATTGGAAAAGGGTAACATATTGTGATTGTTTTCTATGTAATTTTCTATATTTCTAACTTCCTATGCTTATTATATGTTCATTTCATTCTTTTTCAGAACTAATTGAAGAGCTTGGTAGTACATATTCATCCAAGTCAAAAGCAAGCAGTAGCAAGTCTGTTTGCAAGCCATCCGGGGCTGTGCCATCTTGCCCACCTCGATCCTCTACTTAAACATTGGTGAGTGAGTTACAAGAAATTGTCCTGCTCTTGTTCATGTTTTTAGCATTCTTTTTATTTTTTTCTGAAGTATGATTCAAAAGAAGCACCACACAGCCATGTAAATGCAAACATTGCTCACTTGTTGTAATGAACCTCATGTAAATGTTGTTGTAATACAAATGTTGTTTCATGAACCTCATGTACTTTGTTTTCCAAAATCTGTTGGAAACTCTTATGAAGAAAATATCTTCAGATTACTCTTTAATCTTTAGGTACATATAGTCCAACATATTATGTTTTACATATATGTAGTTCTTTTAACTGAATCATGTCAATCCTTGTAATGTGCCATCTGCTATTCTATTTTACATATATATATATATAGTTATTTTATTTGAATTCTGCATCATGTACTATCTGTTCTAACCGAATTCTGCACCACGCACACAACATTACAGATTCACAACGCTTGGCTGGAAGCTAGGATGGTCAAGATTCTCTGGGCATGTCAAGATGTTCCTGTTCATGATGGAAAATTGGGATTCTTATTTGTGGCTGCTCTTGAAGTGCACTTCAATCTCCTTCCTGTGTGCTTATGTTTTGAAGTGTAATAAGTAAACTTTAAACTTGGTTGTGTTTTGTTGAACTTGGACTTTGGCTATGTGTCCTGGAACTTGGAATTTGGTTATGTGTTGGGCTGGAAATCTGGAACATGAACTTGGCTCTATTACTTGTTAGTTTGTCACTTATCACTTTTTACTGTGGACATTGGAAGTTTTACATTTGATGATTGGTTATGCATCTGTCACTGTTCTGAAATCCTTGTATTTGATATTATGTGATATTTGAAAAGATGTGAATATGTTATTACGCATTTTACAATTTTGCCTTGTTATGCTGTCAATTTTTTCTTTAAACCATGCATGTTGATGTTGCTGTCAATTTGTCCTGAAAGTGCATTTTCTGTACATGGTACCCAAACCGAAAAATCAGTTAACCGAAATTTCGGTTAGCCGAATTTTAGTGCCAAATTCGGTTTTCACTTCTGCAAACCGAATTCACAAAAAACTGAACAGCAGAAACCGAAATTTCGGTTTCTACCGAATGCCCAGGCCTAATACGACCAGTATCCATCATGGAGGTTCGACAACATTGGTCCTCGATCCAATCATCGACGGATTCCATCTCACGCGAGTCCTCATGGACGACATCAGCAGTCTTAACCTGCTTTATCAGGACACTGTCCGTAAAATGGGTATCGATCCATCAAGGATCAAGCCTAGTAAAACCACCTTTAAAGGAGTAATACCTAGCGTGGAGGCCTGCTGCACAGGGTCAATAACGCTGGAAGTAGTCGACTCACTGGATAATTTCTGAAGCAAAGATTTGATCTTCGACATCATCCCCTTTCGCAGTGGTTATCATGCACTGCTCAGACGAACCACTTTCGCCTGCTTTAATGCAGTCCCGCACTATGCTTATCTAAAGCTCAATATGCCCGGGCCACGCGGTGTTATAATAGTCAATGGAAATATGGAGCGCTCCCTCCGTATTGAGGAGCATACCGCGGCCCTCACAGCTGAGGTATAGGGTGGCCTTATCAAGCCGAATACTTCATCAGCCATCAAGCCCCTGGACACTGTCAAACGAGTCTGGTCTACATAGCAGAACGACAGTCCGGTTCATCCCGAACTAGACTAGCAATTCGGCCTCCATCAAAACCCCCACCTGATCGCGACATACGTACCGCGCATGCATAACTATGCACTAAAAATACCATTGGCAAGGATGGAGGCACACTAAGGACAAAGTCCACAATACGGCTCGACCTTATTCAGACCCCAATCTTCTTCTCCTTTCCCCCCCTTTTCTCTCTTATTTCAGGTTCTTCAAAACCTAGATCATTTTTCGGTGGTACAAGGGCCCTCTCCCAGGCCCCTTCTATATGTACGATCGTTGATCCTCTCAAAGGATCCTTCACCAAGGTGAAAAGCGGCGCAGACATGCGGCAAGATGTCCAAAGGATCTTCAAGACCACCTTTTTAAGGACCTATATACAACTTTCCATTGTTCAAAAATTCTTGGCATGTAAAATAGCCTTGATGCTTATGGCCTTCTCTGTAAGAACATGTTTTGACATATCAATCAAACTATAGTGGAAACAGTTTTGTCCAAACCTATTCGGTATTGGCTTATTTCATAATTTGTATTCCCCCTTCACGTCAGATTGACATAATACACCTCGGCATAAATTTCCAGGGGCTCTCTTTGGCCACGTATATTTTTCAAAAACAAAAAATCCCGAACACTTTTATAGCACACTTCGGCGTCCTGTATACTGCATTATATGCATCGGCTCCGAATCATGTCTTTGATCAATAGTTGGGTTGCCCGGCTCCTATGGTTACCACCTTACGTTCCACTTGTTCATCTAAGGTAGTAAAGGGAGAACTACTGCGATTGTGTTTCTGGTTCGTCTAGTCAAACACCTCAGTAGAGAAAGCCGAAAACTGACAGTCATGATATAGCGAGAGCTGGTCAGCGGTTCGACGACTTAATAAATCTTTTGCGATATTCTTTCCATATTATACAATGGACTGGCCTCCACCCGGCCATGCGCCTACGACATCCAATCTCGGATAGCTGCACACGCACCAGGGGCTAGCTTATAGTCCGATTGTCAAACTCCTATGGCCAAGTGAGAGTGATAAAGCCGCATAGTCTGATTGCCTGGTTTGCTGCAAAGACACCTCCTTTACGGACCAAGATGTTGGGTCAAGTGTGGTCATGTGCTATTCCGAACACCCCTGTAGTATCTATGTGGGGGCTGAAGCCGACGACTGGCAAACTTTCAAAAATAAAAATGACCGTGTAGGAGGAAAATAATTTTATATAAAGCTACAACTATATTACAAAAGCCTTGGTTCATAAAACAAAGTCTGGGCAGCCCGAATACGTTCATTCAAACATGACATCTTTCGAGCATTGACCCTCTATCAAACGGGCACCCTCTAGGACGTCTTCAAAATACTGCTCCAGTTTGCGGTGGTCCTGCCTTCGGGTGGGCCCTCAACCACCACGACGACGGCCTTGATCTTCGCCCAATGCATCTTGACACGGGCAAAAGCCATCCGCGCACCCTCAATGCATGAAGAGCGCTTCACAGCCTCAATTCGGGGTAGAGCGTCACGAGCTGCTTGACCAGGCCGAAGTAGCTGCTAGGAATGTGTTCGGATACCCATGAAGGACTATGATGTCCTTCATGGCCAGGCCGGACATCCTCTGCAGGTCCGCCAGCTGCATCATCTGGTCGTTCAACAACGCTGGATGCTGCGGTGCCAGGTACTGTGACCAGAAGAGTTTCTCCATCGTGTTCCCCGGCCCTCTTGGGCCTGGAGAAACTTCACAGCATCGGCGGCTCTCTTCGGAAGATCTACCAATGTGTCTGGAGAACTCCATAGTCGAGTAAGGAGGGCATATTCTTGACTGCCGAATTTACTTTGCAAAAGAAAGGGCTTACCGGCCGCTATCTGTTCATCCTGCTTGATCTCCTTGCGAGCCGCCCGAGACTCAGTTGATGACCCACAAGTATAGGGGATCTATCATAGTACTTTCAATAAGTAAGAGTGTCGAACCCAACGAGGAGCAGAAGGAAATGATAAGCAATTTTTAGTAAGGTATTCTCTGCAAGCACTGAAATTATTGGTAACGGATAGTTTTGTGATAAGGAAATTTGTAACGGGTAACAAGTAATAAAAGTAAATAAGGTGCAGAAATATGGCCCAATCCTTTTTGTAGCAAAGGACAAGCTTGGACAAACTCTTATATAAAGGAAAACGCTCCCGAGGACACATGGGAATTATCGTCAAGCTAGTTTTCATCACGCTCATATGATTCGCGGTCGTTACTTTGATAATTTGATATGTGGGTGGACCTGTGCTTGGGTACTGCCCTTCCTTGGACAAGCATCCCACTTATGATTAACCCCTCTTGCAAGCATCTGCAACTACAAAAGAAGTATTAAGGTAAACCTAACCATAGCATGAAACATGTGGATCCAAATCAGCCCCTTACGAAGGAACACATAAACTAGGGTTTAAGCTTGTGTCACTCTAGCAACCCATCATCTACTTATTACTTCTCAATGCCTTCCCCAAGGCCCAAGCAATGGTGAAGTGTCATGTAGTCGACGTTCACATGACACCACTAGAGGAGAGACGACATACACCTCATCAAAATATCGAACGAATACCAAATTCACATGACTACTTATAGCAAGACTTCTCCCATGTCCTCAGGAACAAATGTAAATACTCACAAATCATATTCATGTTCATAATCGGAGGGGTATTAATATGCATAAAGGATCTGAACATATGATCTTCCACCAAATAAACCAACTAGCATCAACTACAAGGAGTAAACAACACTACTAGCAACCCACATGTACTAATCTGAGGTTTTGGGACAAAGATTGGATACAAGAGATGAACTAGGGTTTGAGATGAGATGGTGCTGGTGAAGATGTTGATAGAGATTGACCCCCTCCCGATGAGAGGATCGATGGTGATGATGATGGTGATGATTTCCCCCTTCCGGAGGGATGTTTCCCCGGCAGAACAGCTCCGTCGGAGCCCTAGATTGGTTCCGCCAAGGTTCCGCCTCATGGCGGCGAAGTTTCGTCCTGAGAGCTTGCTTATGATTTTTTCCAGGGCAAAGTACTTCATATAGCCAAATATGGGCACCGGAGGCCTTCCAAGGGGCTCATGAGGCAGGGGGCGCGCTCAGGGGGGTAGGGTGCACCCCCACCCTCGTGGATGGTGGGTGGCCCCCCTCTAGTGCTTCCTTCACCCAATAGTTTTTATATATTCTAAAAATGACTCCCATGGAGTTTCAGGACTTTTGGAGTTGTGCATAATAGGTCTCTAATATTTGCTCCTTCTCTAGCCTAGAATTCTAGCTGCCGGCATTCACCCTCTTCGTGCAAACCTTGTAAAATAAGAGAGAATAGGCATAAGTATTGTGACATAATGTGTAATAACAGACCATAATGCAATAAATATCAATATAAAAGCATGATGCAAAATGGACGTATCAACTCCCCAACCTCAGACCTCGCTTTTCCACATGTTTAGAGATAGAGGTGTCGATAAAATAAAATACGGACATAAGGGCATCATGATCATTCTTAGAACATCAACATATATATATATATATATATATATATATATATATATATTGTCATATGATTTCTTATGCTAAATTAACAATTCATTCACAATTTCAAGTATGAATCAGAAACTTTATTGACAACTAACAAACTATAATCTCAGTCATTGAGGCAATTGCAATTTATCACAACATCGGAAAGAGTCAATATAAGAGCTTTTCAGCAAGTCCACATACTCAACTATCATTTAGTCTTTCACAATTGCTAACACTCACGCAATACTTGTGGGTATGAAGTTTTAATCGGACACAGAGAAAGATAGGGGCTTATAGTTTTGCCTCCCAACCTTTTACCTCAAGGTTAATGTCAACAATAATAGTTCATGAAAACTTACATCCAATTAGCTATATATATCAGGATCTTTCCAACACAATGTGCTTGCCAAAGGATAAAATTTAACAAGGAAAGGTGAAGATCACCATGACTCTTGTATGAAGTATAAGACAAGAATAAAAGATAGGCCCTTTGCAGAGGAAGCAGAGGTTGTCATGTGTTTTTATGGTTGGATGCATGAAATCTCAATGCAAAAAAACTTCACTTTATATTGCCACTTGTGATATGGACCTTTATTATGCAGTCCATCGCTTTTATTTCTTCCACATCGCAAGATCGTATAAAACTTATTTTTTCCACACTAATAAATCATACATATTTAGAGAGCAATTTTTATTGCTTGCAACAATGACAACTTACTTGAAGAATCTTACTCAACCATAGGTAGATGTGGTGGACCGTCATGGCAAAACTTGGTGTAAGGAAATTTGGAAGCACAAGTAGTATCTTTACTTGGTGCAAAGAATTTGGCTAGCATGAGGGGGAAAGGCAAGCTCAACATGTTGGATGATCCATGACAATATAATTTATTTCGGATGTAAGAAAGCATAACCCATTACGTTGTCTTCCATGTCCAACATCAACTTTTTAGCATGTCATATCTTAATGAGTGCTCACAATCATAAAAGATGTCCAAGATAGTATATTTATATGTGCAAACCTCTCTTTCTTTATTACTTCCTATTAATTGCAACGATGACCAAAACTATGTTTGTCAACTCTCAACAACTTTTATTCATCATACTCTTTATATGTGAAGTCATTACTCTCCATAAGATCCATATGATCTCTATAATTCTTTTTATTCTATCTCTTATTTCCTTAAGATCATAGCAAGATAACCAAGCCCTGGACTCAAAACTAATCTTTATTATATATAGCTCACGGACTCGATTACATAGAAGGAGCATAAAGCAAAACTCAAAACTGAATCATACTAAAACTTTATTCTACTAGATCAAGATATTACCAAAAGGATCGAACTAGGAAAAACAGTAAGGATAAAGGTGTGATGGTGATATGATACCGGGGCACCTCCCCCAAGCTTGGCAGTTGCCAAGGGGAGTGCCCATACCCGTTACTCAGTGCCTCTTTGGTGGTAGTGATGATGGAGTTGTTGATGATGTAGGCTTGCCGTCCATCTTCCAAGTCATAGGCTAACCATCATAGAAGGAGGATCGAGTCTCCGAGATCCTCGAATCTGCAGCCAAACTCATCCTCTTGAATCTATATTCATACTCACAATTTTGGTTTTGCAGGTCATAGATCTGGGCTTGGAGGTGCTCGATTTTCTCGTGAAGCTTGAAGATGGTCTCCCCAATGTCCTTGGCATCCAGTTTGTGCTTGTTGGTGAACTCCGCGATCATCATGTGGTTGGTGTCGAGTCCGCGTTCCACCATCCTCTGGCACTTGAAAACTTGTTGCTCCATTGCTTCGAGTCTTGTCTCCACACTTCCGGTCCTCCTTGGTCCTTCAACATCGCGGATGTGCAGCACCCCCTCACGCAACTCAATGGTTTGAGGGAGTTGCAACACCTCCGCGAGGTAGGGATTGACAACCTTCTCGAAAAACTTGTCCTTGGGGGCGCTTGAAGACGTCATGGTGATCTAGATCTGTCAGAAAAGCAGCTCAAAAGAAAGACATGAGATATTTGTGTGGTACGGTGGTCAAAACCTTCGGGAGATTATATAATGAATTTTTACGGACCAAAAGAAGTACCGTGCAAGAAAACAGAGTCCGAAGGGCACACAAGGTGCCCACGAGGCTGGGGGGCGCGCCCAGGGGGGTAGGGCGCGCCCTCCACCCTCGTGGATGCCTCGTGTCCTTTCCAGACTACTTCTTATTTTCATATTTTCTTAAATATTCCAAAATGGATAAAAAAGCTATTAGAACTGTTTTGGAGTCGGGTTACTTACCGTACCACATACCTATTCCTTTTTGAAGGCTGAAACATTTTGGAAGGTGTCCCTTATGTACTCCTCCGGGATTACGATTTCAATAATATTAGTTTCAACATTTATAGGATTACCTGAGATATAAGGTTTGATTCTTTGACCGTTCACCACCCTCGGATTTGTGCCTTCGAAGTTGTTGGTTTTTATGGCACCGGAATGATAGACCTCCTCGATAATGTAAGGACCTTCCCATTTAGAGAGGATTTTTCCTGCAAAAAATCTTAAACGAGAGTTGTATAACAATACATAATCACCTACATTAAACTCACATTTTTGTATCCTTTTGTCATGCCATCTTTTAACTTTTTCTTTAAACAGTTTGGCATTTTCAAATAGTCTCTTCTCACCGGCAAGTTTGAAATCATAGTTGAGTTCTTTAATGGCCCAATATGCCTTATGTTCTAGTTCGAGAGGTAAGTGACATGCTTTTCCATAAACCATTTTATACGGAGACATACCCATATGATTTCTATATGCAGTTATATAGGCCCATAATGCATCATCAAGTTTCTTGGACCAATTCTTTCTAGATCTATTAACATTCTTTTGCAAAATTAATTTAACCTCTCTATTCACTAGTAGAAAATAGGGCTTTGGTCCAGGCCGAGTCAGCCCGTTAGTCCCGGTTCATTCAAGAACCGGGACTAATGTGAGCATTTATCCCGGTTCATGCGGCTAAGGCATTAGTCCCGGTTCACCTGGGCCCTTTAGTCCCGGTTCGTGCCATGAACCGGGACAAAAGGGTGCGATGGCCATTACTCCCGGTTGGTGGCACCAACCGGGACTAAAGGTTAGACCTTTAGTACCGGTTGGTGCCACCAACCGGTACTAATGGGTTTTGAGGCATTAGTACCGGTTCATGGCACGAACCGGTACTAAAGGTCGCATTTTCAAACTCCCCCCAGTGGACTGCCTTTTTAGTTTTAGAAAAAACAAAAGAAAATGATGGAAATGTCGAAAAAATAAAATAAAATAAGTTTCCCATGTGATATGTGGTCTACTTGTTGGGAAAATTTACAAATATGAATTTTGACTTTATTTGCAAAATCTCTCTGGAATTTGTAAAATGGGCATAACTTTTGCATACGAACTCGGATTAAAAAGTTTTTTATATGAAAAATCATCTACTCGAAAAGTTACATCCGAATTTAACTGGGGGAACCCCGTTAAACATTTTCAAAATCCACAAAAACCTAACAGAAAAAAAGTTACGGCGCTTTTAAGATCTAGAGTGGAAAAATCGAAAAAATTACTAGTCAAATCTGGTCAAACAGTGGTCAAACTGTCGTCAAACAATGGTCAAACTAATTATTCTAGAATATTCGTGTTACTAAATAATTATTTCAGTTATTTTGAATTTTGGTCAAATCTGGTCAAACTGTGGTCAAACTATGGTCAAACAATGGTCAAACTAATTATTCAAGAAATATTAGTGTTACTAAATAATTATTGTTTTTTAAAACAATAGTTTCAAACTCAAACAGTGAAATGTGTCACTTCATGCTCAAGAAATATACATGAAGGTTAATAGGATTGACATCTTACTATTGTCAGGAAAACAACAAGTGCAGACTTGGAAACGAGAGAGAATAGAACCCGGAAGTTAAGCGTGCTCCGGCTGGGGGAGTGGGAGGATGGGTGACTGTTCAGGAAGTTAGATGATTTGGAATGATGAGGGGTGATTAGAGGATAAATTGAGAAGTGATGAGGGGTGGTGATTACACACTAGAGGTTAAAATAATTTAGAAATTTGAAAATCAAAAAAGTTTAAATTTTTTTTCCAAAAAAAATCATAAAATTTCCTTTAGTCCTGGTTTGTGTTACCAACCGGGACTAAAGGTGGAGCTCCACGTGGCCGCGCCCTTTAGTCCCGGTTTGTGTATGAACCGGGACTAAAGGGGAGAGGCATTAGTACCGACCCTTTAGTCCCGGTTCGAAAACCAGGACTAAAGGGCCTTACCAACCGGGACAAAAGCCCCTTTTTCTACTAGTGATTACTCAGTTCTACTTGACCACTAGACTGTGGATGATATGGAGATGCAATTCTATGATTAAAATCATACTTAGCAAGCATTTTACGAAAAGCACCATGAATAAAATGTGAACCACCATCAGTCATTAAGTATCTAGGGACTCCAAACCTCGGAAAAATAACTTCTTTAAACATCTTAATAGAGGTGTTATGATCAGCACTACTAGTTGGAATAGCTTCTACCACTTAGTAACATAATCAACAACAACTAAAATATGTGTATACCCATTATCGGTAACAGATAGTTTTGTGACAAGGTAATTTGTAACAGGTAACAAGTAATAAAAGTAAATAAGGTGTAGCAAGATGGCCCAATCCTTTTTGTAGCAAAGGACAAGCATGTACAAAATCTTATATAAAGGAAAACGCTCCTGAGGACACATGGGAATTATCGTCAAGTTGTTTTCATCACGATCATATGATTCACGTTCGTTACTTTGATAATTTGATATGTGGGTGGACCGGTGCTTGGGTACTTTCCTTCTTTGTACAACATCCCACTTATGGTTAAGCCCTCTTGCAAGCATCCGCAACTACAAAAGAAGTATTAAGGTAAACCTAACCATGGCATGAAATATGTGGATCCAAATCAGCCCCTTACGAAGCAATGCATAAACTAGGGTATAAGCTTCTGTCACTCTAGCAACCCATCATCTTCTTATAACTTCACAATGCCTTCCCCTATGCCCAAACAATGGTGAAGTGTCATGTAGTCGACGTTCACATGACACTACTAGAGGAGAGACAACATACATCTCATCAAAATATCAAACGAATACCAAATTCACATGACCACTTATAGCAAGACTTCCCCCATGTCCTCAGGAACAAACGTAACTACTCACAAATCATATTCATGTTCATAATCAGAGCAGTATTAATATGCATAAAGGATCTGAACATATGATCTTCCACCAAATAAACCAACTAGCATCAACTACAAGGAGTAATCAACACTACTAGCAACCCACAGGTACCAATCTGAGGTTTTGGGACAAAGATTGAATACAAGAGATGAACTAGGGTTTGAGATGAGATGGTGCTGGTGAAGATGTTGATGGAGATTGACCCCTCCCGATGAGAGGATTGATGGTGATGATGATAGTGATGATTTCCCCCTCCCAGAGGGATGTTTCCTCGGCAGAACAGCTCCGCCGGAGCCCTAGATTGGTTCCGCCTCATGGCGGCGGGGTTTCCTCCCGAGAGCTTGCTTATGATTTTTTCCCTGTTCAAGAATTTGTCCGATTAACCAGTTAACTTGCCGATTAATCCCTACTCGTAGGGTCACCGAGTAGCCAATAAACCGATAAATCATCTGATTAATTGATTAAATGGCCGATTAACTTGCCGATTAGCCTATTAATCCCCTACTCGCCAGCCAACCGAGTAGCTACCAGTTAACGATTTCCTCAACAATGGATTTTTTCCAAGGCAAAAGACATCATGTAGCCAAAGATGGGCACCGGAGGCCTACCAGGGGGCCCACGAGGCAGGGGGCGGGCCCAGGGGGGTAGGGCACGCCCCCACCCTCATCGATGGTGGGTGGCCCCCCTCTGGTGCTTTCTTCACCCAATATTTTTTATATATTCAAAAAATGACTCCCATGGAGTTTCATGACTTTTGGAGTTGTGCAGAATAGGTCTCGAACATTTGCTCCTTTTCCAGACCAGAATTCTAGCTGCCGGCATTCTCCCTCTTCGTGCAAACCTTGTAAAATAAGAGAGAATAGGCATAAGTATTGTGACATAATGTGTAATAACAGCCCATAATGCAATAAATATCGATATAAAAGCATGATGCAAAATGGACGTATCATCAGTCTGCGCCTCCTTATCCCCTTGGAGAGCCTTGGTGAGTTCGAGTGCTTGGGCCTTATTCTTCTCTTCCAAGGCCTCGCACTTATCGGCATCATCCTTGAGCTCTTGCTCGACTTTGGTCACCCTCTCCTTATACCGGCGGCGGGTGGCCTGGTCGGCCTTTAAGTCTGTAGCTGCTTTATCAGTGTCCACTTTGCTGACCCTTGCCTGCTCTTTGGCTTGCGACAGGGCGCCCTTGAGGGTCTCAACCTCGGCCGAACTACCCGCAATCATATACATGACAAAGTGTGTGAGTTTAAACTCCGCATTGGCATGTAATTTCATTTGTATAAACAACCCTTTAAAAACATACCTTGCGCCTCATCGAACAGCTTGTTAATGCGGTCGAGGTCATCATCGGCCAGCTTCAACTTCTGCTCGAGTTCAGAAACTTTGGTGGCCTGGGCGGTCGCCGCCAACAGGGAAGCCTGTACATTTAATAGATATGTACGTGACCTTCTGCGATAATCATTTGATCCTCTGTTCGGCTTTTCTCCAAAACCGAACAGAGTCTCAGGGGATACTATCTATATACAGGCATATTTCCTCCATATGAAAAAGCGTCTTACGTCGCATACCTCAAAGCCCGTCAGTACGCTGGTGAAGGCTTCATTCAACCCGCTCTTGGTGGATTGAATCTTCTCAACCACCGTACCCATACGTGTATGGTGCTCCTCCACGACGAAAGCATGTCAAAGTGCTTCCAGCAAAGTGTCCGGCGCCTCCGGATTGATGGAGGTCGCCGGTGGAGTCGACGCTCCCCCTCCTTCAAAGGGGGTTACTCGCTCAATTTCGGAGCCGTGTGAGTCTCCGGAATGGTGTTCGTCTAGGGGCCAGACTGGTCATGGCCCCTGTCGTCAGTCTCCATGATAGTTGGTTCCCCCATGTTCTCGGCAGCCGAGGTGTTACCCTCTAACACCGTCTTGGTAGTCTCCCGCACCTCTCCATGGCCTGGAGTGGCTCTTCGGGACAACACTTCGGTGTTGTCCGTAGCAGTTGGCGGGGAGGCTCACAGAGGAGTCTCGCTCTCCACCATCCCCAGCTCCAGCGAGTTCCCCGAAGATGATGATAATTGGGGGATATCGCGGGCCGGACGGAAGAAAATGTGTTAGAATTACAATCATAAAAATCGGATATATGTACAATATCCTTGGATACTTACGAGGTGGCCAGGGGCTTTGACCTAGGGCGCCGGGGATGGCTTAGGCATCTGAATCCGAGCCGTCCGAGAGGGATATCTTCCCCCTCTTGGACGCCTCTGCCTCTAGGCCTATGGAGGCCGCCCTTTTCTTCTTCCTCACCTTAAGGGGAGAATTGCTCTCTTATTCCTCCTCTTCTTCGTCTTCATCAACCTCGTGGGAAGAGAGAGCTTCGGTATCTCCGGACAGAGCGTCTGAAGTGCCTTTACGGCAGAGGCCACATTTTGCCTCCTTGCCCTTCTTCTTGGCCTTCTTCTCTGGCGCCTGATAAGGCGCCGGGACTAGCATCCTCGTTAGCAAAGGAGTGGCTGGGTTTTCGGGTAGAAGTGCCGGGCACCTGATCTGCTCCGCCTTCACTGTCAAGCCCTGAATAAGGAATGGGCATCTCAGTATACGCTTTGACTTATGGACCGAAATTATGTTCGGAAGTAAAAATCTTACCTCAGTAGCCGGATTCGCGCTGTCGAGACCGATGTCTTCAGTCTCCTCCGGCCACGTCTTCTAGGCCTTGAAAAGCAGTTTCCAGATCTCTTCGTGCGTTGTGCCAAAGAAGTGCTGCAGGGTCCGGGGGTCCTCCGGACTAAACTCCCACATGCGGAGAGACTGACGTTGGCATGGGAGGATCCGGCGGAAGAGCATCACCTGAATCACGTCGGAGAGACTGGTGTGCTTATTTATCATACTCTTGATGTGCTTTGCAGCATCATCACTTCATCGGTCGACCCCCAGTCCAGACCCTTGTTGGTCCACAACATGAGCCGCATAGGGGGCTCGATCTAAATTCAGGAGCAGCCGCCCATTTGGTACCACGCGGTTTGGTGATATAGAACCACTCCTGCTGCCACACCTTCACAGTCTCCACAAAGGCTCCTTTGGGCCAAGTGGTGTTGGGGAGTTTGCTCACCATGGCGCCGCAGTCAGCATGCTGCCCGTCAACCACCTTCGGCTTCACGTTGAAGACTTTGAGCCATAGGCCTACATGGGATGGAATGCGGAGGAGTGCCTCGCACACGACGATAAATGCCGAGATGTGGAGGAAGGAGTTTGGGGCTAGATCGTGGAAATCTAGCCCGTAATAGAACATGCGGCCGCAGACAAAAGGGTGAAGTAGAAAGCCTAGTCCGCGGAGAAAGTGAGGGATGAACACAACCCTCTCGCCGGGCTCTGGAATGGGGATGACTTGCTCTTTGGCCGGGATCCTGTGTGCGATTTCAACGGTCAAGTAGCTCGCCTCCCGGAGTTCCTTAATGTCCTTCTCCATGACAAAGGAGACCATCCACTTGCCCTGTCAGCCGGATCCGGACATGGCTGGAGAGGTTGTTGGCGGTGGGAAAGATTGAAGCTTGGGCGTTGGGGCTCAAGGATGGGAAGGCTGAGGAAGGAAGAAGGCGTGGGGTAAAAATATGGATCTTTATCCGCTTATATAGGCAGTGAATATCAAGTGCCCCCACAAGCCATAAAACTCGCATGTTCCCAAGGGGTCATGCAAATGGCATGGTTAGATTACCCAAACCCGTATTGATGAAAATCCTGCAATAAGTGCACACGATCTCTGCTTTGACAAGACGTGTCGATGGAGCTACGCCTCGAAACACGAAAAGGGAGGCCAAAAAATGGTTTGAAATAATTAAAAGGCCAGACGTGACGTTTCACCGAAAAAGCTGTCAGTAGACATACCTTATTTTGATTAAGTATTATACCCTTGTGGTTGTGAGTTGTAACTGTTATACAGAGACGGATACAGTTCTCTTGCTCAGAAGACTACTTTGAAGTATGTGGAGAAGGAACCCGCCTTGCAATGCCGAAGACAATCTGCGAGCCGAACACATCGTCATTGAAGACTAGTTCATGGGCTACTGAGGGAGCCCTGAACTAAGGGGTCCTCGAGAGTCCGGCCCGTGTGCTATGAGCCGGGCTGATGGGCCGTGAAGATACAAGATAGAAGGCCTTCCCCTATGTCCGGATGGGACTCTCCTTTCCGTGGATGGCAAGTTTGGCGTCCGCATGCGTAGTTTCCTTTCTCTGTAAACCGACTTTGTACAACCCTAGGCCCCTCCGGTATCTATATAAACGAAGGGGTTAGTTCGTAGAGGCTATCAGAATTCATATAGGCTAGACATCTAGGGTTTAGCCATTATGATCTCGAGGTAGATCAACTCTTGTAACCCCTATACTCATCAAATACAATCAAGCAGGACATAGGGTTTTACCTCCATTAAGATGGCCCGAACCTGGGTAAACATCGTGTCCCATTTGTCTCCTGTTACCTTCGATCCTCAGACGCACAGTTTGGGTCCCCCTACACGAGATCGGCCGGTTTTGACACCAACAACCACTCCCGGTGATGACCATAGTTTGAGTTCATGTATTCACCGTGTGTTAATGCTTTGTTCTGATTGTCTATTAAAAGGAGGCCTTAATATCCCTTAGTTTCCAATATGGACCCTGCTGCCACGAGAGGGTACGTAGGACAAAAGATGTCATGCAAGTTCTTTCCATAAGCATGTATGACTATTTACGGAATACATGTCTCCATTATATTGACGAACTAGAGCTAGTGTCGTATCGCCCTAGGTTATAACTGTCTTATGATGAATATCATCAAACAAGTCACCGATCCAATGCCTACGAATTTATCTTATATTGTTCTTGCTAAGTTACTACTGCTTTCATCACTGTGACACTTGCTACAAATTTACTGCTATCATTGTTACGGTTACCGTTACTGCTGCTATTATTATCAAAACTATCATACTACTTTGCTACTGATCAGTTTGCTATAGATAATTAATCTCCACGTGTGGTTGAATTGATAACTCAGCTGCTAATACCTTCAAATATTCTTTGGCTCCCCTTGTGTCGAATCTATAAATTTGGGTTGAATACTCTACCCTTGAAAACTGTTGTGATCCCCTATACTTGTGCGTTATCATATTGCAAAGTGTGTGATTGATCACAGCTCAATGTCCAACCTCGACAGAAGATAGAGAAAAGACGAATTTCATCCCCTATGCCTCAGCCATAGGCTCTATTATGTATGCCATGCTGTGTACCAGACCTGATGTGAACCTTCCCGTAAGTTTGGTATGGAGGTACCAAAGTGATCCCGGAATGGAACACTGGACAATAGTCAAGAATATCCTAAAGTACCCGAAAAGGACTTAGGATATGTTTCTTGTTTATGCAGGTGCCGAAGAGCTTGTTGTAAAGGGTTACGTCGATGCTAGCTTTGACACAGATCTGGATGACTCCAAGTCACAAACCGGATACGTTTATATTTTGAATGGTGGGTGCTACCTCTTGAGCATGCGTTGGTTTTCCCTTGAAGAGGAAAGGGTGATGCAGCAAAGTAGTGTAACTATTTCCCTAAGTTTTTGAGAACCAAGGTATCAATCCAGTAGGAGACTACACGCAAGTCCCCTAGTACTTGCACAAACAAACAAGAACCTCGCAACCAATGCGATAAAGGGGTTGTCAATCCCTTCACGGTCACTTACGAAAGTGAGATCTGATAGAGATAATAAGATAACTATTTTTGGTATTTTTGTCACTGGGATCAAGCACCGCAAGATTCAACCCAAAGCGAAGCACTTCTCCCATTGCAAGAAAGATCAATCTAGTAGGCCAAACTAAACCGATAATTATAAGAGACTTGCAAAGATATCAAATCATGCATATAAGAATTCAGAGAAGAATCAAATAATATTCATAGATAATCAAGATCATAAACCCACAATTCATCGGATCTCGGCAAACATACCGCAAAAAGAGTTACATCGAATAGATCTCTGTCGGGTGGTTGGTGCGACATATGCCAATGGATGGCTTATCATTGTGGGAGCCAATAAAACACCGCCAGTGCCTGGAAACGGGATAAGGCGAAGACATGCACGCCGGCGAATCTTACCCAGCTTCAGGGCTCTCCGTGGAGATAAGACCCCTAATGCTGCTCTGTAGGGTCTCCGCATGATCACTAGCTCGATGGGTAGCTATAGAATGCTCCTTGAGCTGTTCGGTGAAAGGATGAAGGAGGGCAAGGCCAGCCCGCTCCTCTTCTCCTTTTGGTGTCTAAAACTATCGAAAAGAGAGAGCTCCCCTTGCCCCGGATGAAGGAGGGCAAGGCCAGGGGGTTTATATAGGCCTACCCCACAGGGGTACAATGGTAATCCGGCTGGGCGCGTGCCCCAGCTGTCTGCGTCTATGCTGGCCGGCTTCTCCGCCGATCGATGGGCCCGCCGCCTGGTAGGCCCCGCCGGCTACCGGCCTTCTGGTCGACAGGTTGGCCCCACCGCTCGGGTGTCTTGTCGGAGGCTAGTTACTGTTGCCTTGCCTCTGGTGACGATGGCTTTGTCATGGTAAGCATGGCTACAGTGCTGCTGCGAGGCGGCTCATCACTGTAGCCTTACCTTCTCTTGTCTCCTTAATGAAGCACCTCCTTGGAGGGAGAGAGCTGGCCGGCTATTGGAAGTCGGCCATACCCTTGGCCGACTGTGGGAAGCCTGGCCGCCTTTGGGATCTCCCTGACCGAGGGGGACCGCCAGACGGGTGATGGCTGCCCCGTACGGTGCACTGTGGCCATGCGTGCGCTGGGATTCGGGGGTGGCAGGCTTTACTGTAGCCACGCACCGTCTTGTCGCCGTTATGTGGGTGCAGACTCTGAGGGCAAGATCTTAGCCGCCTGCTGAGCGGCCGGCTCCTGGGAGTCAGCCTTTTCATGGCCGGCTTCTGGAAGTCGGCCTTCTCGTGGTCTTGTTTCTCAAGGATTTCAGGGCTGCGCCGCCTTTGAGCAGCCGGCTTGACAGGTAGCTGGCCGGGGGAAGGCGGCCCCATGTCTTGGACGCTTGGAGGCTTGATCGGCCTATAATTTTTCTGAAGTACCAGGGGAAGCCGGCTAGGCTACCCGTGGTCATTTACTCCGAAAGTAGTCCCCGAAGCTGGCTGGGCTCCGAGGCAGAAAAAAGATAAGGAGCTCAGTCAGCTTCCTATCTTGAGGAGCCGGGAACTAGGAGCCGGTTTTTACAAGGCGCGCCGTCTCCAAGAGATCTCGAAGCTTGAAAGCGGGTGCCAGTCGGCGGCGAGTTCGGCGGTGAGCTGACCTTTCATCGCCTGCGCGCCACGTGGCATCCTTCGGCTGGAGGGGCCTGCCAGCCCACGCGCGCGACGGGACATCACCGCAGTCTGGGGCCCGCCACTACAGGGCCTCGGCCCATGCACGGATCTTCTGCGGCCCAGACGGACCGCACGCCCCAGCGGCGGTTTCCTCATGCCGTGATGGCGCAATACTCGCGAGGCGTGGAGGAGTGGGTGCAGTTAATCCCACATCCCCCCACGTCCTGCCTCCTCGGCTTTGCCGCACGAGGCTGTAAGTAGGGGGAGAGGAGGGGAGCGCCAAACGCTTGCACGCTCTCCCTCGCTCTGCCCCCTCCTTCTTCTTCCTCCTCTCCGCCGTGACAGCTACCTGCCGCCGCTCGGCCTTCCCGCCAATCTTCTTGGCTTGCCGTTGCTTCATCGCAGCTGGATCGTGCGCCCTCCTTTCGCCGCACCTTTCTCGTCACCGTGCCGTCCCCATGGCGTTGTCGAGCTCCTGGGACGGCTCCAACGTCCATGACGACTTCCTCCGTCGGACGCGGCGGCTGTCGGGCGTGGATCTCGTGCGGGTCCGCCTTGCGCCGGAGAGGGAGATCTCACCGGCGCCGGAAGAGGACGAGCGGGTAATCTTCCGCTCGCACTGCCTGCGCGGTTTTGGCCTGCCGGCCAGTGGGTTCCTCCGCTCGTTCCTTGAATTTTATCATCTCCAGCCGCATCACCTTACCCCGAACGCGGTGATGCTGCTGTCAGCCTTCGTTGCTTTTTGCGAGAGTTTTCTCGGTGTCCTCCCCACCCTTGAACTGTGGGGAGAATTCTTCCAGTGCAAGCTCGGTACTGTCGTCGCGGGCGTGCCCGCCCCATGCGGCGCCTTCATCTCCATGCGGAGGACAAGCGACAACAACCCGTTTCCGCCTATCCCGCTGATCCAGTTGGTGAAGCTTTGGCAGAAGTCCTACTTCTACGTGAAGAACATCGCTTTGCAAGGCGACTTCTTCAATCTGCCGGCTTACGTAGCCGGCCCGCCGGCTGGGAGACAGCCCTCATGGTCCTTTCAGGCCAGGTCGCTGTCTCAGGGTGGGGCCGCCTTCGTTGCACGTCTCTAGGTGATGATCCAGTCGAAGGGTCTCACCGGGGCCGACTTGGTGGCCGTCTTCGTGGAGCGCCGGGTGCTCCCGCTCCAGGGCCGACCTCATATGATCTGCCAGATGAGCGGCCGCTTCGACCCGTGCCAGCTAAGCACCAAGGAGATGCCTGACGCCGAGGTGTCTTACATGGTGAACTACATTTCCAACTGCAAGCTCACCGAGGGTTAGCAGTACGGCAAGGTGCCGTACTCTCGCGCCAATCCTCCGCCGGTGGTAAGTTTCTCTTCTTTTCTTCTTCCCATGTTGTCGGGTTCGTGATGGCCGATTCCTGACCAGTCGGCTTGTTTCTGGCAGAATCCCATGCTCCCGCCGGCAGCCGGGGCTGCGGGGGTAGAGCGCCAGTTCCTCCCCGACCGCACGATGGACGATGTGGACGACCCAGATCTAGGGGCGGCCGCGATGGAAGAAGACGCCGCAGGGGAGGGCGGCGAGGCAGGCGGCTCTGGGCTCGGGGCCGCCTTCAAGGATTGGCCGGATGATGCTGAGGCCGAAGTTGTTCCGCGCCGTCAGCCGGCGCCCGATCACCAAAGCGCGGGCCCATCCGCCGCGCCGGCTCCCCATGGTGGCGCGCAGAAGCGCCGGGCCGCGTTGACCCACTTCGGCAGTCGGCCCAAGAAGCCCAAGAGTACCATGGTGGCGACCAAGTGGGATGAGGCGGCCGCGAGGCGGCACGCTTCCGCGAGGTGGTGAAGCAGCCGCAGTCGGTTTTAGCGTAGTGTTATTGCTCTTACGCCTTTCTTTTTCTTCTTCAGTTGATATATTTCTAAGCCTTCTTCTTGACATTTTAAAAAAACATGGCCCCACTTTCTCTTGAACGGGCCCCTACCGCCTCCGTGGTCGGAGCCGTGGGAGGGTCTTCAAGCTCCCGCCGAGTGGATCCCCGCGCCTACCTCCTAGAGGCGGCGGAGCGGAACACGCGGGAAGTGCGGGAGGAGCGGGAGGCGGAGGAGCGGAGGGTGTCTCGAGAGGGGAAGCAGAAGTCGGTGGAGGCGCGAGCGATCGCGGCCGCCAAGGCCCAGGCGGAGGCCGCGGACGGGGAGAGGGAGGCGGAGGCCCATCAGAACCAGCCTCCGCAGTTTGTCATTCCCTTCCGCGCCGCGGCTCCAGACACCCCTGTGCCCCCCCCCCCGGAGGAGGCCGGCCGCGGCCAGCTGGAGATGGAGAGGGAGGTGGCTCCATCGCCGCTGACTGGAGCAGACCGAGGAAGCTGGCCTGCAGTGCCACCCATGTAACTGGCTGGAGGCGAGCTGACCGTGGGAGGGGATCTTGTGATCTCGTCACCGCTTCACCGGCATGCGGGGAAGGCGACTTCAGCGCCGGACGCGCAGAAAACCATGGACGCCGGCTCGTCTGCCCCGGAATTAGAAGCGGCCAGCGACAGCTCGTCCGGGTGGATGCCGGGCGGCGGGACGGCCGTGCTGAATGTGGCGGCGCAGGATGTCCGTAACCGGCTTCAGGCCCAAGCCACCGCGCTGAAGCAGTACACCTAGGGGTTTCTCACGACGCGGTCAGTTATTCGGGTGAGTCCTCCTGCTCCTTGTTGATTGCTTTTAATTTCTTCCGTGGGGGCGTGTCATTGCACCCACTTGGTGTAGTCCCCGAGTTTCGAGCCGGCTGCTGAGCAGGCGGCTTGGAACTTATTGGAAAGCTTGATTGCCATCTTGTTCTTACTCGCGTCCCTTGTCTTATCTACAGAAGTACCACAACCTCCGCGCGGCCGCCTTCAACTCCCAGGCCCAGGAGTTGAATCAGAAAGCCACTGATCTGACCAAGAGCCGGAGTAAGTGCTTCGTTTTTCTTTTAAGTGGGGGCGAGTCAGCGCACCCATTGGGTGTAGTCCCCGAGATTCGGGCCGACTGCTGAGTAGTCGGGTTGGATCTTTTCCTGACAACTTCTTTCTTCATATTTGCAGGGGCTAATGCTGACTTGAGGAGCCAGCTAAGCGGAGCCCAGACCGCCCTTCGTGCCAAGGAGGCCGAGTGCGCCGCCCTGGCTCAAGAGCGTGACCGCCTGGTCAAGAGGCTGGCCGACCAGGAGGAGAGCCACAAGGCGGCCCTGAAGGTGGCGCCGGATAGCGAGGCCGCCCTCAAAGCCGAATACGAGACCGAGGTGGCAAACTAGGCCGAGACGAGGTAGGCGTTGAGCCAAGGCTACATCCAGGTGGAAGACTTGATTGACGGTAGGCCGTCTTCTTCTTTGCTTCCTTGCCTGCCTCCTACTATCTGATTCATTTTTTGACTTTGTGCCACTGTCTTCCTCTTTGTGCAGATTACTTTCCCGGCTACTCAGCCGCCGCCACCCAAGCCATCGAGGCCTACCGCGACGCACGACGGCAGGCGGGGGCCAAGATCGCGCCGGGTGCCAGCCGGTCACTTGAGGAGAAGCTTATGGGGCTTCAAGCCCGCCTGCAGCTGGCCCACCGCATGCTCCGTCATCTTCAGCGCGCCGGGGCGTAAGTGCTGGCCGCCCTCTGGCCTGGCGAGGTGATTCCGCGCATCGCAAGTTGGACTGCCGACTGGCTGGAGGTCGTAGTCGGCCGCTTCGAGGCTTGGAAGGCGTCAGCGGCCTAGTCTGGCGCAGGGCGGGCACTGGAGTTCGTTCAAGCCTGGTATCCAGGGCTAAACTTAGACCAACTGAGCAGCTGGCGGTAGGAGGCTGACGAGGAGCTGGAGGCGGTGCGGGCGGCTATCATCCAGCGCGCCTCGGCGATCGCCGAGTATACTGACACCAGCGCCTTTGCTCCTGAGGTGGATGACGCTGGCGTCGCTCAGCCGGAGGAGTGGTTCAGGCTGAACCCGGCCGAAGGTGAAGACTCAGCGGAGGAGATTGCCGCCAGTGATGAGGGCGAAGGGGAGGAGGGAGAGGATGATGAAGACGCTGCGCCGGATGGTGAAGCGACCAGCCCGCCTCAGCCCGATCGTGCCTCTAGGAACGATGACGAGACTCGACAGCCGGTCATTCCACCAGCCGGCACCGCCGACTCCGCCAACCTGCCCAACTCGCCCGTTGTTCCCCTGGCTTGATCCGCCGTCCTTGCTTTCCTGCTTGTTACTCTTTTGAACAATCTTTAAATTTGCGCAGTTCCACCCACTGGGAGTGTATTCAGACTATGTTGAATGCTGGCCTTTTGAAGGTCTTTTGTGTAAATATTATGCATGTGTTTGGCTTCTGTTTATATTTGCTTTTTATCCTTTGGCTTTTTCCTTTGCCTCCTTCCCTTGGCCGCCGCCTTCCCAGCTGGACAGCTGCTCTGCAGTCTATAGCCGGAGAAGGACTTGGTTGTTTTGGGAAGGCAAGTGCTCGAGCTTTCTCAGATTGCAGCAAGGTGAACGGGAAGCCGGCCAGCCGACTGCTCTGGTAGCCGGCTGGCGGGGTGGGAGGTCGGCTCGCGTTATATAAGTTCATTGGTCCTTAGCCGTTTTTCTCGTGGGCATCCTTTCCCGCCCTTGGCTCTTGCCAGTTGGACAGTCGATTCTTCGAGCTGCGACTTTTGGCAAGGAGGGGCTTGGGTGCCGGCACGCTACTTGTCTGACTGCAGGTGGAACTTTAGATATAACTTGAGGCGGCGAGTCCTTGGGCCGACTAGTCGAACCCGGTGCCGGACAAAAAAAAGCGAGTGTAGTAACATAATCGTATGCGTGATACTCGTCATTCATAGATAAAAGAGGGTAGTCCCCGAGTGCTCCTCAGGGCACCCCTTGTCTCGTACTTAGTACAAAAGGTAGCGTGTTACGTACTGCTTTTTAACTGTAAAATCTTCAGAGGAGGTTGGCGTTCCACGGTCGTTCCGACTCTTTGCCGGAATCATCTCTCTTGCGTGCCTTCGGCTTCTGCGTGTCGATTAGGTAGTAGGAGTCGTTGCCTAAAGCCCTGCTGATGATGAAGGGGCCCTCCCAAGGGGCCGAGAGCTTGTGTTGGCCGGCTGTTCGTTGGATCAGCCGGAGCACAAGATCGCCCTCTTGGAAAGATCTTGGCTTGACCTTCCGGCTGTGGTAGCGGCGCAGACCCTGCTGATAGATGGCGGACCGACTGAGAGCTAACAGCCGGCCTTCTTCCAGCAGGTCAACGTCGTCTTCTCGTGCTTCCTTGGCTTCCGCCTCCGTGTACATGGTGACCTGAGGCGAGTCGAACTCGATGTCAGTTGGGATGACAGCCTCGGCACCATATACAAGGAAGAAAGGGGTGAAGCTGGTCGACTTGTTTGGGGTAGTGCGCAAACTCCAGAGGACGGCCGGCAGCTCGTCGAGCCAACAGCTGGCCGAACGCTCCACTGGCACGACCAATTGGGGCTTGATGTCGGAGAGGATGAGGGCGTTTGCTCGCTCGACCTGGCCGTTTGACTGTGGGTGGGCAACGGACTCTAGGTCCAGCCGGATGCCGTGTGTTGCGCAGAAACATGCCAGTGCTCCCTTTGCAAAATTTGTGCCATTGTCGGTGATGATGCTATACGGTATGCCATACCGGGTTGTAATATCTGCAATGAAGGTGACGGCAGTCGGCCCATTCAGCTTCTTGATCGGCTTTGCCTCAATCCACTTGGTAAATTTGTCCACAACGATGAGTAGATGTGTCATGCCGCCACATGCTGTCTTGAACGGGCCCACCATGTCCAGCCCCCAGACAGCAAAGGGCCACGTGAGAGGGATGGTCTTGAGTGCAGAAGCCAGCAGGTGTTGCTTGGAGCTGAAAACTTGGCACCCTTTGAAGTGTTTGACAAGTTCCTTGGCGTCTTCCAATGCAGTCGGCCAGAAAAATCCATGGCGAAAAGCTTTGGCGACGAGTGATCTTGAGGCTGCATGGTGGCCACATTTGCCTTGGTAGATGTCCCTAAGGATTGCTATGCCCTTCTCTGGTTCGACGCAGCACTGGAAGACTCCAGCGACGCTGCGCCTAACAAGCTCTCGACTGACGATTCTGTAGGCTCCAGCTCGGCGTTGAACTTGTCTTGCCGAGATCTCGTTGGTTGGCAGCTCTCTGTTTACTAAGAAGTTGAGGATAGGATGGGCCCATGATGGAGCTGTGACTTCTTCTATTTTCAGGACAGCCACTATGATAGGGGCGGGTGGGCTGGGTGGTGAAGAGTTGGAGTCGGAGTCGACCATCGCCTGTTGTGTTGATGTAGTCCCCGGGCCGGCTGCAGTAGCCCCCGGGCCGAGTTCCGAATTCCCTGGGCCGGATGCGACTATGGCAGTCCCCGGGCCTCCTGTTGGAGTCCCCGCGCCACGTGCTTGGTTTCCCAAGTCGGATCCGACTGCGTTGGGTTCAGGCGGCACGAAGATGGAATCCGATTCTGGAGACGGCTTGATAGACGGCTTGAAGAGGCAGTGGAGAGAAACGCCGCCTGGTATGGCTTGCCGGGTGGATCCTACTCGTGCCAGGGCATCTGCTTGCATGTTGTCGGCACGTGGTACATGAAGGAACTCACATCCTTCAAAATATCCACTGATTTGCTGGACGAGGAAACGATAGCTCGCCATGTTTGCATCTTTGGCGTCCCAGTCACCGGATGACTGTTGGACCACCAAATCCGAGTCGCCATAGCACAGGATCCGCCGGATGCCGAGCTCTTTGGCTAGCCGGAGCCCGTGTATGAGCGCCTCGTACTCGGCCACATTGTTGGAGTCGGCAAAATGAATTTGCAATGTATACTTGAGCTTGTCATCCATGGGAGAGGTGAGGACGATGCCGGCTCCCAAGCCGGTGTGCATCTTGGACCCATCGAGGTGCATCTGCCAGTGAGTGGAGTCGGGAGCCGGTGGCAGGTATTGGGTTTCGGCCCAATCGACGAGGAAGTCGGCCAATGCCTGGGACTTAATAGCGGTGCAGGGCTGGTAGAAGATCGCATAGAGGGCCAGCTCAATGGCCCATTTGGTCACTCGGCCAGATGCATCCCGGCTGCCTATGATCTCGGCGAGCGGGGCAGTACACACGACCGTGATGGGGTGCTCTTGAAAATAGGGCTTAAGCTTCTTGGCAGCGAAGTACACACCGTAGCACATCTTCTGTTAGTGTGGGTAGTTCTGCTTCGAGGTGGATAAGACTTCACTTAAATAATACACCGGCCTCTGAACCGGCTGAGCCCAGCCTTCTTCTAGGCGCTGGACTACGATGACAGTGCTGACCACCCGACTAGTAGTGGCAATGTAAAGGAGCATGGGCTCCTTTTCAGCCGGTGCCGCCAAGACAGGCGGTGTGGTCAGCATCTTCTTTAGCTCGTGGAAGGCTTGGTCCGCCTGGTTGTTCCACTTGAAATGAGTGGACTTCTTCATGAGTCGGTAGACGGGGAGGGCTTTCTCTCCGAGCCGGCTAATGAAGCGGTTCAGGGAAGCCAAGCATCCGGTGAACTTCTGGACATCCCGCATCTTGGTGGGAATCTCCATTCTCTCTATGTCCTTGATCTTCATTGGGTTGCACTCAATGCCGCGTTCGGAGACCAGGAAGCCTAGGAGCTGGTCGGCTGGTACTCCGAACACGCATTTCTCGGGGTTGAGCTTGATTTGGAATCGGCGCAAGTTTTCAAATGTTTCTCTGAGGTCCTCCAGCAAGGTGCCGCGCTTCTCCGTCTTCACTACAATATCGTCTACATAGACGTGGGCATTTCTGCCGAGCTACTTGAGGAGGCATTTCTGCATGCAACGCTTAAAAGTGGCACTGGCATTTCTCAAGCCGAATGTCATAGTCAGGTAGCTGAAGGCTCCGAATGGTGTGATGAAGGCGGTTTTCAGGCGGTCAGCTGGATCCAACTTTATCTGGTGGTAGCCTGAGTAAGCATCCAAGAAGCTCAACAGCTCGCATCCGGCTGTGGAGTCTATTACTTGATCAATCCTTGGCAACATGAAGGGATCTTTGGGACAAGCCTTGTTGAGGCTAGTGTAGTCTAATACACATGCGCCACTTGTTATTTTTCTTCAGCACGAGGACCAGGTTGGCGAGCCACTCTGGGAAGAATGCTTCCATAATGAAGGCGGCTGCCAGAAGCCGGGCTATCTCTTCTCCTACAATCCTTCTCTTCTCCTTCGATAGTCGGCGGAGAGGCTGTTTGACTGGTTTCGCACCTTCTCGGACCTGTAGCTTGTGCTCGGCGAATTCCTTCGGCACACCCGGCATGTCCTTGGTGGACCATGCGGAAATGTCCTGATTCTCACGGAGGAAATCGGCGAGCTCGCCTTCCTATTTGCTGTCCAAGTTTGCCCCAATGGTGGCAAACCTTTCTGGGTGATCTGGGTCCAGAGGTACCCTCTTTGTTGCTTTGACCGGCTGAAAGAACCTTGGGCACCACATTCCTTGGGGTCGGGGGACAGGGTCGGCTGCTTGCCGGCCATGGCCATGACTCGGTCCAGTATCTTTTTCTCTTCAGCAATTACAAGGGACTCAGCCAGCCGGCTACAGGCATCCGCACACTCGGAGGATATCTTGTAGTCTCCGGCTATGGTGATGATGCACTTGGAACTTGGTATCTTCATCTTGAATTAGGCATAATGGGGTACAACCATGAACTTGGCCAGGGCAGGTCGGCCAAGCAACGCGTGGTAAGGGCTCTCTAGATCCACCACTTCAAACCACACCGCCTCTCAGCGGAAATGATCCTTGTCCCCGAAGAGGACATCTATCTTGATCTTGCCGATTGGGGAGCAAGATAAGCCGGGTACGATGCCATGGAACACAATCCGACTGGGCATGAGCTGCTTCGCCTTGATGCTCAGCTTCTCCATGGTGTCATGGTATAGGATATTGATGCTGCTCCCACCATCTATCAGCACGCGGGAGAAACGGGCGGCTCACCTTTTTGTAGAGAGGGTGGCGTCCAGAACCAATGCGTAAGAGCCAGGAGACGGCATCACCTCTGGGTGATCTGTCCGGCTCCAGCTAATAGGCCTTTCTGACTAGTGCATGAACTCTGGGTTGTTGGAGGCGACTGCGTTGACTTCTTGGTTTTGTCGGCGTCGGCTACGCCGATCTTCTGGTTGGCTTGTAAAGACGACGTAGGCAGCATGCTCGTCGGGGTACTCATCTTGAACTGCCCCGACCGCTGGTCGAGCGGCCGGCTAAGGAGGAGCCGTAGGCGGCTGACCAGCAGGCGGAGGTGGTGCCATCCCCTCACCCTTGGAGATCCGTGTGAGCCAATGGCATTTTCTGGTTGTGTGGTTTGAAGGCTTTGCGCCGCTATGAAACTTCCAGGGGGCATCAAGTGCTTGTGTAGCGCCCCGTGACCGATGTGCCAGGTGTCCTCCAGTTATTCGTTGTTGTTGCTTTGTCATTGCTTGCGTGTCATGCATTGCATATCATGTCATCATGTGCATTTCATTTGCATACATGTTCGTCTCATGCATCCGAGCATTTTCCCCGTTGTCCGTTTTGCATTCCGGTGCTCCTATCTCCTCCGGTGGTCCATTCTACATTTCTTTCGTGTGTGGGAGGTTAAACATTTCCGGATTGGACCGAGACTTGCCAAGCGGCCTTGGTTTACTATCGGTAGACCGCCTTTCAAGTTTCGTGCCATTTGGACTTCGTTTGATACTCCAATGGTTAACCGAGGGACCGAGAAGGCCTCGTGTGTGTTGCAGCCCAACACCCTTCCAAAGTGGCTCAAAACCCACCTAAACCTCCTCCATCATCTCGGTCGTTCGATCACGATCGCGTGGCCGAAAACCGCACCTCATTTGGACTCTCCTAGCTCCCTCTACCTATAAATATGTCCTCCCCGTCCATTTTCGCGGACGAAACCCTAGATCCCTTCATCCTCGCGCCACCGGACAAACATCCCACCGACGGAGACGTCTGACTTCGCCGTGTGCCACCACGTGGCGTCGTCTGATTCGCGCGCCCGCGTGCCCACTTCGCCGCGCCGCCGGACCCGCCCGAGGCCCATCGCCGGCCCTCCTCGAGGCCGAACCGGGCCAGACTCCGTGCGCCGCCCGAGCCTCGTCCTGCCGCCTTCCTCGCCGGCGAGCGCCGCCCGGCGCCGCCACCGCCATCGCCGGAGGCCACAACGCCGCTCGCCTCGTCGCCGTTCTTCGGCGCGCCCCGCCGCCTACGAGCCCGCACCCCGCACGCCGTCCTCCTCGCCGCCTACAGCGCGCCTCGCCGTCACCGGATTTGGTGAGGGTGGACCAGATCCACCACTCCCCGAACCAAACACCCCGTTTCAGATTTGCACCGAGCCGTCCCGCTTCTCTCCGTCCCGTGTTGACTTTTCACGGAGGTATAAATTCTACTAAGTCCCCGAGATTTTCAGTTTCAAATGCCCTTGTTCATCATGCCATAACTCATCAGCCGTAGCTCCGATTGATGCGTGTAGCATATCAAAATGTTCGTCTCAGAGAGCGCATCATTTCATCTCATTGCATCATTTTCATTTGAGTTCATCTTGATGCCCGAAATGCTGTTGGAAGAGTACTATTTGAGTTAATTGTCAGATCTGCTGCTCCAAATAGCTATTTGTCATTTTTTGCCATGATTAATGTGTGCATGATATGCCTCTGAGCTCTACATGTGTTTTGTTTTATGCTTTGCCATCTTTCCAGAGGTGATATCCATGTATTTTTGTGATGTGTGTTGTGACTAGCACGAGCTTGCAAAGTGGTGCATTCGTTAATGCTGATTTCAGGGACTTAGAATTTCACTAAGTCCTTGATCTGTTTTTATGAATATGCCATATGTTCATGTTGTTTCCTAGTGATCCGTGCCTCTTTTGAGGATGATCAGTAAGGATGATTCGTTAATATTGTAGTGCTCTATCCATCCATGTCTTTGTTTGCAATTATGGAGCATCCTAGCTTGAGTCAATCGAGCTCTATTTTTGCTATTTCGTGAATCTGGGCAGATTGTCTACTTGTTAGCGATTTTTGCCGAGGATGTTGTAGTTGATCCGTGCATCCTATGTTATTGTTCTTGCCATGTCTAGCTTGTATAATGTGTATTCGTGATGGGTGTATGATTAGATTGTCATTCCTTGCTCTGTAGTGAGTGCATCGAGCTCGTAAACATGTCTACTTGATATCTGATTTGCATGCTCCAGTTTTTCTCTAAGTCTGTAACCTGATTATGTTTTTGCCATGTTCACATGCTTGCAATTGTATTTTCTGATCCCTTTTGGCTCAAGGTCACTAAGGGACTTTTGTTAGGATCTTTGAGTAGCTCCATGCCATGCCTTGCTTTGCCATGTTAAGTTCCTGTAACATATAGTTTTCTCGCTCCAAAGTGTGCTACCTGATCTGAAATTCCAGGCTTGTGTTAATTTCACTAAGTTTGAGACATGTTTACCAATTGCATTTTTGTCATGCTTGTTTGAACCTGTTAATGGATGAATTGGCAGTAGCTCAGTGTTCATCTTTTGTCAAGCATTATGAGTGGATCCCTGCCATGTATTTGGTTGCCATGTTTGGGTGCTGTAGCATATTTATCTTGTTGCATTTAGTGGGGCACTTGCTGTTTATCGCAGACCGGTGCCATATTTGTGTTGCTTGCCATTTCAAAACCGTGCCTCCGATTCCAATGTTCTTTCCAGTGGCACTCTTGGATTTCCATGTTGAGGCTAGGTTCAATCATTCCTTGTCAAATCATGCATATGCATCACATACCGCATCTCGCATATCATACCATGTTCATGTGTTGGTTGTTTACTATGTTGTTTGCTTCTTTCCGGTGTTTGCTTCTTCGGGTTGGTTCCGTTAACGTCGTGATTGTGAGGACCCGTTCGTCTATGTCCGTTTGTCTTCTTCATGGACTCGTTCTTCCTCCTTGCGGGATCTCAGGCAATATGACCATACCCTTGAAATCACTTCTATCTTTGCTTGCTAGTTGCTCGCTCTTTTGCTATGCCTATACTATGATACCTACCACTTGCTTATCATGCCTCCCATATTGTTGAACCAAGCCTCTAACCCACCTTGTCCTAGCAAACCGTTGTTTGGCTATGTTACCGCTTTTCTCAGCCCCTCTTATAGCGTTGTTAGTTGCAGGTGAAGATTGAAGTTTGTTCTTTGTTGGAACATGGAGATGTTGTTCCTTGTTGGGACATGTTTACTTGTTGGGATATCACAATATATCTTATTTAATTAATGCATCTATATACTTGGTAAAGAGTGGAAGGCTCGGCCTTATGCCTGATGTTTTGTTCCACTCTTGCCGCCCTAGTTTCAGTCATATCGGTGTTATGTTCCCGGATTTCGCGTTCCTTACGCGGTTGGGTTATAATGGGAACCCCTTGACAGTTCGCCTTGAATAAAACTCCTCCAGCAAGGCCCAACATTGGTTTTACCATTCGCCACCTAGCCTTTTCTTTCCCTTGAGTCGGCCGGCTCAAGGGTCATCTTTATTTTAAACCCCCGGGCCAGTGCTTCTCTAAGTGTTGGTCCAACCCAGAGCACCGTGTGGGGCCGTCCCTTGGCAACTTGGGTTACATTGGCTCCCGTACGCTTAGCTTATCCGGTGCGCCCTGAGAACGAGATATGTGCAGCTCCTATCGGGATTTGTCGGCACAGCGGGTGGTCTTGCTGGACTTGTTTTACCATTGTCGAGGATGTCTTGTAACCAGGATTCCGAGTCTGATCGGGTCTTCCCGCTAGAAGGAATATCCTTCGTTGACCGTGAGAGCTTGTGATGGGCTAAGTTGGGACACCCCTGCAGGGTTTTGAACTTTCCAAAGCCGTGCCCGCGGTTATGGGCAGATGGGAATTTGTTAATGTCCGGTTGTAGAAAACCTGAAGTTGACCTTATTTAAAATACATCAACCGCATGTGTAACCGTGATGGTCTCTTTCGGCGGAGTCCGGGAAGTGAAAACGGTGTTGGAGTTATGCTTGACGTAGGTTGTTCTAGGATCACTTCTTGATCATAGTTTCTCAACCGTGCTTTGCCTTCTCTTCTCGCTCTCTTTTGCGAATATGTTAACCACCAGATATGCTAGTCGCTTGCCGCAGCTCCACATCATACCTTTTCCCTACCTATAAGCTTAAATAGTCTTCATCGCAAGGGTGCGAGATTGCTGAGTCCCCGTGACTCACAGATACTTCCAAAACCAGCTTGCAGGTGCCGTTGAACCGTGCAGATGACGCAACTAAGCTCAGGAGGAGCTCGATGAAGATCTTGTGATTCGTGTTGTTCCGTTTCAATTGATCAGTAGTGGAGCCCAGTCGGGATGATCGGGGATCTGTGTAGCATTTGGGGAAGTCTTCTTTTATTTTGGCTCCGTAGTCGGGCCATTGATTGTATCTGATTGATGTAATGCCTTATTCATGTAATTGTGTGAAGTGGATATTGTAAGCCAACTATGTATCTCTATCCCTTATGTATTACATGGGTTGTGTGAAGATTACATCACTTGCGACATTGCTTTCAATGCGGTTATGCCTCTAAGTCATGCTTCGACACGTGGGAGATATAGCCGCATCGAAGGGCGTTACAAGTTGGTATCAGAGCCTTCCCCGACCTTAGGAGCCCCACTGCTTGATCGAATTAGCTGCCGTTGTTGAGTCTAGAAAAATGTTTTGAGTCATTAGGACTTATATATCGGAGAGTTTAGGAATTCTTTTTACTCCCCAGTCCCTTCATCGCTCTCGTAAGGCATCCTGACATAGAGTTTTGACTCTTCTCTTCTCAAATTTTCACAAAAGATTTTTTAGGATCATGCGGGTATTTTGTAATCGTTCCGATGGTTTTGTGACGAGAACATTGTTCTTGGTGCCTCCTGAAATTTAGGGGTTGTGGCAGTGTCCCGGGGAGTTGAGCTCCGAGGTGTTGTCGTCACAATTTTATCATTGCAGTTCTGGAATACCTGAGATTAGTTTCGCCGACATCGAAAATCTCTTTTATGCAGTTGTTGGTGAGATAACCTCGACGCCACCCAGTACTGGGGCGGGAGTTCGGGAGTATTGCCATAACTCGTATAACAGATGTTTTTCGAAGATTGAGGTAGATGATTTCTGAAGGTTTCTTGGTTATGTGTTGAAGGATGGATACAGCTGGATGTAGGATTTGCTAGTTTTGGGTGAGATATTATGCTTCCCCTGTATCCCCAACACCTGATTGCATAACCGGAATGTTTTGGGAGTTTATAAGTGGGAATTCAAGTAGTTCTTAGGATATCTTTCTGACAGATGTATGATATGAAATTGGGGTTCGACGTCTAGTGGTCCGCCTATTCACGGTTGGTTTTACAGTGGTCTCATTGTGTCTTAAAGAGTGCTTGGCTATGACGACTTGGGGACGCTTCGTATGTCATGTGCACTGCCATGTACATGATGGTGCTGTACGATCGAGCCCGTGTAGGCCCCACCACGAAAACTTCGGACGAAATCTCTATGATATGTTTGTTCCGGCTTATTCTGCAAGCCAATCCTTTGTTTTGTCTTGAGTTGTGGTATTCGAGTTGCTTCGAAGTCAAATGTTGATTCCATACCTTTCCCAAATGGTGTTCTTATACTCCGATGTGAATACCAATCCTCATGATAATCGAGTGTGTCATATCACTTCTTTCAACCGGCGTGTTTCTCTTCAAGTGAATCCGATCATTTTTCAACATCCGCAAGATCAATTATCAGTTCTTTTCAACGGTGTTCATCTCATCCGCCCCAAGTTTGCCTTTGTTTTCCTGCCCACCCACCCTTTTCTCGAAGGACTAAGATTTCTTTATCAAGTATCCTTTTATTCTTGTGAAGTCTCTCCATCCTTTTCTGTCAATATTGTTATCCGGTGATTCTCATGAACATTCTAACGGAGCCTTAAGTTCATCATTATTCATTCCTTTCATCTATGGTGGATTCAATTCAAGCTTTTGGTGTTGATCATATCCTTTCCGCGTTTCAGAAGTTTTATCATACGGGTGCAATCCTCTCTTTTAAATCATTTCAACGGTGTTTCTTTTGAGTGGGCCCTAACCCACAGGTCATTTTCCAGGATCTTACCTAACTCTTCTTATTTTCCCGGAGCTATCCTCAAATTTCTTTTTGAAGTTTGACGTAAGAATGATTTATCATCAGTTAAATGTCTTCTCCAAGATCTGTCTAAATCTTTTCATCGTTGGCTCAACCTCTTCACTTTTGATTCTTCCGGAGTATCTCAACTATTCATGGTGGTGTTTCTCGTCGTCATTCTCGGATTTTGAAGACCGAAGACGACTTTCTCTTTAATCTTGCTCCATTCTCTTCAAGATTCGTGATTCTAGCTTGTTGCCATCCTACCGTAATTGTTTTTATCATGAGAATTCTTTTCACCTATCCGGAGCAATTCAAGAGTCTTCTTAGTTTGTTATCCAGAGTCCATCAATTCAGGGTTTTTTTATCCTCAGCTGTCAGTTATCGTTCTCCTAATCTTACTAGTGCTTCATTCAAGTGATCTCTAATCAGTTCGTGATCCCTCCGTTCTCATGGATCTGAATTCTCTCATGTATCTTCGTTCATTTGTCAATTCTTACCCGGTGATTCATCCATTTATTTCGTTCATCTCCAATTCTTACGGTGATTCATTCAAGATTTTCTATTCCTTTGTTATCGTAACAATTTACTTCGATGTCCCAATCCTACCAGTGGTTCATTGAAGACCTTCCCAAGTTTATGTTATATCTCTCTTAATCCTTGATACGAGAATAAGTAGTATGCCAAATCCGTTGATTGTCATCAATTTAATTGGTGAAGGATAAGCATAATGTAATTCTTATTCTTGTTTCATCCAAGTGATCAATTCTTTATTCCGAAGGTGCATCAAATTCTTGATCTCAATTGTTTCATCTTCTCTTTTTCCTGGAGTTCCAACCTTTTTCCATTATATCACCACGGAGATTCATCTAAATTGTCGCAAGGCTTCGCTTGTGTTTTCAACTTCTCTTTCCATTCTAATCATCCTTTTATTACCAGAGTTCTTCATGGAGGTCTACATGATGGTTCATCAAGGATTTAATTCCTTCTCGAAGGGTTCATCAACATTCTTTTAGAGGAGTTCAAGCATTCTTCATCTTGCAATCCAGAGTGCAATTCTTTCTTCTGTATCATTGGAAGTGGTATTAAAATCATTCTTGATAATTTGAGTTCATACTTATGATTCACATATTGTTAAGAATGAGATATTCTAAATCCATCAATCTCGTCATTTGAGTTATCTTGGGTTATATTTCACCTGAAGCTTTCCCTAAGGATTTTGCTATTAATGGTGATAATATATGATCCAAGTTCTTCATCTATCCTCCTGGTGAAATAATTTTCTCGCCTCCTTGGTCATACCAATCAAATTCTTTTCACGTGAGTGGCAGTTTGTCACCTCATAATTTGACATGTATTCCATAAGACCATATCGAGCTTATTCCTTTCGTTTTTGGTTTTTTCCAACAATTCCGTTCAAACCTTCTCCTAAGGATGCCTTTTCAAGCTCAATTGTGGCAGGAGTTGCCTTTTCTCTTCTCCATTCTTTTATTTCAATGATCGATCTTCTATTTTTCCGGAGGCACTGCGATGCTGCTCTTTTCAACCTATCATTTTGTTTTGTCAAGATCAGGCTTCTTTCTTTTTCTTATCCATTTAACCAGAGTGTTTTGTCCTTTTTGCTCAAGTTCCTTTCGCCTTATCAAGTCTTGTATCCCTTCTAAACCGGAGTGCTACCCGAATCGGTTCTTTCCTTTTCCCCTTCATTAACGGAGTGCTTTCAACTTCGTTTATCTCCATTGTATTCTTTTCTCGAAATGGCTTAACCTCTCAAGGTTCTTGGTTTCACTCGTTTGTCAAAGGAGCAACTTAATTTTACCTCTTCTCTTTTCTCTTCCGTTTTTCCCTCCGGTACCATTCTAGATCTCGGGACGAGATCCTCTCGTAGTGGTGGAGTGTTGTAGCGCCCCGTGACCGACGTGCCAGGTGTCCTCCAGTTATTCGCTGTTGTTGCTTTGTCATTGCTTGTGTGTCATGCATTGCATATCATGTCATCATCTGCATTTCATTTGCATACATGTTCGTCTCATGCATCCGAGCATTTTTCCCGTTGTCCGTTTTGCATTCTGGCGCTCCTATCTCCTCCGGTGGTCCTTTCTACCTTTCTTTCGTGTGTCGGGGGTTAAACATTTCCAGATTGGACCGAGACTTGCGAAGCGGCCTTGGTTTACTACCGGTAGACCACCTGTCAAGTTTCGTGCCATTTGGACTTCGTTTGATACTCCAATGGTTAACCGAGGGACCGAGAAGGCCTCGTGTGTGTTGCAGCCCAACACCCTTCCAAAGTGGCCCAAAACCCACCTAAAACCTCCACCATCATCTCGGTCGTTCGATCACGATCGCGTGGCCGAAAACCGCACCTCATTTGGACTATCCTAGCTCCCTCTACCTATAAATATGTCCTCCCCGTCCATTTTCACGGACGAAACCCAAGATCCCTTCATCCTCGTGCCACCGGACAAACATCCCGCCGACGGACACGTCCGACTTTGCCATCCGCCACCACGTGGCATCGTCTGATTCGTGCGCCCGCGTGCCCACTTCGCCGCGCCGCCGGACCCGCCCGAGGCAAATCGCCGGCCCGCCTCGGGGCCGAACCGGGCCAGACTCCACGTGCCGCCCGAGCCTCGTCCCGCCGCCTTCCTCGCCGGCGAGCGCCACCTGGCGCCGCCACCGCCATCGCCGGAGGCCGCAATGCCGCTCGCCTCGTCGCCGGTCTTCGGCGCGCCCCGCCGCCTGCGAGCCCACGCCCCGTGCGCCGTCCTCCTCGCCGCCTACAGCGCGCCTCGCCGCCGCCGCCTTCACCGCCCCCCGCGCCGGCAAGCCCCGCCGGACCCACTCCGCACCGCCGCCTCTCATTCGCCGGCGCCGCTGCCCGGCCACCGGTCTTCGTCGCCAACCTCCGCGGTTCCGCGCCGCCCCATCATCAGGACCGCGCCGGCCCTGCCTTGCGCCGCCCTGGCCCCTTTCGAGCTCACCGGAGAAGCTCCGGCGATCGGAGCCGCCCCTCGCTGGAGATCCCCTCCGTCACCGGATCTGGTGAGGGTGGACCAGATCCACCACTCCCCGAACCAAACATCCCGTTTCAGATCTGCACCGAGCTATCCCGCTTCTCTCCGTCCCGCATTGACTTTTCGTGGAGGTATAAATTCTACTAAGTCCCCGAGATTTTCAGTTTCAAATGCCCTTGTTCATCATGCCATAACTCATCACCCGTAGCTCCGATTCATGCGTATAGCATATCAAAATGTTCGCCTCAGAGAGCACATAATTTCATATCATTGCATCATTTTCATTTGAGTTCATCTTGATGCCCAAAATTCTGTTGGAAGAGTGCTATTTGAGTTAATTGTCAGATCTGCTGCTCCAAATAGCTATTTGTCATGTTTGCCATGATTAATGTGTGCATGATATGCCTCTGAGCTCTACATGTGTTTTGTTATATGCTTTGCCATATTTCCAGAGGTGCTATCCATGTATTTTTGTGATGTGAGTGGTGACTAGCACAAACTTGCAAAGTGGTGCATTCGTTAATGTTGATTTCAGGGACTTAGAATTTCACTAAGTCCTTGATCTGTTTTTACCAATATGCCATATGTTCATGTTGTTTCCTAGTGATCCGTGCCTCTTTTGAGAATGATCAGTAAGGATGATTTGTTAATCTTGTAGTGCTCTATCCATCCATGTTTTTGTTTGCAATTATGGAGCAACCTAGCTTGAATCAATCGAGCTCTACTTTTGCTATTTCGTAAATCTGGGCAGATTGTCTACTTGTTAACGATTTTTGCCGAGGATGTTGTAGTTGATTCGTGCATGCTATGTTATTGTTCTTGCCATGTCTAGCTTGTATAATGTGTATTCGTGATGGGTGTATGCTTAGATTGTCATGCCTTGCTCTGTAGTGAGTGCATCGAGCTCGTAAACATGCCTACTTGATATCTGATTTGCATGCTCCAGTTTTTCTTCAAGTCTGTAACCTGATTATGTTTTTGCCATGTTCACATGCTTGCAATTGTATTTTCTGATCCCTTTTGGCTCAAGCTCACTAAGGGACTTTTGTTAAGCTCTTTGAGTAGCTCCATGCCATGCCTTTCTTTGCCATGTTAAGTTCCTGTACCATATAGTTTTCTCGCTCCAAAGTGTGCTACCTGATCTGAAATTCCAGGCTTGTGTTAATTTCACTAAGTCTGAAACCTGTTTACCAATTGCATTTTTGCCATGCTTGTTTGAACCTGTTAATGGATGAATTGGCAGTAGCTCAGTGTTCATCTTTTGTCAAGCATTATGAGTGGATCCCTTCCATGTATTTTGTTGCCATGTTTGGGTGCTTTAGCATATTTATCTTGTTGCATTTAGTGGGGCACTTGCTGTTTATCGCAGACCGGTGTCATAATTGTGTTGCTTGCCATTTCCAAACCTTGCCTCCGATTCCGGTGTTCTTTATATTGATTTCAGCCGAAATCACCTCACCTTTCCAGTGGCACTCTTGGATTTCCAAGTTGAGGCCAGGTTCAATCATTCCTTGTCAAATCATGCATATGCATCGCATACCGCATCTCGCATATCATACCATGTTCATGTGTTGGTTGTTTACTATGTTATATGCTTCTTTCTGGTGTTTGCTTCTTCGGGTTGGTTCCGTTAACGTCGTGATTGCGAGGACCCGTTCGTCTACGTCCGTTTGTCTTCTTCATGGACTCATTCTCCTTCCTTTCGGGATCTCAGGCAAGATGACCATACCCTCGAAATCACTTCTATCTTTGCTTGCTAGTTGCTCGCTCTTTTGCTATGCCTATGCTACGATACCTACCACTTGCGTCGGCGAGGCAGCTTGTCGCGCAGGCGTCGGCGACGTCTTGCAGCGCGTCGGGGCAAGCGCCATCGGGCGACTCGGGCTGCCTACGCACATTGGGAAAGAAGAGGGTTCCCGTCCAGAACAGGTCTCCGGACGACGGTGCACCTGGCCCCACGGTGGGCGCCAAATGTCGGGTGGTTGGTGCGACATATGCCAATGGATGGCTTATCATTGTGGGAGCCAATAAAACATCGTCGGTGCCTGGAAATGGGATAAGGCGAAGACATGCACGCCAGCGAATCTTACCCAGCTTCAGGGCTCTCCGTGGAGATAACACCCCTAATGCTGCTCTGCGGGGTCTCCGCGTGATCACTAGCTCGATGGGTAGCTACAGAATGCACCTTGAGCTGTTCGGTGAAAGGATGAAGGAGGGCAAGGCCAGCCCGCTCCTCTTCTCCTTGTGGTGTCTAAAACTATCGAAAAGAGAGATCCCCCCTTGCATGGGTGCCCCAGGGGGTTTATATAGGCCTACCCCCTAGCGGTACAATGGTAATTCGGCTGGGCGCAGGCCCCAAGCCATCTGCATCTATGCTGGCCGGCTTATCCGCCGACCGATGGGCCCGCCGCCTGGTAGGCCCCGCCGGATGCCGGCCTTCTGGTCACAGGTTGGCCCCACCGCTCGGGAGTCTTGTCGGAGGCTGGTTACTGTTTCCTTGCCTCTGGTGACGATGGCTTTGTCGTGGTAAGCATGGCTACAGTGCCGCCACGAGGCGGCTCATCACTGTAGCCTTACCTTCTCTTGTCTCCTTAATGAAGCACCTCCTTGGAGGGAGAGAGCTGGCCGGCTATTGGAAGCCGGCCATACCCTTGGCCCCTTTGGGATCTCCCTGACCGAGGGGGCCCGCCACCCACGGGTTGTACTGACCGCTCGCCGTGGGTGACGTCACGATCATCGTGGCAACAGTGCCGCGCCGGACGGGTGATGGCCGCCCCGTACGATGCACTGTGGCCATGCGTGCACCAGGATTCGGGGGTGGCAGGCTTTACCGTAGCCACGCCCCATCTTGTCGTCGTTATGTGGGTGCAGACTCTGAGGGCAAGCTCTTAGCCGCCTGCTGAGGGGCCGGCTCCTGGGAGTCGGCCTTTTCACGGCCGGCTTCTGGAAGTCGGCCTTCTCGTGGTCTTATTTCTCAAGGATTTCAGGGCTGGGCCGCCTTTGAGCAGCCGGCTTGAGAGGTAGCCGGCCGGGGGAAGGTGGCCCCATGTCTTGGACGCTTGGAGGATTGATCGGCCTATAATTTTTCTAAAGTACCAGGGGAAGCCGGCTAGGCTACCCATGGTCATTTACTCTAACAATCTCCAAGAAGATCGATGAGAACTTTGTATTGAGATCCAAAGAGAGAGAAGAAGCCATCTAGCTAATAACTATGGACCTGAAGGTCTGTGGTAAACTACTCACACATCATTGGAGAGGCTATGGTGTTGATGTAGAAGCCCTCCGTGATCGAATCCCCCTCTGGCAGATCGCCGGAAAAGGCCCCAAGATGGGATCTCATGGGTACAGAAGGTTACGGCAGTGGAAAAGGTGTTTCATGGCTCTCTCCGAAGGTTTCAGTGTATAAGAGTATATATAGGCGAAAGAAGTAGGTTGGTGGAGCTACGAGGGGCCCACGAGGGTGGGGAGCGCGCCTGGCCCCCCTAGGCGCGCCTTCCTACCTCGTGGCCGCCTCGCTGCTTCCTTGACGTCCACTCCAAGTCTCCCGGGTCACGTTTGTTCCAAAAACGATCCTCATGAAGGTTTCATTCTATTTGGATTCCATTTGATATTGCTTTTCTGCGAAACACTGAAATAGGCAAAAAAAAACAACAATTTGCACTGGGCTTTCGGTTCATAGGTTAGTCCCAAAAATAATATAAGAAGGTATAATAAAGCCCATTAAATATCCAAAACAGATAATATAATAGCATGGAACAATAAGAAGTTATAGATACGTTGGAGACGTTTCAAGCATCCCCAAGCTCAATTCCTGCTTGTTCTCGAGTAGTTAAATGATAAAAACAGAATTTTTGATGTGGAATGCTCCCTACCAATATTTTCAATGTAATTCTCTTTACTGTGGCATGATGTTCAGATTCGGAAGATTCAAGATAAAAGTTTAATATTGACATAAAAATAGTAATACTTCAAGCATGCTAACGGAGCAATTATGTCTTATCAAAATAACATAGCCAAAGAAAGCTTCCCTACAAAATCATATAGTTTGGTCATGCTTCATTTTCGTCACACAAAATGTTCCCCTCATGCATGCTACGTCTTGAGCTTGCGTTGGTTTTCCCCGAAGAGGAAGGGATACTGCAGCAGAGTAGCGTAAGTATTTCCATCAGTTTTTGAGAACCAAGGTATCAATCTAGTAGGAGCCCACGATCAAGTCCCTCGTACCTGCACAAAGCGATAGCTACTCGCAACCAACGCGATTAGGGGTTTTCAAGCCCTTCATGGTCACTTACGAGAGTGAGATCTGATAGATAGAATATTTTTGGTATTTCTGATATAAGGATGCAAAGTAAAAAGTAAAAGCAAAGTAAATAGCAAAACAATATAAAAGTTATGGAGATTGATATGATGAGAATAGACCCGGGGGCCATAGGTTTCACTAGTGGATTCTCTCAAGAGCATAAGTATTCTACGGTGGGTGAACAAATTACTGTTGAGCAATTGATAGAATTGTGCATAATTATGAGAATATCTAGGCATGACCATGTATATAGGCATCACGTCTGTGACAAGTAGATCGAAACGATTCTGCATCTACTACTATTACTCCACTCATCGACCGCTATCCAGCATGCATCTAGAGTATTAAGTTAAAAACAGAGTAACGCCTTAAGCAAGATGACATGATGTAGAGAGATAAATTCATTCAATATGAAATAAACCCCATCTTGTTATCCTCAATGGCAACGATACAATACGTGCCTTGCTGCCCCTTCTGTCACTGGGTAAGGACACCGCAAGATCGAACCCAAAGCTAAGCACTTCTCCCATGGCAAGAACTACCAATCTAGTTGGCCAAACCAAACGGATAATTCGAAGAGACTTGCAAAGATAACCAATCTTGCATAAAAGAATTCAGAGAAGATTCAAATATTATTCATAGATAGACTTGATCATAAACCCACAATTCATCGGTCTCAACAAACACACCGCAAAAAGAAGATTACATCGAATAGATCTCCAGAAGAGAGGGGGAGAACTTTGTATTGAGATTCAAAGAGAGAGAAGAAGCCATCTAGCTACTAACTACGGACCTGAAGGTCTGAGGTAAACTACTCACACTTCATCGGAGGGGCTAGGATGATGTAGAAGCCCTCCGTGATCACGGCCCTCTTTCGGCGGAGCTCCGTAACAGGCCCCAAGATGGGATCTCGTGGATACAGAAAGTTGCGGCGGTGGAATTAGGGTTTTGGCTCCTGTTCTGATCGTTTGGGCGTACGTGTGTATATATAGGAGGAAGGAGTACGTCGGTGGAGCAGCGAGGGGCCCACGAGGCAGGGGGCGCGCCCTAGGGGGGCCCACCCTCGTGACCACCTCTTTGATCCCTTGCAGTAGGGTCCAAGTCTCCTAGATCACGTTCGGTGAGAAAATCACGTTTTCGAAGATTGTACTCCGTTTGGACTCCGTTTGACATTCTGTTTATCCAAAACACTGAAATAGGCAAAAAACAGCAATTCTGGGCTGGGCCTCCGGTTAATAGGTTAGTCCCAAAAATAATATAAAAGTGGAAAATAAAGCCCAATATAGTCCAAAACAGTAGATAATATAGCATGGAGCAATCAAAAATTATAGATACGTTGGAGACGTATCAGGCATCCCCAAGCTTAATTCCTGCTCGTCCTCGAGTAGGTAAATGATAAAAAGAGAATTTTTGATGCGGAGTGCTACTTGGCATAATTTCAATGCAAATCTTCTTAATTGTGGTATGAATATTCAGATTAGAAAGATTCAAGACAAAAGTTTATATTAACATAGAAAATAATAATACTTCAAGCATACTAACAAAGCAATAATGTCTTCTCAAAATAACATGGCCAAAGAAAGTTATCCCTACAAAATCATATAGTCTGGCTATGGTCCATCTTCCCCACAAAAAGTATCTAAATCATGCACAACCCCGATGACAAGCCAAGCAATTGTTTCATACTCTAACTTTTTCAAAACTTTTTCAATCTTCATGCAATACATGAGCGTGAGCCATGGATATAGCACTATAGGTGGAATAGAATGGTGGTTGTGGAGAAGACAAAAAGGAGAAGATAGTCTCACATCAACTAGGCGTATCAACGGGCCATGGAGATGCCCATCAATAGATATCAATGTGAGTGAGTAGGGATTGCCATGCAACAGATGCACTAGAGCTTTAAATTTATGAAAGCTCAACAAAAGAAACTAGTGGGTGTGCATCCAACTTGCTTGCTGACGAAGACCTAGGGCAATTTGAGGAATCCCATCATTGGAATATACAAGCCAAGTTCTATAACATAAAATTCCCACTAGTATATGAAAGTGACAACATATGAGACTCTCTATATGAAGAACATGGTGCTACTTTGAAGCACAATATATGAGACTTGCTATATCATGGTGCTACTTTGAAGCACACGTGTGGAAAAAAAGGATAGTAGCATTGCCCCTCTTTTTGGGCCTTCTTTTTTTTATTTGGCCTTTCTCTTTTTTGGGACTATGCTCTATTGAATGATGATCATCACACTTCTATTTATTTACAACTCAATGATTACAACTCGATACTAAAACAAAGTATGACTCTATATGAATGCCTCCGGCAGTGTACCGGGATATGCAATGAATCACGAGTGACAAGTATGAACGAATTATGAACGGTGGCTTTCCACAAATACTATGTCAACTACATGATCATGCTAAGCAATATGTTAATGATGGATGTGTCATGATGAACTAGATGGTGGAAAGTTGCATGGCAATATATTTCGGAATGGCTATGGAAATGCCATAATAGGTAGGTATGGTGGCTTTTTTGAGGAAGGTATATGGTAGGTGTATGATATCGGCGAAAGTTGTGCGGTATGAGAGAGGCTAGCAAAGGTGGAAGGTTGAGAGTGCGTATAATACATGGACTCAACATTAGTCACAAAGAACTCATATACTTATTGCAAAAATTTAGAAGTTATCAAAGCAAAGTATTACGCGCATGCTCCTAGGGGGATAGATTGGTAGGAAAAGACCATCGCTCGTCTCCGACCGCCACTCATAAGGAAGACAATCAATAAATAAATCATGCTCCGACTTCATCACATAATGGTTCACCATACGTGCATGCTAGGGGAATCACAAGCTTCAACACAAGTATTCTTTAAATTCACAACTACTCAACTAGCACGACTTTAATATTATCACCTCCATATCTAAAAACAATTATCATGCTTCAATCTTTTCTTAGTATTCAACACACTCAAAAGAAAGTTTCAGAAATCTTGAATACCAAGCATATTATTATTAGGAAAATTACCATGCTATTAAGAGACTCTCAAATTAATTTAAGTGAAGCATGAGCGATCAATAGTTTCTTTAAAACGAATCCACCACCGTGCTCTAAAAGATCTAAGTGAAGCACATAGAGCAAAATTATCTAGCTCAAAGGATATAAGTGAAGCACATAGATAAAAATTATCTACTCAAAGGATATAAGTGAAGCACATTGAAAAAAATTATCTAGCTCAAAAGATATAAGTGAAGCACACAGAGCAAAATTATCTAGCTCAAAAGATATAAGTGAAGCACATAGAGCAAAATTATCTAGCTCAAAAGATATAAGTGAGGCACATAGAGTATTCTATCAAATTTTAATTCATGTATGGCTCTCTCAAAAGGTGTGTACACCAAGGATGATTGTGGAATACTAACAAAAAAGACACAAATAATACAAGACTCTCCAAGCAAAACACATATCATGTTGGTGAATAAAAATATAGCTCCAAGTAAATTACCGATGGAAGTGGACGAAAGAGGGGATGCCTTACGGGGCATCCCCAAGCTTTGACTTTTTGGTGTCCTTGGATTATCTTGGGGGTGCCATGGGCATCCCCAAGCTTAGGCTCTGGCCTCTCCTTGTTCCATGAGCCATCAAAAGAATTCACCCAAAACTTGAAAACCTCACAAGACAAAACTCAAAATAGAAAACTCATGAGCTCCGTTAGCGAAAGAAAACAAAAGACCACTTAAAGGTACTGTAATGAACTCATTATTTATTTATATTGGTTTTAAACCTACTGTATTCCAACTTCTATATGGATTATAAACTATTTTACTAGCCATAGATTCATCAAAATAAGCAAACAACACACGAAAAACAGAATCTTTCAAAAACAGAACAGTCTGTAGTAATCTGTAGCTAGCGCAATATCTGGAACCCTGAAAATTCTAAAATAAATTGCTGGACGTGAGGAATTTATCTATTAATCATATGCAAAAATAAATAACTAAATAGAACTCTCCAAATAAAAATGACAGCAGTTCTCATGAGCGCTAAAGTTTCTGTTTTTTACAGCAAGTTCAACAAGACTTTCCCCAAGTCTTCCCAACGGTTCTACTTGGCACAAACACTAATTAAACACGAAAAACACAACCAAAATAGAGGCTAAATAATTTATTTATTAAATAACAGCAAGGAAAAATATTGGGATGTCTCCCAACAAGCGCTTTTCTTTAAAGCCTTATAGCTAGGCATTGATAATTTTAATGATGCTCACACGAAAGACAAGAATTGAAGCACAAAAGGAGCATCATAAAGCATGTGACAAACACATCTAAGTCTAACATACTTCCTATGCATAGGCATCTTATAGGCAAACAAATTGTCAAGGCAAGCAAAAACTAGCATATGCAAGGAAGAGGAAAGAAACAATAGCAATCTCAACATAACGAGAGGTAATTTAGTAACATGAAAATTTCTACCACCATATTTTCCTCTCTCATAGTAATTACATGTAGGTTCATAAGCAAATTCAAAAATATAGCTATCACATAAAAAATTCTCAACATGATCCACATGCATGCAAAGTTGGCACTTTTCCGAAATAGTGGGATTAACATTAACTAAAGTCATGACCTTCCCAAACACACTTTTATCAAAAACTTCATAAGATCGAACATTCTCTAAATATGTGGGATCTAATGTTGACATTCTTCCAAACCCACTTTCAATATTATTGCAAACATTATAATCAATCTCATATTCATCATGGGGTTTAAATAAATTTTCAAGATCAAAAGAAGAATCACCCCAATCATGATCATTGCAACAAGTAGGGGACATAGCAAAACTAGCATCCCCAAGCTTAGGGTTTTGCATATTATTAGCACAACTGACATCAAGAGAGTTTATAGTAAAATCATTGCAATCATGCTTTTTATTCAAAGATCTATCGTGAATTACTCCATAAGGTATTTCATCAAAATTTTCAGATTTACGGATTTCAGGCAAAAGCTTATAAAGATAATCTAGTGCATCCAAATCACTAGGAATTGGTTCATCATAATTGGATCTCTTAAAAAGATTGGCAAGCGGATGAGGATCCATAGATCTTAGCTTCTCTGTTTAGTAATAAATAAATGACTATTCCAACCATACGAGCAAACAAAAAGGCAAGCGAGAAAGGAGTGGGAGGATAGGGAGAGAGGGCGAATAAAATGGCAAGGGTGAATTGGGGGGAGAGGAAAACGAGAGGCAAATGGAAAATAATGTAATGTGAGAGATAGGGATTGTGATGGGTACTTGGTATATTGACTTTTTGCGTAGACTCCCCGGCAACAATGCTAGAAATCCTTCTTGCTACGTCTTGAGCTTGCGTTGGTTTTCCCCGAAGAGGAAGGGATGATGCAGCAGAATAGCGTAAGTATTTCCCCCAGTTTTTGAGAACCAAGGTATCAATCCAGTAGGAGCCCACGCTCAAGTCCCTCGTACCTGCACAAAGCGATAGCTACTCGCAACCAACGCGATTAGGGGTTGTCAAGCCCTTCACGGTCACTTACGAGAGTGAGATCTGATAGATAGAATATTTATGGTATTTTTGATATAAGGATGCAAAGTAAAAAGTAAAAGCAAAGTAAATAGCAAAACAATATAAAAGTGATGGAGATTGATATGATGAGAGTAGACCCGGGGGCCATAGGTTTCACTAGTGGCTTCTCTCAAGAGCATAATTATTCTACGGTGGGTGAACAAATTACTGTTGAGCAATTGATAGAATTGTTCATAATTATGAGAATATCTAGGCATCATCATGTATATAGGCATCACGTCCGTGACAAGTAGATTGAAACGATTCTGCATCTACTACTATTACTCCACTCATCGACCGCTATCCATCATGGATCTAAAGTATTAAGTTAAAAACAGAGTAACGCCTTAAGCAAGATGACATGATGTAGAGAGATAAATTCATGCAATATGAAATAAACCCCATCTTGTTATCCTCGATGGAAACGATACAATACATGCCTTGCTGCCCCTTCTGTCACTGGGTAAGGACACCGCAAGATCGAACCCAAAGCTAAGCACTTCTCCCATGGCAAGAACTACCAATCTAGTTGGCCAAACCAAACGGATAATTCGAAGAGACTTGCAAAGATAACCAATCATGCATAAAAGAATTCAGAGAAGATTCAAATATTATTCATAGATAGACTTGATCATAAACCCACAATTCATCGGTCTCAACAAAAACACCGCAAAAAGAAGATTACATAGAATAGATCTCCAGAAGAGAGGGGGAGAACTTTGTATTGAGATCCAAAGAGAGAGAAGAAGCCATCTAGCAACTAACTATGGACCCGAAGGTCTGAGGTAAACTACTCACACTTCATCAGAGGGGCTAGGATGATGCCCTCCGTGATGACGGCCCTCTTCCGGCGGAGCTCCGGAACAGGTCCCAAGATGGGATCTCGTGGATACAGAAAGTTGCGGCGGTGGAATTAGGGTTTTGGCTCCTGTTCTGATCGTTTGGGGGTACGTGTGTATATATAGGAGGAAGGAGTACGTCGGTGGAGCACCGAGGGGCCCACGAGGCAGGGGCGCGCCCTAGGGGGGGCGCCCCCACCCTCGTGACTACCTCTTTGATCCCTTGCAGTAGGGCCCAAGTCTCCTAGATCACGTTCGGTGAGAAAATCACGTTTCCGAAGATTTTATTCTGTTTGGACTACGTTTGATATTCTGTTTATCCGAAACACTCAAATAGGCAAAAAACAGCAATTCTGGGCTGGGCCTCCGGTTAATAGGTTAGTCCCAAAAATAATATAGAAGTGGAAAATAAAGCCCAATATAGTCCAAAACATTAGATAATAAAGCATGGATCAATAAAAAATTATAGATACGTTGGAGACGTATCAATGCATAACCCCGATGACAAGCCGAGCAATTGGTTCATACTTTTAACGCGCTTCAGCCTTTTTAACCCTTACGCAATACATGAGAGCAAGCCATGGATATAGCACTATGGGTGGAATAGTATATGATGATGGGGGTTATGTGAGAAGACAAAAAGGAGAAAGACTCACATTGACGCGGCTAATCAACGGACTATTGAGATGCCCATCAATTGATGTCAATGCGAGGAGTAGGGATTGCCATGTGCTACGTCTTGAGCTTGCGTTGGTTTTCCCCGAAGAGGAAGGGATGATGCAGCAGAGTAGTGTAAGTATTTCCCTCAGTTTTTGAGACCAAGGTATCAATCCAGTAGGAGGCCACGCTCAAGTCCCTCGTACCTGCACAAAGCGATAGCTACTCGCAACCAACACGATTAGGGGTTGTCAATCCCTTCACGGTTACTTACGAGAGTGAGATCTGATAGATATAATATTTTTGGTATTTTTGGTATAAAGATGCAAAGTAAAAAGTAAAAGCAAAGTAAAAAGCAAACCAAGATTAAAGTGATGGAGATTGATATGATGAGAATAGTCCCGGGGGCCATAGGTTTCACTAGTGGCTTCTCTCAAGAGCATAAGTATTCTATGGTGGGTGAACAAATTACTGTTGAGCAATTGACAGAATTGAGCATAGTTATGAGAATATCTAGGCATGATCATGTATATAGGCATCACGTCCATGACAAGTAGATCGAAACGGTTCTGCATGTACTACTATTACTCCACTCATCGACCGCTATCCAGCATGCATCTAGAGTATTAAGTTAAAAATAGAGTAACGCCTTAAGCAAGATGACATGATGTAGAGACATAAATTCATGCAATATGAAATAAACCCCATCTTGTTATCCTCGATGGCAATGATACAATACGTGCCTTGCTGCCACTGGGTAAGGACACCGCAGGATTGAACCCAAAGCTAAGCACTTCTCCCATGGCAAGGACTACCAATCTAGTTGGTCAAACCAAATGAATAATTCGAAGAGACTTGCAAAGATAACCTATCATACATAAAAGAATTCAGAGAAGATTCAAATATTATTCATAGATAGACTTGATCATAAACCCACAATTCATCGGTCTCAACAAACACACCGCAAAGAGAAGATTACATCGAATAGATCTCCACAAGAGAGGGGGAGAACTTTGTATTGAGATTCAAAGAGAGAGAAGAAGCCATCTAGCTACTAACTATGGACCCGAAAGTCTGAGGTAAACTACTCACACTTCGTCAGAGAGGCTATGATGATGTAGAAGCCCTCCGTGATGACGGCCCTCTTCCGGCGGAGCTCCGGAACAGGCCCCAAGATGGGATCTCGTGGATACAGAAAGTTGCGGCAGTGGAATTAGGTTTTTGGCTCTTGGTATGATCGTTTGGGGGTACGTGTGTATATATAGGAGGAAGAAGTACGTCGGTGGAGCACCGAGGGGCCCACGAGGCAGGGGGGCACGCACTAGGGGGGGCGCCCCCACCCTTGTGACCTCCTCTTTGATTCCCTGGAGTAGGGTCCAAGGCTCCTGGATCACGTTCGGTGAGAAAATCATGTTCCCGAATATTTTATTCTGTTTGGACTCCATTTGATATTCTATTTATCCGAAACACTGAAATAGGCAAAAAATAGCAATTCTAGGATGGGCCTCCGGTTAATAGGTTAGTCCCAAAAATAATATAAAAGTTGAAAATAAAGCCCAATATAGTCCAAAGCAGTAGATAATATAGCATGGAGCAATCAAAAATTATAGATACGTTGGAGACGTATCAGGCATCCCCAAGCTTAATTCCTGCTCGTCCTCGAGTAGGTAAATGATAAAAAGAGAATTTTTGATGCGGAGTGCTAATTGGCATAATTTCAATGCAAATCTTCTTAATTGGGGTATGAATATTCAGATTAGAAAGATTCAAGACAAAAGTTTATATTGACACAAAAATAATAATACTTCAAGCATACTTACAAAGCAATTATGTATTCTCAAAATAACATGGCCAAAGAAAGTTATCCCTACAAAATCATATAGTCTGGCTATGCTCCATCTTCACCACACAAAGTATTTAAATCATGCACAACCCCGATGACAAGCCAAGAAATTGTTTCATACTCTAACTTTTTCAAAACTTTTTCAATCTTCACGCAATACATGAGTGTGAGCCATGGATATAGCACTATAGGTGGAATAGAAGGGTGGTTGTGGAGAAGAAAAAAAGGAGGGGAAGATAGTCTCACATCAACTAGGCGTATCAACGGGCTATGGAGATGCCCATCAATAGATATCAATGTGAGTGAGTAGGGATTGCCATGCAACGGATGCACTAGAGCTATAAATGTATGAAAGCTCAATAAAAGAAACTAAGTGGGTGTGCATCCAACTTGCTTGCTCACGAAGACCTAGGGCAATTTTGAGGAAGCCCATCATTGGAATATACAAGCCAAGTTCTATAATGAAAAATTCCCACTAGTATATGAAAGTGACAACATATGAGATTCTCTATATGAAGAACATGGTGCTACTTTGAAGCACAATATATGAGACTCGCTATATCATGGTGCTACTTTGAAGCACAAGTGTGGAAAAAAGGATAGTAGCATTGTCCCTTTTTATTTATTTTCTTTTTTTGGGCCTTCCTTTTTTTTCTTTGGCCTTTCTCTTTTTTGGGACAATGCTCTATTGAATGATGATCATCACACTTTTATTTATTTACAACTCAATGATTACAACTCGATTCTAAAACAAAGTATGACTCTATATGGATGCCTCCGGCGGTGTACCGGGATATGCAACGAATCAAGAGTGACAAGTATGAAGAAATTATGAACGATGGCTTTGCCACAAATAGTATGTCAACTACATGATCATGCTAAGCATATGTCAATGATGAATATGTCATGATGAACTAGATGGTGGAAAGTTGCATGGCAATATATCTCGGAATGGCTATGGAAATGCAATAATAGGTAGGTATGGTGGCTGTTTTGAGGAAGGTATATGGTAGGTGTATGATACCGGCGAAGGTGCGCGGTATTAGAGAGGATAGCAAAGGTGGAAGGGTGAGAGTGCATATAATCCATGGACTCAACACTAGTCATAAAGAACTCATATACTTATTGCAAAAATCTAGAAGTTATCAAAGCAAAGTATTACGAGCATGCTCCTAGGGGGATAGATTGGTAGGAACAGACCATCACTCGTCCCCGACCGCCACTCATAAGGAAGATAATCAATAAATAAACCATGCTCCGACTTCGTCACATAACGGTTCACCATACGTGCATGCTATGGGAATCACAAAGTTTAACACAAGTATTCTTTAAATTCACAACTACTCAACTAGCATGACTTTAATATTATCACCTCAATATCTCAAAACAATTATCATGTTTCAATCTTTTCATAGTATTCAACACACTCAAAAGAAAGTTTCACAAATCTTGAATACCAAGCATATTATTATTAAGCAAATTACCATGCTATTAAGAGACTCTCAAAATAATTTAAGTGAAGCATGAGAGATCAATAGTTTATTTACAACAAATCCACCACCGTGCTCTAAAACATCTACGTGAAGCACATAGAGAACAATTATAACGCTCAAAAGATATAAGTGAAGCACATAGAGCAAAACTACTTAGCTCAAAAGATATAAGTGAAGCACATCGAGCAAAACTACTTAGCTCAAAATATATAAGTGAAGCACATAGAGCAAAATTATAACGCTCAAAAGATATAAGTGAAGCACATAGAGTATTCTATCAAATTTTAATTCATGTATGGCTCTCTCAAAAGGTGTGTAGAACAAGGATGATTGTGGAATACTAAGACACAAAGACACAAATAATACAAGACTCTCCAAGCAAAACACATATCATGTTGGTGAATAAAAATATAGCTCCAAGTAAATTACCGATGGAAGTGGACGAAAGAGGGGATGCCTTCCGGGGCATCCCCAAGCTTTGACTTTTTGGTGTCCTTGGATTATATTGGGGGTTCCATGGGCATCCCCAATCTTAGGCTCTTGCCACTCCTTGTTCCATGATCCATCAAAAGAATTCACCCAAAACTTGAAAACTTCACAACACAAAACTCAGAATAGAAAACTCGTGAGCTCCGTTAGCGAAAGAAAACAAAATACCACTTCAAGGTACTGTAATGAACTCATTCTTTATTTACATTGGTGTTAAACCTACTGTATTCCAACTTCTCTATGGATTATAAACTATTTTACTAGCCATAGATTCATCCAAATAAGGAAACAATACATGAAAAACAGAATCTTTCAAAAACAGAACAGTATGTAGTAATCTGTAGCTAGCGCAAGATCTGGAACCCCAAAAATTCTAAAATAAATTGATGGACGTGAGGAATTTATCTATTAATAATCTTAAAAAATAATTAACTAAATAGAACTCTTCAAATAAAAATGATAGCAGTTATCGTGAGCGCTAAAGTTTCTGTTTTTTACAGCAAGTTCAACAAGACATTCCCCAAGTCTTCCCAACGGTTCTACTTGCCACAAACACTAATTAAACAAAAAAACACAACAAAAACAGAGGCTAGATAATTTATTTATTACTAAGAAGGAGCAAAAATCAAGGAATAAAAATAAAATTGGGTTGCCTCCCAACAAGCGCTATCATTTAACGCCTCTAGCTAGGCATAAAAGCGAGGATAGATCTAGGTATTGCCATCTTTGGTAGGCAATCCATAAGTGGCTCTAATGATAGTTTCATATGGTAATTTTATTTTCTTTTTGGAAAATTTTCCATGCCCTTTTTGAATGGAAATCAAAATCTAATATTCCCTTCCTTCATATCAATAATCGCACCAACCGTTCTAAGGAAAGGTCTACCAAGAATAATAGGGCAAGAAGGATTGCAATCTATATCAAGGACAATGAATCTACGGGCACATAATTACTATTTGCAAGAATAAGAACATCATTAATTCTTCCTATAGGTTTCTTAATAGTGGAATCTGCAAGATGCAAGTTTAGAGAGCAATCATCAAAATTACGGAAATCTAGTAAATCAGAGAAAGTCTTGGGAATAGTAAAGACACTAGCACCCAAATCACACAAAGCATAAAACTCATGATCTTTAATTTTAATTTTAATAGTTGGTTCCCACTCATCATAGAGTTTTCTAGGGATAGAAACTTTCAACTCAAGTTTTTCTTCATAAGATTGCATCAAGGCATCAACAATATGTTCGGTGAAGGCTTTATTTTGACTATAAGCATGTGGAGAATTTAGCACCGATTGCAACAAGGAAATACAATCAATTAAAGAACAACTTTCATAATTAAATTCCTTGAAATCCAATATATTGGGTTTAGCAACATCTAGATTTTTATTTCTTTCAATCCCACTTTCATCAGTTTCATCATTAAGATCTAAATACTCCGAATTTTTAGAATGCCTTCTAGGTAAAGGAAGATCATATTAAGTTTCATCAAGATTCATATTGCAGAACAAAGATTTAATAGGGGGCACATCAATAACTTTTAGATCTTCATCTTGATTTTCATAGGAATTGGAGGAACACGCTTTAATAAAGGCATCTTTGGAAGCACGCATCCTAGCGGTTCTTTCCTTGCACTCATCAATGGAAATTCTCATGGCTTTGAGAGACTCATTGAGATCATGCTTAGGAGGAATAGGTCTAAGCTTTATAGAATCAATCTCAAGATAAATTCTATCAATGTTTCTAGCCAAATCATCAACTTTAAGCAATTTCTCCACAAGAAAAGCATTAAAATTCTTTTGTGAATTCATAAATTCTTTAACACTATTCTCAAATTCAGAGGGCATCTTATTATAATTTCCATAAGAGTTGTTGTAGGAATTCCCATAATTATTAGAAGGATTACTAGGATATGGCCTAGGACTAAAATTCCCTCTATAAGCGTTGTTACCAAAATTATTCCTACCAACAAAATTCACATCCATTGATTCATTGTTATTCTCAATCAAAGTAGAAAAAGGCATATCATTAGGATCAGAAGAAACATTCTTAGTAGCAAATAATTTCATAAGTTCATCCATCTTTCCACTCAACACATGTAACACCCCGGATGTAACTTTCCCAATTTGTACTCCAACTCTTGCCGTTTCCGGCGTTAAGTTACTTTATTTCCTCGGGTTTGGGTTTTGTCTCCGTCTGTTGTTATCGTTGTCATGCATCTCATATCATGTCATCATGTGCATTGCATTTGCATACGTGTTCGTCTCATGCATTCGAGCATTTCCCCCGTTGTCCGTTTTGCATTCCGGCGCTTCGTTCTCCTCCGGTGGCCATTTCTAGCTTTCTTTCGTGTGTGGGGATTAAAAATTTCCAGATTGGACCGAGACTTGCCAAGCGGCCTTGGTTTACTAGCGGTAGACCGCCTGTCAAGTTTCGTACCATTTGGACTTCGTTTGATACTCCAACGGTTAACCGAGGGACCGAAAAGGCCTCGTGTGTGTTACAGCCCAACACCCCTCCAATTTGGCCCAAAACCCACCAAACTCTGGTCCATGTCCTAGAGCGTTCGATCATGATCGCGTGGCCAAAAACCGCACCTCATTTGGACTCTCCTAGCTCCCTCTATGCCTATATATACACCCCACATTCCAAATTCGCGGATCCTCTCCCCCCTAACCCTAAAAAAAATCCCAGATCCGCCGCTCCGGACGTGTCCGGGTGGAGCCGGACAACGTCCGCCGCCACCGCTGCCATGTGTTGCTGCCCCGTTGGCCGCGCCGCCGCCCCACATCCCCGCCGGCCCGGGAGCCCAAGGCCGGCCCCCGCGGCCCGCTAGCGCCCGCCGCCGCCTGCCGCGTCCCCGCCGCCGTCGTCCTCGGCGCCGGCGCGCGCCGCCGCCGCCGCCATCGCGCCATTGCCGGCCATCGCCGCCTCGCCCCGAGCCGCTCCGACGCCGCGCCGCCTCCGCCGCCTCGTCGCCGGTCCGCCACCGCCCGTCCCTGGCCGCGCCGCCCCTCCTCGCCGCCGGCGAAGGCCGGCCTCGCCTCCCCTCCGTCCGGCAAGGCTCCGGCCGCCACCGTCCATCGTCACCGGCGAGCGACCTCGCCGGATCCAGCCTCGGGAGGCGCGCCCGATCCAGATCCGCGTCGGCTACAGTAATCATTTTTTTCTAAGTCCTGAAATCTGCAGATCCAAGTGCCTCTGTTCGGGGCCCTGTAACTTTGCATCCGTAGCTCCGATTTGGGCATATAGCATATAAAAATGTTCATCTCAGAGAGTACATCATTTCATTCCATTGCATCATTTTCATTAGAGTTCATCTTGATGCCCTAAATGATGTTAAAAGAGAGCTACTCGAGTTAATTGTAAGATATGTTACTCCGTTTAGCACTTTTGTCATTTTTGTCATGATTAATGTGTGCTTGATATGCCCGTGAGTTCTTCATATGTTTTGTTAAGGGTTTTGTCATCTATCCAGAGGTGCAACCCATGTATTTTTAGGATGTGTGTGGTGACTTGTGCAAGCTTGCAAAGTGGTGCACTTGCTAATTCTGTTTTCAGGGACTTGGTATTTTCGTTAAGTCCAGGGATTGTTTAGTTCATGATGCCATATGTTCTTGTTGTTTCCTAGTGATCCGTTCATGATGCCATATGTTCATGTTGTTTCCTAGTGATCCGTTCCTCTTTTGAGGATGATCAGTAAGGGAGTTTTGTTAATATTGTAGTGCTTTATCCATCCATGTCTTCGTTTGCAATTATGGAGCACCCTAGCTTGAGTCAATCGAGCTCTACTTTTGCTTCGTTGTGAATCTGGGCAGATCGTCAACTTGTTTGCGATTTTGCCGATGTTATTGTAGTTGATCCGTGCATGCTATGCTATTGTTCTTGCCATGTCTAGCTTGTATTTTGTGCCTTCTTGATGGGTGTATGCTTGTCTTGCCATGACTTGCACCATGGTGAGTGCATCGAGCTCGTAAACATGGCTTCATGAGTTATGTTTCAGGATGTCCCAGTTTTCACTAAGTCTGAAAACTGATTATGTTTTTGCTATGTTCGTGTGCTTGTTAGTATATTTTGTGATCCCTTTTGGCTCAAGGTCACTAAGAGACTTTTGTTAAGCTTGTTGAGTAGCTCCATGCCATGTCTTTCTTTGTCATGTTCAGGTCCGGTAGCATGTTGTTTTGTTGCTCCAAAGAGAGCTATATGATCTGAAATTCCAGACAAGTGTTAATTTCACTAAGTTTGAGATCTGTTTTACCATTTGCGTTTTTGCCATGCTTGTTTGAACCTCCTAATGGATGAATTGGCCGTAGCTCACTGCTATACTTTTGTTAAGCATCTTGTGTGCATCCCTGCCATGTATTTTGTTGTCATGTTTGATTGCTGTAGCATGTTCATCTCATTGGATTTAGATGCCTACTTGCTGTAAATCGCAGACCGGTGTCATTTTTGAATCGCTTGCCATTTCCAAACCGTAACTCCGATTCCGGCGTTCTTTATATCGTTTTCAAGCAATTTCATCTCATATTTCCAGTGGCACCCTTGGAATTCCAAGTTGACGCCAGGTTCATGCATTTCCTGTCATATCTTGCATTTTGCATCCCACATCGCATGCCGCATAGCATATCATCATTTCATCATATTGCTTGTTCTTGCACGTGGTTGATTGTATCCTTGTTGCTTGTTTGTCTTTTTTGGGTAGAGCCGGGAGACGAGTTCGCTAACGAGGAGCCCGTTGAGTTTGCTTTTGAGGATCCAGTCAACTCTGACAACTGTGCAGGCAAGATGATCCTACCCTCGAAATCACTACTATCTTTGCTATGCTAGTTTGCTCGCTCTTTTGCTATGCCATTGCTACGATGCCTACCACTTGCTTGCAATCCTCCCAAATTGCCATGTCAAACCTCTGACCCACCATTGTCCTAGCAAACCGTTGATTGGCTATGTTACCGCTTTGCTCAGCCCCTCTAATAGCGTTGCTAGTTGCAGGTGAAGATCGGAGGCCGTTCCTTGTTGGAACATCTTTTGTTTACTTGTTGGGATATCATTATATTGCCATGTTATCTTAATGCATCTATATACTTGGTAAAGGGTGGAAGGCTCGGCCTCTCGCCTAGTGTTTTGTTCCACTCTTGCCGCCCTAGTTTCCGTCATATCGGTGTTATGTTCCCGGTTTTTGCGTTCCTTACGCGGTTGGGTTATAATGGGAACCCCTTGATAGTTCTCCTTGATTAAAGCTTTTCCAGCAATGCCCAACATTGGTCTTACCATTCGCCACCTAGCCTTTTCTGTGGGTTCTGCGGACTCAAGGGTCATCTATTTTGACCACCCCTCCCCCCGGGCCAGTGCTCCTCTGAGTGTTGGTTCAACCGAGCGATGTCCGGGGCTACCAGGGGCAACTCTGGGCTGGCCTACCCGAGGTCTTGCTCATCTGAGTGTGCCTTGAGAAAGAGATATGTGCAGCTCCTATCGGGCTTTGTCGGCACATTCGGGCGGTGTTGCTGGTCTTGTTTTAACCTGTCGAAGTGTCTTAAGTTACCGAGATACCGAGTCTGATCGGAACATCTTGGGAGGAGGTCCATTCCTTCATTGACCGTGAGAGCTTGTCATGGGCTAAGTTGGGACTCCCCTGCAGGGATTGAACTTTCGAAAGCCGTGCCCGCGGTTATGGGCAGACGGGATTTTTGTTAATGTCCGGTTGTAGATAACTTGAACCTTAATTTAATTAAAATGAATCAACTGGGTGTGTTGCCGTGATGGCCTCTTCTCGGCGGAGTCCGGGAAGTGGACATGGTGTTGGAGTAATGTTTGCGCAGGTTGTTCTCTAGCTTCTCGCTCGCGCTTGCCTCCTGTTCTCGCCCTCGTTTGCGGATAAGTTAGCCACCATACTTGTTAGTCGCTTGCTGCAGCTCCACTCATATTTTACCTTGTCATTCCTATAAGCTCAAATAGTTTTGATCGTGAGGGTGCGAGATTGCTGAGTCCCTGTGTCTCACAGATTACTATTACACCAGATGCAGGGCCTGATGATTCCGCTCCGGGAGACGCGTACGAGCTCAAGTGGGAGTTCGACGAAGACTCTCAATGATACTATGTTTCTTTTCCCGATGATCAGTAGTGGTGCCCAGTTGGGGGTGATTGGGACCGTGTCGCATGTTGGGTTCTCTTTGATTTTGGCGCCATAGTCGGGCCATGGGTGTTTGGATGATGTAATGTTATTTATGTACTTGATTGACGTGGCGAGTGTAAGCCAACTATGTTATCTCCCCTTTATTATTCATATTACATGGGATGTTGTGAAGATTGCCTAACTTGCGACATATGCCTTCAATGCGATTATGTCTCTAAGTCGTGCCTCGACACGTGGGAGCTATAGTCGCATCGAGGGTGTTATAAGTTGGTATCAGAGCCTTTCCCGACCTTAGGAGCCCCATTGCTTGATCATTTTTTTAGCGGCCGAGTTGTGTCTAGAAAAATGTTTTGAGTCATTAGGAATTATATATCGGAGAGTTTAGGAATTCTTTTACTTCCCAGTCTCCTCATCGCTCTGGTAAGGCATCCTGACGTAGAGTTTTGACTCTTCTCTTCTCGAATTTCACAATTTTTCTAAGGATCACGCGGGTATCTTGGAATCGTTCCGATGGTTTTATGATGAGAACATTGTCTTGGTGCCTCCTGTCAGGGGTTTAGTGGAAGTGTCCTGGGGAGTTGAGCTCTGAGGTGTTGTCATCATAATCTTATCGTTACAGTTTTGGAATACCTGAGTCTAGTACGCCGACATCGAAAATCTCTTTTTTGCAGTTCGTTGGTGAGATAAGCTCAACGCCACCCAGTACTGGGGCGGGAGTTCGGGAGTATCGCCATAACTTGTATAACGGATGCTTTTCGAAGGTTGAGGTAGATGGTTTCCGAAGGTTTCTTGGTTATGTGTTGAAGGATGGATACAGCTGGATGTAGGATTTGCTAGTTTGGGTGAGATATTATGCTTCCCCTGTATCCCCAACACCTGATTGCATAACCGGAAAGGTTCGGAAGTTTAATAGGTGGGAGTTCTAGTAGCTTTAGTTTTTCTTCCACGGATATTGGTTTGAGATTGGGATTTCTTACCGATTATTCGTTCTTGATCCGTACCTTGTTGATTTATTTCTCTACCTTAATTCTACGTGGCTTCTCAATTTATGGATATGTGACCATTTCAAGAGGAATGCATTCGTCCATTTTGTTCGGATGTGAAGACTATATGTTGCAATTTTCATTCCGTTGGATTCAGCTTCAATATTTGTCTATCAATGTGCTAATGGTGGTCAACCTCTTCAGGATGGCTCCTCCAACACGCACGACTCCGAATCCTAATCTGCCACCACCTCCACCTCCTCCAGAGGCATGGCAAGCTGTGATGGCCGCAACCAATGCAAACGCACAGCTGATCATGCAAATTCTTCAAGAGCGCAATCAAGGCAGTCAAGGGAATCAAGGCAGCAATCAGAGTCACTTTGCTACACTCAACTAGTTCCTTGCTAACGGGCCAAAGACTTTCAGCAATTGTGTTGAGGCAACCGATGCTGACGATTGGCTTGTGGATCTATGCAAGCATTTCGAGTGCAGTAACGTCAGGCCTGAGGACTTTGCCAAGTTCGCTTCCTTCCAACTCAAAGATCAAGCTGCAGAATGGTTCCGGCAGTACAAGGACTCCAGAGGTGGACGTGTTATCACTTGGGATGATTTCCGTCGAGATTTCCGAGCTCATCATATTCCGCAGAGTGTGGTTGAAAGCAAGCATGAGGAATTCCGCAATCTGAAGCAAGGCTCTTTGTCTGTCTATGACTACAACAAGTTGTTTCAGAAGCTCGCCCGCTTTGCCAAGCAAGACATCATTGATGAGAAGAGCATGATATATCAGTTCAGGGGTGGTCTCAGAGAAGAAATTCAGCTCGCTCTTGTCCTCTTTGAGCCCTTGAGGTACGATGAGTTCTACAACATGGCACTGAAGCAAGAGGCTGCTCAGTTGAGGTGTGATGCTTCCAAGAAGCGAGTCAGAGATGTTACTCCTTCTTCCTCTACTGAAGTGGCCAAGCAGCAGAAGTTTTGGCTTCCTCCTCCTCCGTTCCGTCAGCCGTATCAGCAGAAGAGCAAAGGTGGCAGTGGTTCTTCCCACCCACACAACCCTGGCTTTCAAAACAAGACTTCGTCTCAAGCTCCAAGATCGACTGCTCCGTATCCGTCCGCTTTCAGAGGTCACATGCAACAAGTGCCAACAGAAGGGTCACTATGCCAACAAGTGTTTCAACCAGAGGCATCTTCCTCCTCCTCCTCCTGTCAGATCGACAAGTACAGTTGTGGTCAAGCATAACCCCAAGTCCGCCAAAGTCAACTTGCTGAATGCAGCTCAGGCAGAGGAATCACCAGATGTGATCATGGGTAACCTTCCTGTTAATGACATTCCCGCAAGAGTTCTTTTTGACACTGGTGCATCTTTATCATTTTTGTCGAAGCCTTTTGCATCCATGCATGATGTGCATACTATTGATTTGCCTAAGCCGATAGCGGTTTATTCTCCGGGTTTGTTCATGAACACCAAAATGATGGCTCCGGGTGTTACTATCACATTGGGCGACTACAAGTTCCTTTCTTCTCCTATGGTGCTTGGTAACTCAAATATTGATCTTATTCTCGGAATGGATTGGCTTTCTAAGCACAAGGCTCAGCTTGATTGTGCAGCCAGGAAGATTCAATTGACTCATTCGTCTGAGGATGTAATTGTCTTTGCCGCTCGTGATGATACTATCCGTCTGTTTTCTCTCAATGAGAAGGGTGAATTGGATGCCATCTCTCAAATTCCAGTCGTTTGCGAATATCAAGACGTCTTTCTAGAAGAGCTCCCAGGAATGCCTCTGCACCGGCCAGTTGAATTCGTTATTGATCTTGAGCCTGGCACGGAACCTGTGTGCAAACGTCCTTACAAGCTCGAACCTGAAGAGTTGAAGGAGCTGAAGAAGCAACTCGATATGCAAGAGAAAATGGGTCTTATCCGACCTAGTTCTTCTCCGTGGGGTTGTGGTGTTCTTTTTGTGAAGAAGAAGGATGGAACGGACCGACTTTGTGTTGATTACCGTCCAGTGAACAAGAAGACCATCAAGAACAAATACCCACTTCCCAACATCAATGAGCTGTTCGAACAACTCAAAGGTGCTCAAGTATTCTCCAAGCTTGATCTCCGTATGGGTTATCAGCAGATTCACATTCGTGAAGAAGATATTCCCAAGACAGCATTCAGAACAAGCTTTGGTTCATATGAATACACTGTCATGTCTTTTGGCCTCGCCAACGCTCCTCCGACGTTCTCTCATATGAACTTCATCTTCAACGCCTACACCAATGACTTCGTTTTGGTCTATCTCGATGACATTCTGGTTTTCTCGAAGAACAAGGAAGATCATGCCAAGCACTTGCGTTTGGTTCTTGATAAGCTCAGAGAACATCAGTTCGATGCCAAGTTCTCCAAGTGTGAATTTTGGCTTGATGAGGTTCTTTATCTTGGTCATATCATCTCTGCCAAGGGCATTTCTGTGAATCCTGAGAAGGTGTCTGCAATTGTGAATTGGGAACCTCCTCAGACCGTGAAGCAACTCCGCAGTTTTCTCGGTCTGACAAGCTATTGCCGAAGATTCGTTGAAAACTTTTCCAAGATCGCGAAGCCTCTCTCTAATCTCCTTCAGAAGCACGTCAAGTATGTTTGGTCTCTGGAGTGCGATATTGCTTTCAACACTTTGAAAGAGAAATTGATCACTGCTCCAGTTCTGACTCCACCTGATGAATCCAAGCCGTACGAGGTCTTTTGTGATGCCTCTCTCCAAGGTCTTGGCGCAGTATTGATGCAAGAGAAGAAAGTTGTTGCTTATACATCTCGCCAGTTGAAGCCTAATGAGAAGAACTACCCCACTCATGATCTCGAGTTGGCGGCAGTTGTGCATGCTCTTTTGACTTGGAGACATCTTCTATTGGGAAGAAAAGTGGACATTTTCACTGATCACAAGAGTCTCAAGTACATCTTCACTCAGCCTAATCTCAACCTCAGGCAAACTCGATGGGTCGAAATGATTTAAGAGTATAATCCGAGTATTGAGTATACTCCAGGCAAGATCAATGTGATTGCTGACGCTTTGAGCAGAAAGGCCTACTACAACAGTCTTATTCTCAAGCCTTATCAACCCGAGCTTTGTGAAGCTTTCCGCAAACTTAATCTGCAAGTTGTTCCTCAAGGTTTCCTCGCCAACCTTCAAGTCTCTCCTACCTTGGAAGACCAGATTCGCCAAGCCCAGCTTCTTGATGCTATGGTGAAAAAGGTGAAGATTGGGATTGCCAAGAGTCAGTCCAAGTACAAGTGCCACCGCCTTGATGACAAGGACACTCTCTTCTTCAAGGATTGTATTGTTGTTCCCAAAGGTGACCTTCGTAAAGTGATCATGAACGAGGCTCACAATTCTCTCCTCTCCGTCCACCCTGGGAGCACGAAGATGTATCAGGACCTTAAGGAAGCTTATTGGTGGACTCGAATGAAGCGCGAGATCGCTCAATTCGTGAATGAATGTGATGTCTGCAGAAGAGTGAAGGCAGAACACCAAAGGCTAGCAGGTCTCCTCCAACCTCTTTCCATTCCAGAATGGAAGTTTGACCACATTGAAATGGACTTCGTGACTGGGTTTCCAAAGTCCAAGCGTGGCAATGATGCTATATTCGTTGTCATCGACAAACTCACCAAAGTGGCTCATTTTCTGCCTATCAAAGAGTCGATCACTGCAGCTCAATTGGCGGAACTCTATACCTCTCGTATTTTCTCTCTGCACGGTATTCCTCAAGTGATCTCTTCAGACCGTGGCAGCATCTTTACCTCGAAGTTTTGGGATTCTTTTCAGAAGGCCATGGGCACCAACATCCGCTTCAGCACAGCTTTCCATCCTCAAACAAGCGGTCAAGTCAAGCGTGTCAACCAGATTCTTGAAGATATGCTCAGGGCTTGTGTGATCTCCTTCGGCATGAAGTGGGAGGATTGTCTTCGTTATGCTAAATTCTCCTACAACAACAGTTTTCAAGCAAGTTCGGGCAAGGCCCCTTTTGAAATTCTATATGGCAGGAAGTGTCGTACCCCTCTCAACTGGTCTAAAACCGGTGAATGTCAGCTTTTGGGTAATGACTTAATCTCAGAGGCAGAAGAAATGTGCAAAGTCATTCGTGATAACCTCAAAGCAGCCCAATCCCGCCAGAAGAGCTACTATGATAGTAAGCACCATGATTTGGCTTTCGATATCGGAGATCATGTTTACCTCCGTGTCCCTCCTATGAAAGGTACTCGTCGCTTCGGTATCAAAGGGAAGCTTGCCCCTAGATACGTGGGACCTTTCAAGATTGTCAGCAAGAGAGGCGACCTCGCCTATCAACTCAAGCTTCCTTCAAATTTTGCAAATGTTCATACGTGTTCCATGTCTCTCAGCTTCGAAAGTGCTTCAAGACTCCTGACCGCACAGTCAACTTCGAGGACATTGAGCTCCAAAAAGATCTCTCTTATCGTGAGCACCCAGTTGCTATTCTTGAAGAGACTGAACGCAAGACTCGCAACAAGTCGATCAAATTTCTCAAAGTCAAGTGGTCACACCATTCCGACCGTGAAGCTACCTGGGAACGCGAGGATCACCTCCGTTCTGAGTACCCGACATTCTTTCAGTCCTAGATCTAGGGACGAGATCCTTTCGTAGTGGTGGAGTGTTGTAACACCCCGGATGTAACTTTCCCAATTTGTACTCCAACTCTTGCCGTTTCTGGCGTTAAGTTATTTTATTTCCTCGGGTTTGGATTTTGTCTCTGTGTGCTGTTATCGTTGTCATCCATCTCATATCATGTCATCATGTGCATTGCATTTGCATACGTGTTCGTCTCATGCATTCGAGCATTTCCCCCATTGTCCGTTTTGCATTCCGGCGCTTCGTTCTCCTCCGGTGGCCATTTCTAGCTTTCTTTCGTGTGTGGGGATTAAACATTTCCGGATTGGACCGAGACTTGCCAAGCGGCCTTGGTTTACTACCGATAGACCGCCTGTCATGTTTCCTACCATTTGGACTTCGTTTGATAATCCAACGGTTAACCGAGGGACCGAAAAGGCCTCGTGTGTGTTGCAGCCCAACACCCCTCCAATTTGGCCCAAAACCCACCAAACTCTGCTCCATGTCCTAGAGTGTTCGATCACGATCGCGTGGCCAAAAACCGCACCTCATTTGGACTCTCCTAGCTCCCTCTATGCCTATATACACACCCCCATTCCAAATTCGCGGATCCTCTCCCCCCTAACCCTAAAAAAAATCCCAGATCCGCCGCTCCGGACGTGTCCGGGCGGAGCCGGACAACGTCCGCCGCCACCGCCGCCACGTGTTGCTGCCCCGTTGGCCGTGCCGCCGCCCCACATCCCCGCCGGCCGGGGAGCCCAAGGCCGGCCCCCGCGGCCCGCTAGCGCCCGCCGCCGCCTGCCGCGTCCCCGCCGCCGTCGTCCTCGGTGCCGGCGCGCGTCGCAGCCGCCGCGCCATCGCCGCCTTGCTGTCTCGCCCCGAGCC
>NC_041382.1:630048196-630063019 GCF_002162155.2 Triticum dicoccoides | reverse complement strand
CGGCGAAGGCCGGCCTCGCCTCCCCTCTGTCCAGCAAGGCTCCGGCCACCACCGTCCATCATCGCGGGCGAGCGACCTCGCCGGATCCAGCCTCGGGAGGCGCGCCCAATCCAGATCCGCGTCGGCTACAGTAACCCTAGATCTAGGTCATTTTTTTTAAGTCCTGAAATCTGCAGATCCAAGTGCCTCTGTTCGGGGCCTCGTAACTTTGCATCCGTAGCTCCGATTTGGGCGTATAGCATATCAAAATGTTCATCTCAGAGAGTACATCATTTCATTCCATTGCATCATTTTCATTAGAGTTCATCTTGATGCCCTAAATGATGTTAAAAGAGAGCTACTCGAGTTAATTGTCAGATATGTTACTCCGTTTAGCACTTTTGTCATTTTTGTCATGATTAATGTGTGCTTGATATGCCCGTGAGTTCTTCATATGTTTTGTTAAGGGTTTTGTCATCTATCCAGAGGTGCAACCCATGTATTTTTAGGATGTGTGTGGTGACTTGTGCAAGCTTGCAAAGTGGTGCACTTGCTAATTCTGTTTTCAGGGACTTGGTATTTTCGTTAAGTCCAGGGATTGTTTAGTTCATGATGCCATATGTTCTTGTTGTTTCCTAGTGATCCGTGCCTCTTTTGAGGATGATCAATAAGGGAGTTTTGTTAATATTATAGCGCTCTATCCATCCGTGTCTCTTTTTGCAATTATGGATTAACCTATCCTGAGTCAATCAAGCTCTACTTTTGCTTCGTTGTGAATCTGGGCAGATCGTCAAGTTGTTTGCGATTTTGCCGATGTTATTGTAGTTGATCCGTGCATGCTATGCTATTGTTCTTGCCATGTCTAGCTTGTATTTTGTGCCTTCTTGATGGGTGTATGCTTGTCTTGCCATGACTTGCACCGTGGTGAGTGCATCGAGCTCGTAAACATGGCTTCGTGAGTTATGTTTCAGCATGTCCCAGTTTTCACTGTCTGAAAACTGATTATGTTTTTGCTATGTTCGTGTGCTTGTTAGTATATTTTGTGATCCCTTTTGGCTCAAGGTCACTAAGAGACTTTTGTTAAGCTTGTTGACTAGCTCCATGCCATGTCTTTCTTTGTCATGTTCATGTCCGGTAGCATGTTGTTTTGTTGCTCCGAAGAGGGCTATATGATCTGAAATTCCAGACAAGTGTTAATTTCACTAAGTCTGAGATCTGTTTTACCATTTGCGTTTTTGCCATGCTTGTTTGAACCTCCTAATGGAAGAATTGGCCGTAGCTCAGTGCTATACTTTTGTTAAGCATCTTGTGTGCATCCCTGCCATGTATTTTGTTGTCATGTTTGATTGCTATAGCATATTCATCTCATTGAATTTAGATGCCTACTTGCTGTAAATCGCAGACCGGTGTCATTTTTGAATCGCTTGCCATTTCCAAACCGTTACTCCGATTCCGGCGTTCTTTATATCGTTTTCAAGCAATTTCATCTCATCTTTCAAGTGGAACCCTTGGAATTCCAAGTTGAGGCCAGGTTCATGCATTTCCTATCATATCTTGCATTTTGCATCCCGCATCGCATGCCGCATAGCATATCATCATTTCATCATATTGCTTGTTCTTGCACGTGGTTGATTGTATCCTTGTTGCTTGTTTGTCTTGTTTGGGTAGAGCTAGGAGACGAGTTCGCTAACGAGGAGCCCGTTGAGTTTGCTTTTGAGGATCCAGTCAACTCTGACAACTGTGCAGGCAAGATGATCCTACCCTCGAAATCACTACTATCTTTGCTATGCTAGTTTGCTCACTCTTTTGCTATGCCATTGCTACGATGCCTACCACTTGCTTGCAAGCCTCCCAAATTTCCATGTCAAACCTCTGACCCACCATTGTCCTAGCAAACCGTTGATTGGCTATGTTACCGCTTTGCTCAGCCCCTCTTATAGCGTTGCTAGTTGCAGCTGAAGATCGGAGGCCGTTCCTTGTTGGAACATCTTTTGTTTACTTGTTGGGATATCATTATATTGCCATGTTATCTTAATGCATCTATATACTTGGTAAAGGGTGGAAGGCTCGGCCTCTCGCCTAGTGTTTTGTTCCACTCTTGCCGCCCTAGTTTCCGTCATATCGGTGTTATGTTCCCGGTTTTTGCGTTCCTTACGCGGTTCGGTTATAATGGAAACCCCTTGATAGTTTGCCTTGATTAAAGCTTTTCCAGCAATGCCCAACATTGGTCTTACCATTCTCCACCTAGCCTTTTCTTTCCCTTGGGTTCTGCAGACTCAAGGGTCATCTATTTTAACCCCCCCGGGCCAGTGCTCCTCTGAGTGTTGGTTCAACCGAGCGATGTCCGGGGCTACCAGGGGCAACTCTGGGCTAGCCTACCCGACGTCTTGCTCATCTGAGTGTGCCTTGAGAAAGAGATATGTGCAGCTCCCATCAGGATTTGTCGGCACATTCGGGCGGTGTTGCTGGTCTTGTTTTAACTTGTCGAAGTGTCTTGAGTTACCGAGATATCGAGTCTGATCGGAACGTCTTGGGAGGAGGTCTATTCCTTCGTTGACCGTGAGAGCTTGTCATGGGCTAAGTTGGGACTCCCCTGCAGGGATTGAACTTTCGAAAGCCGTGCCTGCGATTATGGGCAGACGAGAATTTGTTAATGTCCGGTTGTAGATAACTTGAACCTTAATTTAATTAAAATGAATCAACTGGGTGTGTTGCCGTGATGGCCTCTTCTCGGCGGAGTCCGGGAAGTGGACACGGTGTTGGAGTAATGTTTGCACGCTTGCGCTTGCCTCCTCTTCTCGCCCTCTTTTGTGAATAAGTTAGCCACTCATATTTTACCTTGCCATTCCTATAAGCTCAAATAGTTTTGATCGCGAGGGTGCGAGATTGCTGAGTCCCTGTGGCTCACAGATTACTATTACACCAGATGCAAGGCCTGATGATTCCGGTCCGGGAGACGCGTACGAGCTCAAGTGGGAGTTAGACGAAGACTCTCAACGATACTATGTTTCTTTTCCCGATGATCAGTAGTGGTGCCCAGTTGGGGGTGATTGGGACCGTGTCGCATGTTGGGTTTGCTTTGATTTTGGCGCCGTAGTCGGGCCATGAGTGTTTGGATGATGTAATGTTATTTATGTACTTGATTGACGTGGCGAGTGTAAGCCAACTATGTTATCTCCCCTTTATTATTCATATTACATGGGATGTTGTGAAGATTGCCTAACTTGCGACATATGCCTTCAATGCGATTATGTCTCTAAGTCGTGCCTCGACACGTGGGAGCTATAGTCGCATCGAGGGTGTTACAACACATTAATTTCTTCTATCGCATGCACTTTTTTATTAGAAGATGTTTCAGTATGCCATTAAGAATAATTAACCATAATATTATCTAGGAGTTTAGTAGCATCTCCTAAAGTGATTGCCATAAAAGTGTCTCCCGCGGACGAATCTAAAAGATTTCTAGAAGCAAAATTCAATCCGGCATAAAAAATTTGTATGATCATCCACAAATTCAAACCATGAGTAGGGAAATTACGTATCATTAATTTCATTCTCTCCCAAGCTTGTGCAACATGTTCATGATGAAGTTGTTTAAAGTTCATAATATCGTTTCTAAGAGAGATGATCTTAGCGGGAGGAAAATACTTAGAGATAAAAGCATCTTTGCACTTGTTCCATGAATCAATACTATTTTTAGGCAAAGACGAAAACCAAGCTTTAGCACGATCTCTAAGAGAAAAAGGAAATAGCTTCAATTTAATGACATCATTATTGACATCTTTCTTCGTTTGCATATCACATAAATCATTGAAGCTATTCAGATGAGTAGCGACATCTTCACTAGGAAGGCCGGCGAATTGATCTTTCATAACAAGATTCAACAAAGCAGTATTAATTTCACAAGATTCAGCATCGGTAAGAGGAGAAATCGGAGTGCTAAGGAAATCATTATTATTGGTATTGGTGAAGTCACACAATTTGGTAGTATCTTGAGCCATCGCGACAAACAAGCAATCTAACACACGAGCAAACAAAAAGCAAGCGGGCTAAAGAGGCAAATAGAGAGGGAGGATAGAGAGAAAGAGAGGGCGAATAAAACGGCGAGGGTGAATTGGGGGGAGAGGAAAACGAGAGGCAAATGGCAAATAATGTAATGCGGGAGATAGGGATTGTGATGGGTACTTGGTATGTTGACTTTTTTGCGTAGACTCCCCGGCAACTGCGCCAGAAATCCTTCTTGCTATGTCTTGAGCTTGCGTTGGTTTTCCCCGAAGAGGAAGGGATGATGCAGCAGAGTAGCGTAAGTATTTCCCTCAGTTTTTGAGAACCAAGGTATCAATCCAGTAGGAGGCCACACTCAAGTCCCTCGTAAATGCACAAAGCGATAGATACTCGCAACCAACGCGATTAGGGGTTGTCAATCCCTTCACGGTCACTTACGAGAGTGAGATCTGGTAGATACAATATTTTTGGTATTTTTGGTATAAAGATGCAAAGTGAAAAGCATAGCAAGATTAAAGTGATGGAGATTGATATGATCAGAATAGACCCGGGGGCCATAGGTTTCACTAGTGGCTTCTCTCAAGAGCATAAGTATTCTACGGTGGGTGAACATATTACTGTTGAGCAATTGATAGAATTGAGCATAGTTATGAGAATATCTAGGCATGATCATGTATATAGGCATCACGTCCATGATAAGTAGATCGAAATGATTCTGCATCTACTGCTATTACTCCACTCATCGACTGCTATCCAGCATGCATCTAGAGTATTAAGTTAAAAACAGAGTAACGCCTTAAGCAAGCTGACATGATGTAGAGAGATAAATTCATGCAATATGAAATAAACCCCATCTTGTTATCCTCGATGGAAACGATACAATACGTGCCTTGCTGCCCCTTCTGTCACTGGGTAAGGACACCGCAAGATCGAACCCAAAGCTAAGCACTTCTCCCATGGCAAGAACTACCGATCTAGTTGGCCAAACCAAACGAATAATTCGAAGAGACTTGCAAAGATAACCAATCATACATTAAAGAATTCAGAGAAGATTCAAATATTATTCATAGATATACTTGATCATAAACCCACAATTCATCGATCTCAACAAACACACCGCAAAAAGAAGATTACATCGAATAGATCTCCACAAGAGAGGGGGGAGAACTTTGTATTGAGATTCAAAGAGAGAGAAGAAGCCATCTAGCTACTAACTATGGACCCGAAGGTTTGAGGTAAACTACTCACACTTCATCGGAGAGGCTATGACGATGTAGAAGCCCTCCGTGATGACGGCCCTCTTCCGGCGGAGCTCCGGAACAGGCCCCAAGATGGGATCTTGTGGATACAGAAAGTTGCGGCGGTGGAATTAGGTTTTTGGCTCCTGGTCTGATCGTTTGGGGGTACGTGTGTATATATAGGAGGAAGAAGTACGTCGGTGGAGCACCGATGGGCCCATGAGGCAGGGGGCGCCCTAGGGGGGGCGCGCCCCCGATCCTCGTGACCTCCTCTTTGATTCCCTAGAGTAGGGTCCAAGTCTCCTGGATCACGTTCCGTGAGAAAATCACGTACCCGAAGAGTTTATTCCGTTTGGACTCCGTTTGATATTCTGTTTATCCGAAACACTGAAGTAGGCAAAAAAAACATCAATTCTGGGCTGGGCCTCCGGTTAATAGGTTAGTCCCAAAAATAATATAAAAGTGGAAAATAATGCCCAATATAGTCCAAAACAGTAGATAATATAGCATGGAGCAATAAAAAATTATAGATACGTTGGAGACGTCTCACCATGCAACAGATACGTTAATAGATACGTTGGAGACGTATCACCATGAAAAAATAAGAAACTCTCTATCATGAAGACCATGGTGCTATTTTGAAGCACAAGTGTGGAAAAAGGATAGTAAATTGTCCCTTCTCTCTTTTTCTCTCATTTTTTTGTTTGGGATTCTATGGCCTCTTTTTTTTATTTGGGCTTCTTTGGCCTCTTCTTTTTTTCTCACATGGGACAATTCTCTAATAATGATGATCATCACACTTTTATTTACTCATAACTCAATGTTACAACTCGATACTAGAACAAAAATATGACTCTATGTGAATGCCTCTGGCGGTGTAACGGGATATGCGATGAATCAAGAGCGACATGTATGAAAGAATTATGAAAGTTGCTTTTCCACAAATACGATGTCAACTACATGATCATGTAAAGCAATATGACAATGATGGAGCGTGTCATAATAAACAGAACGGTGGAAAGTTGCATGTCAATATATCTCGGAATGGCTATGGAAATGCCATAATAGGTAGGTATGGTGGATATTTTGAGGAAGATATATGGAGGCTTATGTGTGATAGAGCATATTGTATCACGGGGTTTGGATGCACCGGCGAAGTTTGCACCAACTCTCGAGGTGAGAAAGGGTAATGCACGGTACCGTAGAGGCTAGAAAATTGCGGAAAGGTAAGAGTGCGTATGATCCATGGACTCACATTAGTCATAAAGAACTCATATACTTATTGCAAAAGTTTATTAGCCCTTAAAGCAAAGTCCTACTATGCATGCCCCTAGAGGGATAGATTGGTAGGAAAAGACCATTGCTCGTCCCCGACCGCCACTCATAAGGAAAGCACTCAAAGAACACCCCATGCTTTAAATTTGTCACACAACGTTCACCATACGTGCATGCTACGGGACTTGCCAACTTTAACACAAGTATTTCTCAATTTCACAATTGCCCAACTAGCACGACTCTAACATTACCACCTGTATATCTCAAAACATCTATCAAGAATCAGAGTATTCAATGCACTCTATATGAAAGTTTTTATCATACCCATCTTGTATGCCTATCATATTAGGACTAGCTTTATAAACAAAGCAAATTACCATGCTGTTCTAAAAGACTCTCAAAATAAGATAAGTGAAGCATGACAGATCAATAATTTCTACAAAATAAAACCACCACCGTGCTCTAAAAAATATAAGTGAAGCACTAGAGCAAAATTATCTAGCTCAAAAGATATAAGTGAAGCACATAGAGTATTCTAATAAATTCCGATTTATGTGCGTCTCTCCCAAAAGGTGTGTATAGCAAGGATGATTGTGGTAAACTAAAAAGCAAAGACTCAAATCATGCAAGACGCTCCAAGCAAAACACATATCATGTGGTGAATAAAAATATAGCCTCAAGTGAAGTTACCGATAGACGAAGACGAAAGAGGTGATGCCTTCCGGGGCATCCCCAAGCTTAGGCTTTTGGTTGTCCTTGAATTTTACCTTGGGGTGACTTGGGAATCCCCAAGATTAGGCTCTTGCCACTCCTTATTCCATAATCCATCAAATCTTTACCCAGAAACTTGAAAACTTCACAACACAAAACTCAACAGAAAATATCATGAGCTCCGTTAGTATAAGAAAACAAACCACCACTTTAAGGTACTGTAATGAACTCATTCTTTATTTATATTGGTGTTAAACCTACTGTATTCCAACTTATCTATGGTTCATACCCCCGATACTAGCCATAGATTCATCAAAATAAGCAAACAACACATGAAAAATAGAATCTGTCAAAAACAGAACAGTCTGTAGTAATCTGTAGGTTTCAGATACTTCTGTAACTCCCAAAATTCTACCAAATTAGGAAGACCTAAATAGTTTGTATATTAATCTACTTCAGTTGTAATCAGTATTTTATCGCTCTCTAGTTAAAAATTAAAATTATTTTCGTGAGCGCATACTTTCTGTTTTTTCAGCAAGATCAAATAACAACCATCCAAGAAGATCCTAATGGCTTTACTTGGCTCAAACACTAATTAAAACATAAAAATCACAATCATAAGAGAGGATAGATGATTTATTTATTACTAAACAGGAACAAAAAGCAAGGAACAAAAATAAAATTGGGTTGCCTCCCAACAAGCGGTATCGTTTAATTCCCCTAGCTAGGAATAAAAACAAGAATAGATCTAGGTATTGCCATCCTTGGTATTTATCTTTTTTACGGAGTTATGTTCGGATCCGAGAGGTTCCTTACGTTTCCCTTCATGCTCGGAGATCTTTATATCTAAGGCATCCAACCGCTTATTGCAAAGTGTAATCAACATATTCACGCGGCTAAGATTTCCACCAACATTTTTAAGAGGTTCAATAAATTTTTCCAGTTCACATAATTTCTCTAAGATTTGGGTTCCTTCTTGCATAAGGTGAAGTCCCTTTTGTGGGGGAAGTACTCCTACTATCCCCTCTATAATTTCATAAGCAATACTACGGTCAACCTCAATAAAGTTCCCTTTGTCGGAAAAATCAAGGAGTTGTCTATGGGGTAAGGTAAGCCCAACATAAAAATTGCAAAGTAAAATCTTGAAATCTCCCTCTATGGTGCAACTATGATAAGATTCTACCATCCTATACCAAGCATATTTTAAGTTTTCTCCTTGTCTTTGTTTGAAGTGGAGAATTTAAAATTAGGAGTACTAACAGTAATAGAAGGACTAGCCATAATGCGAAAACAAACGATCTAACACACAGACACAAAAGAAGCAAGCCAAAAGAGACGAACAGAAGAAGGGGGAATAGAAAATAGGCGAATAAAACGGCAAGGGTGAAGTGGGCGAGAGGAAAACAAGAGGTGAATGGCAAATAATGTAATGCGAGGGATAAGAGTTTGTGATGCGTACTTGGTATGTCTTGACTTGTGCGTAGATCTCCCCGGCAGTGGCGCCAGAAATGGCTAGTTGACAGGAGATCAAATCTTGACTTGACTTGGTGCAAATTTCCTCGGCAACGGCGCCAGCAATCCTTCTTGCTACCTCTTGAGAATGCATTGGTTCTCCCTTGAAGAGGGAAGGGTGATGCAGCAAAGTAGCGTAAGTATTTCCCTCAGTTTTTGAGAACCAAGGTATTAATCCAGTAGGAGACTACACGCAAGTCCCCTAGTACCTGCACAAACAAACAAGAACCTCGCAACCAACACGATAAAGGGGTTATCAATCCCTTCACGATCACTTACGGTAGTGAGATCTGATAGAGATAATAAGATCAATATTTTTGGTGTTTTTTTGGTATAGATTGGAAAATAAAGATTGCAAAATACATAGTAAACTAGAATTACGGTGGGTGAACAAATTACTGCCAAGCAATTGATAGAAAAGCGCATAGTTATGATGATATCTAAGGCAATGATCATGAATATAGGCATCACGTCCGTGACAGGTAGACCAAAACAATTCTGCATCTACTACTATTACTCCACACATCGACCGCTATCCAGCATGCATCTAGAGTATTAAGTTCATAAGAACAGAGTAACGCATTAGGCAAGATGACATGATGTAGAGGGATAAACTCAAGCAATATGTTATATACCCCATCTTTTTATCCTCGATGGCAACAATACAGTACGTGTCGTTTCCCTTTCTATCACTGGGATCGAGCACCGCAAGATTGAACCCAAAGCTAAGCACTTCTCCCATTGCAAGAAAGATCAATCTAGTCGGCCAAACTAAACCGATAATTCGAAGAGACTTGCAAAGATATCAAATCATGCATATAAGAATTCAGAGAAGAATCAAATAATGTTCATAGATAATTAAGATCATAAACCCACAATTCATCGGATCTCGGCAAACACACCGCAAAAAGAGTTACATCGAATAGATATCCAAGAATACCGAGGAGAACTTTGTATTGAGATCCAAAGAGAGAGAAGAATCCATCTAGCTAATAACTATGGACCCGAAGGTCTGTGGTAAACTACTCACACATCATCGGAGAGGCTATGATGTTGATGTAGAAGTCCTCCGTGATCGAATCCCCCTCCGCCAGATCACTGGAAAAGGCCCCAAGATGGGATCTCACGGGTACAGAAGGTTGTAGCGGTGGAAAAGGTGTTTCGTGGCTCTCTCCGAAGGTTTCATGGTATAAGAGTATATATAGGCGAAAGAAGTAGGTCGGTGGAGCTGTGAGGGGCCCACGAGGGTTGGGGGCGCGCCTGGCCCCCCTAGGCACGCCCTACTACCTCGTGACCGCCTCGTTGCTTCCTTGATGTCAACTCCAAGTCTCCTGGATCACGTTTGTTCCAAAAATGATCCTCGCACCGGTTTCATTCCGTTTGGATTCCGTTTGATATTCCTTTTCTGCGGAACACTGAAATAGGCAAAGAAATAGCAATTTCCACTGGGCTTTCTCTTAATAGGTTAGTCCCAAAAATAATATAAAAGGTATAATAAAGCCCATTAAACATCCAAAATAGATAATATAATAGCATGGAACAATCAAAAATTATAGACACGTTGGAGATGTATAAGTGGGGCAGTCAGCTGGTGCAGTTGCAAGCAAAGCGTCGTGGCGGGATCTACATGCCCTATAGAAAAAAGACACATCCGTGACATTTTGGGCCGAATGATTTTTTTCCTGTCATACTTATGACACTTCTAGGACGATAATTATGACAAAACCCGGTATCATCATAGATGTGGTGGGGTCATACTTCTATGAAAGAATCATGATAGAAAATGGGCTTTTCGTCCTGGGCGGGCTGGAGACGCAACTGCATGACATTCTTTGGGCCGTCCATGATGGAAAAAACCGTGGTAGAAGTGAGGGCGAGGAAATTATCGGGGAGTTCCTGGTTAAGGTGGCTGGTCGGGGGCCGAGCGATGCATGTTTCTCTCGTCTGTACGCGTGTGTGTGCGAGGCGTTGCACTCTAGCCAAACCCGAGCGAAGCGTTGGGCTCTAACTAAACCCAAGCGACTGCACTGCAGGCTACGCGTTACTAAACCCGAGCAATCGATCGATGGCTGTTAACTGAACCCGATCGAGCGATTCCTTCGCTACTGCTGCTAACTGAAGCCGATTGATGCTGCCTTTGGATGAACAGTGAGCGTTGTTGGGGGGTTTGGATGAATAGTTCCCGGTGGGGGTTGGATGAACAGGAACCCGTGGTAGTAGAGGTCGTTGCCGCTGGATGAACAGTACCCCGATCGATTGAGCCGGTGGATGAACAGGACCCCGTGGAGGGCTGGTTGAACAGTAGGCGGTGGAGGGCTGGTTGAACAGTAGCCGGTGGAGGGCTGGATGAACAGTAGCCCGTGGAGGGGTGGTGGAACAGGACCCCGTGGAGAGGGCTGGTTGAACAGTAGCCGGTGGAGGCTGGACGAACAGGAGCCCGTGGATGAACAGTTGCAGGTGGAGGCTGGAGGAGGTCGACGGTGGATGATTAGTAGCCCCCGGAGGCTGGAGGAGGTTGATGGTGGAGATGAACAGTATCCCGTGGAGTCCTGTTTAGTTGTATGCCACACCCCTCCCGATGAACAGGACCCCCGTTTCGACCGTAGCGCTCCAACACAAGTCTGTTTCCTCCGTTTTGCGGTACGCCACACCCCTCCCGATCAACAGGACCCCGTTTCGACCATAGGACGTCCAAGTGAAGTCCGTTTCCTCCGTTTGGCGGTATGCTAGACCCCTCTTGATGAACAGAATCCCGTTTCCACCGTGGCCGGTCGAACACAAGGCCGTTTCCTCCGTTTTGTGGTACGCCAGGCCTCGTTTCCATCGACTGTTCCGTCCAAGCCGGTTGGCTCCCGATGAACAACACGCGTTCCGTTTCCTCCCGATGAACATGAACCATTCTGTTGCATCCCCATGAACACAACGACGATGCAGTTTCTTCGTTCCGACCCAGCCACAACCATGTACACGAGCCCTGGCCGTACATATGCGTGAGTAGGCGTTCAAGACCCCGCCCATATGTACGTACGTGGCCGTATTTACTTTCTTGCACCCTGGCTGCTGTACGTACGTGTACATGCTACATGCGCGCCTCTACTACCACACGTGCGCGCCTCTACTACCACACGTGCCCTGCCTTACACGGCCACGGTTCATCGCTGCAGGCTGCTGATAGACCGATCGACCAGTACGTTACATACACGTTCACGACCAGAATGACAACGCTACATACGCTTCGACTGGGTGGGTCCCGATTGTTAGGCACTTCCTTGCATGCGAAGATGTAGTTGGTGGGTCCCAGCAGTCAGGGGGCGAATCATTTTTTGCCTGTAATATGGATGCACTTACTTGCGTGCGAAGATGTAGCTGGTGGGTCCTAGCAGTCAGGGGGGAAACATTTTTTTTCGTGAAATATGGTGGCCCGTCCGGTGGGTCCCCGCTGTCAGGTGGAGGAATCATTATTTTCCACGTTATAAGGAGGCACTTCCTTGCTACGGTCGTGGACCCAGCTGTCAGCCTCTCCACGTACAGTACTCTTCCGATGGAAGTCGTTCCTTGACCATGTTGACCACGCCGCGCCAAGAGCTCCAGGGCGGTGGACCACGGCGAGGCCTAGGAAGGGGATGACACGGAGCCGGGGAAGACACGGCAGTGGATGCCCACACGGAGAGGAGTACGAGGGTTCAGTGTTTCGACTTTGGTGTGAGGCTGCTATCGCTGCAGAATAACAAGGGGTGTGGGTGAGTGGAGGGATGACCTGGATAGTGGTGGGAGTAGTAGGGGGCGGTGAGGCTTCCGCCACAGCCGGCCATGGGAGGCAGTAGCAGGCGGCATGACCGGTGCTGCTTTGGGCGGCTGGAGCGAGAAGACCAGAGGTTGAAGAAGCACTACGGCCGTTGGATGGACATCGTACAGTCACTGGAGCTAGAACCGTTCATATTGACTAAGTTGACAAAGTCCTCCGTCCCTGTCATCTTAATAGGCCCGCAAGTCAGCCTCCCACAATGGTGGGTCCCAGCTAGCAGGGGGAGTATTCATTTTTTTGTGCGTAATAAGGAGGCACTTCCTTGTGTGCGAAGATATAGCTGGTGGGTCCGAGCTAACAGTGGGGTGAAAATTATTTTCAAGAAATACAGAGGCCCTTTCGGTGGGTCCCAGCTATCAGGTGGAGGAATCATTATTTTGCACGTAATAATGAGGCATTTCCTTGTGTGGACCCCTACTGCCAGCCTCTTCCGATGGTTGTTGTTTGTTGACCGTGTTGACCTCGCCGCGCCGAGAGCACAAATGCGGTGGATGAGGGCGAGGCCCAGGAAGGGAACGGCCCGAAGCCGGCGAAGCCACCGTAGCGGATGCCCATGCTGAGGGGTGTACGAGTGCTGACTGGTCGGCTGCAGGGTGAGGCTGACGTCGCCGGAAAATAACAGGATGTGCGGGTGTGTAGAGGGATGGCCTGGCGGCAGCACAACCAGCCATGGGGGGAGGGAGCAGGCAGTCCTGCCGGCACTGGTTTGGGCAGCTAGAGCAGGAAGATCAGAGATTGAAGAAGCACGACGGCCATTGGATGGACATCCAACAGTCACTGCTCTATGTTGACTAAGTTGACAAAGCCTTGCGTACGCGTCAAATTGTTTTTTAGGATAGCGTCATCGTCAACTTAGTAGGCCCAGCAGTCAGCCTCCAAATCTATGGAAAACAACATACAACCCATTATCCATTATTTTCAAAAATTTACAACCAATTTGCTAATTCTTAAGGATATTTGACGCCCATATTCTTTTTGTTAGCATTACAGACCATATATTCTGGGCACTACTAAAAAATTTAAGAATTTTTTTCATATTTCGGTGGAGTCCAAACTCTTTTAATCATAACATTTCTAGTCTCGTTAAAAATAATTTTTTAAAAATTATATCAAAATAAAATTCAAAAAACAATTCTCCGCAAAAAAATGAATGAAATTTAAAATCTTAACTAGCAAGATGCCTTTCTATGAGTTGTATATCTTGTGGGAGAAAAGACGATCTTTTAATCTAGTTGCGAGTTGGCTTTGGTTTTTATAAGAGTAGAGAGTAGAGCAATCCTAAAAAAATATGATATTTTGATGTAATTGCCGGTTGGCTTTGGTTTAAAAATTTACATCCCATTTCTTACAACTTATAGTCCATTTTCTTGGGAAGCCCATCCCCCCTCCTCGTCTTGAAAGATTTGCTGCCCAGCAGGGCTGAGAAAAGCAAGTACGCCTTGTTTTTGGTGTTCTCCAAAAAAAAGAACTGGACTAGCCATTTTCAGAAAGAAAAAAGATATCAACTGGGCTCGTCATGTGCTTAAATAAAAGCGTAAGCGTGGGCTAGACGGGCCACAGCCCCCGAACAGCGCGCAGTTGAGCTACGTCTCTAAAACTAAAAAAACAACTGGGCGGGCTGCTGGGTCCCTGGTGTAATCCGCTCGTTGTGTAATTTTAACAAATCCGCTGCCACACCGGCCTATGCATCGCCGGTGTGAGATGAGATGTCGATGACTTGTCCTGGCGACATGCAGCCGTTGGTTGACTCCGCGTCCCCGTTGCTGAAGTCGACCGCGTCCTCGTCCTCGTCCTCGTCCTCGTCGTCGGCGCCGCCCTCAAGGTTGTAGTACTCGTAGTAGTGGCTGCGCCAGAGCTCACGTTGGTACTCCATCGCCGATTCCTCGACGGACAGACTCTTCTCTACATCGACATCGGCCACGCGCAACTCCTCCTCCCGGCGCTCCTCGATCTCCGCCGCCTCATGCACCTCCAGCTCCTGCTCAACGACCTCATGAGGAAGCAAGTGCTCCATGGCCAGCGCCGCCTTTTCAGACATGGGTTGCATGCTGGAGTCCGACGTGGCCTGTAATATCTTGGCGTGTGCATCCTCTATCTTGGTGTGGATGGCCTCGACCCGGGCCAGGGCGACATCGGTGGCACAAACGGCAGCTTGAGTGCTCTCGGCGTTTGCAGCCGCCGTCGCAGCAGCAGCTGCAGCTTTCTCGGCTGCCCTGTCGGCTGCCGCAGACACCCTCTCGGCGGAAGCGACCGTGCTCAATGCGGATGCGGCAGCACTCTCGGTGTAGGCGGACGTTC
>NC_041382.1:630026453-630048086 GCF_002162155.2 Triticum dicoccoides | reverse complement strand
GTCATCTTTGCAAGAAGGTGGTGCGGTAATGGGGATTGGGATTCGTGGATTCGGGGGTTGCCGACACTGGAGCAGACGAGCCGGTGAAGCTTAAGGAGGGAGACTTAAATAGACCCAGATGTTTTCATCGCAAACGGTTCCTAGAAAACAACTGTGTGTGATGTTGTACATATTTTTTATTAGCCGTGAAAGACGAATTTGGAGTAAAGTGGCAATAGATGGTGTTTTAAATGAACGAGAAATTTTGTAGTACTAATAAAACTGTCATGTCAAATTTTGGAAAATTTCAGGGGTCATTTGACCTTTTAAGACATTTAAGCGATTTTCTAGCAGTGAGGAATTAGGACGAAGTATTTTTTTTGGCTTGTAATAACGAGGCACCTTCTTGCGTAATGCAATGACCCTGGTGGGTCCCTACAGTCAGCCTCTCCATGTACAATCATCTCCTGATTCCTCTTGGTTGTTGACCATGTTTTTTTTTGCTGGGAGGTTGTTGACCATGTTGACAACGCCATACGGCGGCGGGCATAACGAGCGAACCAAGGCGGATAACGACGGCGAGGCCTCGGACGGGAACGGACAACAGCCGTGGAAGATGCGGCAGTGTAGTGGCAGGTGGATGGGAGTACGAGGGCAACGAAATGTAACTCAAGCTTACAAATGGTACCAAAAGCCCAAGGATTAATTGTTCATCAAAATTTTAGACAAAAACCAGATTGAACATGGCAGTAACATCTAGCCCAACCACTCTTTTCCGCAGTCACAAACAAATGGATTGGTCTGATCCATAAAATCAACATCCTGTGCAAAAAATATATTTTAGGATGACTACAACTTGTTGTAAATAGAAGCCGGGCACGATTAGAAGCCCATTTGTCCACCTGAAACTTCTTTTATTGCTGTCCAACGTGTCCGTCCATGAGAAATCTCTTGCGGTAAAACTTAAGCCTCATGGACAATAGTAACCTCGCACTCAATAGGAAGAATGTGACAAAGCTTCTGTTTGCCTGGTTGGATGCATATCCTTCCATCGTTATTGTCCTCAAACAAATGTCATGAGAACTAAGAAAATCCTGGTGCTTATAAAGCCACCAATGGGTTATACATTTTTTCCATGTGGTAGCACTGCCTAATTATACATGAAGATTGAAAACAGTTAAGGTCTGAACAAAGAGTATGTCGAAAGAGCGATAGCTGAACGATTAATTCTTGTTCAATATATACGGGCTTTCAATGTGCATGAAATCATCACCTCTATATATAAATTCCCCAGAGACGGAAAGCATCGCAGCAAGCCAATAATTATGTTCAGATCAAAACTAAACATCCGATATATAAGATCTTGACAAAATCCAGCAACATTGATAGGCTATCCACGGACGAACTCTTCATTGAGCATATAACATAATATTAGTACCCAAAGTGTACTACAAGATGATATAAAACTTATGCGCACAAATGAAAAATGTAGCTTATGATTACAAATGTGTAGATGATAATATACGGTACCTGAATAAGTGTGGAGCCAAACACCAACTTGTTTTGATCATCAAATGGTTCACAAATTACACCCAAGGTCTCTAGTTTGGGCATAGAGACGACATTTATTTGCGAAGGTGTATAATAATTATCAAGGAGCAACCTTTAAAGTGAAGGAGCATCTTCGATGATGAGCTGCTGTCCTTCAAAACAAATTCCAATGCTTTTAAGGTGAGGTGACTTTATTTTGAGACAACTGATAGGAATTTCTATTCCCAAAACAATCAGCAAGCACTCCGGGGCAGGGCAACTGGAGTGGATGATGTTGTGCAGTGAGGCCTCCGACAGATAAACCACCACAAGCGAAAGTTTTTTTAGCAGTGGGAGTCAAAGTATTTGTACCACATCATCTGGTATATGGCACCAGGCGAAGGTGGCGGTGTGGAGAGAGGAGGAAAACCGCGACATGGACAATGGTGGTGTGGGCACGAATTCTTGGCATGTTCGTGGTATGAAACTTCCGTGGTAATGGTAGAACTCAAACTGCTGGAGTTTTCCGAATTCAGGGGATGTCAGCTAAGCGTCCACCGTGCCGGGTATGGACAGCAGGTAGCATGTCGGGATGCAGAGGCATTGAATGGGGCCCTGCTGGTGAGAGGAGACGATGGCTCTGAGGAGATGAAATTCAGGAAGGATAGATATATGACAACAATCGAGATTGTGGGGCGCGGTGCGCCATAGAGGGTGCCACTGAGTTGAGAGGACTTGTGCGCGGCAGCAATCCTTGGTGGGGAGAAGCAAGATGATCTCCTCAAGGATGACGTCCGGGAGATTGCTGATGTGGTCCACCGGAGATTCTACCGGTTCCTCAGATTCGAGTGGGGGGGGGGGGCTCGCCACTTATCCCCATGCTGCTGTGTGCGGGATCTACAACCGGCGTCGCCGCTGGCGGGAGCCTCATCTTCTTTGCGCTGGGGCCAACCGACTCCATTTTCCTTGTGGGCGTCATGCCGAGCTCATGAGTTTGAGTAGAGTAGCTAGAGACGAGCCTAGTGGCAGTGCGAGTTGGGAAGAAGGAGGGATGGGGTTTTCTGTAGGAGTGGAAGAAGAGGAGCAGGCGTTTTCTGTACTGGTGAGGAAGAAGGTGAGCGGGGGTTTTCTGGACGAGTGAGCAAGATGGGGGGCGGGGGAAATTGGGGGGCGACGGAAGTGGGAGAGTCTCGCGAGCTATAGTATAAATGGAAGCGAGGAGGAAGGAGGGTTTTCCTGGGATTGCCCCCTCTTCAAGAAATATGGGCTTCTCCTCGCAAAAAAAAAAACAAATGGGCTTTAAGATGGATTGGCTTTTGTATCGGCCCAGTCGGCTGCCCGTGTTTCGTACTTGAGGGCCTTGTGCTAGAGGAAGCCCGAGACACTCTCCAACTTATTGCCCATTTGAAAGAAAGAGAGAGAGGCCTCCAGCTTATGTCTACTCATCGGTAACCTTTTTCAACTTGGCATCCACCAAATTAGAGGATGCGGTACTGGATGCAGACACTCACACTGGTCGCGTGGCGCGACAAAGTGAGGTGTCAAATAACATGACTACAATATAATTACTAGATTATGAAGGTTCAGAGGCTAGTGAACATTTACATTAAACTAAGCTTCAGAAGATACGGTATGCATATTAACATTCAGAAGAACAAAAGTTCACCATGTTTATGCATCTGAATGATTCACCATACTATAACCAATACAAAGATGTGAGAAGGTGTGGAAATAAAGAAAATCGGTCGATGCTTCTCTAAGCAAAGGGCCTCCCTACGCACACAGTAATTTCCTTAATTTCCTGGGCATGCATGTTTCTTCTCAATGTAGCAAGCACTTTGAGCATGTTGGCAACTCCATAGCTAGCTAGCTGCCTCATCTTGCAATTGATGCTGACACATTTGGAGCAAACACATGAGGCAATAGAGATGACTCGACATGAGTCCATATTGTGCATTTCCCCTAAAATCATCTTCATTGTCCTGAATCTGAAAAGATAGGAAGACAATAGCTATACTTAAACAATGCTGCAAAACAGTAGCACATATCAATAGCTCGGCATGACAAAACATGATCATCTGGACGAATGGGATACTGACCTGCCCGAGGAAGATTATGTATAATTTCATAAGTCCTTGGTTGATTTCCACCTTCGGCTGCACTGCTTGTTTGCTACTCCACCCATGACAGGATCGTTCCGCACTGCAATCAGCAAGTCAACATACGAATAAGCTTATTTCATCTTGCGGTGATGATTGTACCTAGTTACGAATGTAGGAATGCCTGGAGCACCATGAGGTTAGCTGAGAATAGGTAGATGCAGCCATATAAGTTTTGTGCGGTGCTACCAAAATTGAGGTTTGTATCCCTTCCCATTATGAGAATTGTTCTTCAAGTTGGTAGAATGTGACGGCTTGTTCTTTGCATCAAACTTTCCTTTCCCCTGAGATTTGTTCTTGTTGTTTTGGGGCTGGTTGGGCTAGAAGTTCTTCTCGTGTACCATGTGGGCACTAGAAGCTCCCTCAGCGATCCAAGCACATGTGTATTTCGCTCTCGCCTTCTCTTCAAAATGAAGAGTGCTAATGAGATCCGAAACTAAAAACTCATGTCTCTTATTTTTCAGAGAAGTAGCAAAATCGTTCCACGATGGTGGAAGCTTGGCAATGTTGGTCCGAGCAACAAATTTGTCCGGCAACACACACTTGAAGTACTCAAGTTGCTTAGCGAGTGATTGTATCTCACGAGTCTGCTGAACAACAGAGCACTCATTAGTCATCTTGTTGTCACAGAATTGCTGCATGACGTACAACTCGTTGCCAGTGCCCGAGGCCCCAAACATGGCCTCGAGCGCAGCCCACATGTCTTTGCTGCTGTCAAATGACATATATGAATCCACAATGGAATCGTCAAGAACAATCAGCAGGGCAGCTTTGAATAGGGTATCCATGTTCTCAAAAGCTTCCTGCTGTGTAGGATTAAGATTGCCCTCAGGCCTACCCTTAGTGGCGTCATAGCAGTACATGATCTAAAACCAATATACTGCTCTTGTGCACCACCTTTTATATTGCACCCCCTTAAAAGTAGGTGGCTTCAAATGCGCAACAAAACCACTTAGAGTAAATTGCCTATAATCAGGTATTTGGATTGGATTGTTGAATATATGAGAAATTTACTATGAGATGTAATCTGAATCAACAGTAAATAGATCATGACGACAATTGCAAAGATCAAAGTAATGACGCGGACTAAACCAGGAGGACAGAATCACATACTGTACAGCCAGAGTAGAGCCATTGTGGTTGATGTTGTCACTGTTGTTGATGAAGAGGTTACCGTGGTAGGGGAAGAAGGCTGTCGTTGAGGAAGTCGTCGCTGGCAATAGTCATACGAGTGTGCTCCCCAAAAACCTGATCGCCCCTCTCCCGTACAGGATCACGAAAGGCAAGGTTCGGAGGACTACTGTCCCTTCTCGCTGTGCACGCCGGAAGGAGGGATGGAGAAGAATTGCGTGGCCGTGCTAAGATCTGGAATGGTGCGAAACCATATGATACATCGATGGCTAGGGTAGAGCCTATCAGGTCGGTCGTGCGAGTAAGACCAAGTAGTATAATAGTAGGCCTTTGGCCCAAACCCCACGTCCAAGTCAATAATAGCCCCACTATCCAAAAGAATCAGAAACGGCTGAGTAATTAAGGCGTCCATTAATTATTAATTAATGACTTAGTAAATTTTCTAACTCACACCACACTTAGAGCATGGTTAATAGTATAGCCAACATCCGGCTATATGAAGTTGACACATCATCTAGAACCAACCTAATACGGAGCCTGCTTACAATAGTTAGTCCCTTTAGTATAATACTATATCATTAATAATGGCCCCACCTTTTGTCTCACAAAGTATGTGTAGTCTGAAATGCCAGGCATGCAGCGGGCAGTGCCCTCAGTCGGCGTGCCGCTTCAATGGCGGAAACAGTGAGAGGTCACGTCTCCCTGACTTGCCATCAATGTGGAGCGGCAGGCTCATCTGGCGCCGGGCGGGAAGGTTTCGATTTTTGATTCAGCTCCTATGCTGCTACCGTCCAATATTCACGTGTGGTTGTTTCTAGAATAAAAAAGGAGGTACTCCTACTTATGTTACTCCCACTATGGCTAGCCTTGCGCTTGGCTCTTTGCCTCTTCCAGAAGTCGAACAATAATGGTTGTACTATAGTAGTACTTCTGGCAATCTGACACCAAATGAACCGCTGCATGTCCACCGCTTGTAAGCAAAAGTTTCTCCTCGTGCTGAGAGCCACCGCGCACGCGTTGGCAAGGGAGAAGGCTTAGTAAGAAAGCTTCTCGTCGTTCTCCGAGTTGACGGTACCCATCAAAGTTATTTAGTACGTACTCTCTCCAAAAAAGGCCAACCATGTCATGGCTACCATCCCGAAAAAGGGCTGACCATGTCATGGCTACCATCCCGTGCTCCGTTGTTGAGTACGTGCACCATTCACGTGCCATTGAGGACAAAAAATATTGCGTATAGGAGTAGGTGCCATTGAAGTGCACGACTCACTTACGCACCTCTTATCCGATTATCTCCATTTTCTTGCATGACACGTGCACCTTGATGCTAGATGTCTCGCGTGTTGGCAGAGGATGAACAAAGCTCACGTAAAAAAGAGAGTGGAAGAACATAGATTCCCGACGACCGAGAAGGAGCAAGGAACCTCGCGGTGGAGCATCTGCAAGAAACGTTGCATGTTTTCCCCTGTTTTTTGCCGCCTGGCTGCCTATAAACAAATAAAAGAACATGAACTCTTCGCTAACCACTAGAGACGATACATCAGGATGCTAAGTTGAAGATATTTTTATTAGTTTATATTGACAACCATGCAAGAAGCCACACATGTATAGGACGCATGCAGCCACTCATGTACACAAGCCAACGCACTAACTCATGCCGATCCAACTCATGCACAAACGCGCACAGCATGAAGCACACAACACACATACACAACACATGCATGCACACACACTCGGCCGCAGAATACACGTGAATTACACATGCATGCGCACACACTTGGCTGCACGGAGGTGTGCACCATCTGCAGTGACGTCCGGTTCATCGTGCTACGGCGAAGCTTGCACAGAACGGTGCATACGCATCTCTTGCAGCACCTCTTTGCCATCATTGCTCAACGACTAGCCGGAGACGAAGACCACCGCAGCCTCGGCCTTAGAGCTACCACCGATGGAAAAGCACGCACGCTGCACACACACGAGCACGTATAGAGTGCCCACGACGTGGTGTGTCCCCAGTCGCCTCTACTCCTTCTGCATATATTGTCTATGAAGGCGGCTGCATGCCTAATGATGATGTGGGTGAGATCTTCTTGGACTCAGATGATGACCAGGAGGGTGTCTCCAACAGCGTCCCTCGGCTCGCACCTCTTGCATCATGGTGGTCGAGCTTGGAGTCATTCATCTGGTACACGTGACATCTCAGATCTTGACACAAGGTGACGTGCACCATCAAGGGGGTCAGGGCGGACGCGACCTCTCACTACATCCGCCATTTGAATCGGCGCGCTGGCCCAGGGCGCCGCCCGCTGCACTCCCAGCTATACCCGCCTGCTCGCCGCATTCAAAAACCTACATTTACTAGTATGTATACATGTGCAAGGCACGTCTTAATATAACTGTTCCATGCAACACATGGGCACCTTACTATAGATTATTATGACCAAAAATTGAACTTACATTATATATAGTATGATAAATGCTGATGCATGTCACCTAAAATTATATCATCAAAAACTATGTTCAAATACTAATCCAACGATATAGTTTTTGTTGACATGCACTAACATTTTATCAATTAAATCTTCAGTTAAATTCAATGGGGGACTAATAAACCACGACCGATGTAGTACTAATGTAGAGGGCGGCGCTGCACGCGAGTCTCGCGGCAATAAAGCCGTCATATCACAAAACCCAACCACTAATAAGTGGCTTGGTAAAATAAACGGACAAGCAACCATCACATCCCTCTGTCTTGATTGTTCTAGAACACAGGCGAGGTAGCAGCAGTGTACTGTTCATGCGAATCCTACTGATATTGGCCGTTGGATTTAGAAGATCAATGGTTATGCTTGACGTTCTTAGTCCTACTTAAAATTGGTACACTATATAGTAGTATAGATATAGATATAGATATAGAAACATGCATGGAATGCGAGAAACCAACTCCGGCCACACACGTCCGTTCTGGAGCAGGACGCCGGCCAAGATCCTCCTTCCACCATTTTGTCCACTCTTTCGGCAGCATCCGACGAGCAGGAAGAGTAGTTCTCCAGCATAAAAGTCGTCTGGGTGGCCCGCCGAGCCCGACAGCTCGCTTCTCCACCTACCTAGCCTATCCCGTCGCAGGTAGTTGCCGCACTAAGCCAGCGCGTGGTTCCGTAGCTGGCCTCTCCAATACAGCTTGAGGAAGAGTGCTGACTTGCTCCACGTCGGCTTGTCGGGGAGCACGGCGGCACGGGCATCGTCGCTGCCCTCGACGCCGCCGCGTCGTACAGCGCATCTAGTGTCTGCGACTGCGCCATCCGCCGTCGACGCACGCGTAGCCGCGACATGCAGGCATAGAAAGAGTTCGCCGCGGATGTCGACGAGGTGATGCGGCTACGCGGATGTGGACGAGGTGACGGGCAGCATGTCCCTGCCCGCCGCCATCATCGAGGAAAAGTAGAACACGGGAGGCTGCGGCCGATTGTATCCCATGAAGGCCACCACCGAGGCGACGCCGGCGAATACAGCAGGTGTCTTGCTTGATTCTTCTTCTGCCGGATGCTGGAGGAGGACAAAGAGATCGGACGGCGACCATTTAGATTAGGTATTTTAATTCTACTAGGCTGGTTGTAATGGGAGTATTATAGGTAGTATCATGCATGCCAACTACTCCCTCCAGTCCTAAATATAGGAGTATTATAAGAGCATGGTTAATAGTATAACTAGCTGATGGCTACATGACACTGCCACGTCATCTATAGCCAACCTTGTAGCCTTCAAGTATAATTCTCCCTCTGTCTAGGTGTTATCTTACGAAAATCAAATAATCCCAAAATACTTAGGTGTAGTGCATTAACTTCTACCCCCTTTCTTGTTTCTTGACATATCAACCAAAGAGATGTGGGTGTGCATGCTTTTAATGATTTGAGACTAGCAAACACGACATGGAGTGGTTAGTTCATTGCATGCAATGCTATTAATTAGCAAATAAATATTAAGTTCTCTCGTCTCTTCCGAAAGTCGAACAATGATGATGGTACATAGTCAATAGTGTACGTACTTGTAAGCAAAGCTTCTCCTCGTTTGCGAGTAGACCGAACACATCAAAATTAAGTAGTGCATTAGTCTCCAAAAAGGGTTGACCATGTCCATGGCTACCATCCCGTGCTCTGTCATTTAGTGTGTGCTTCTCGTTGTTCTGCGAGTTGACAGGACACATCAAATTTAATACGTATTTAGTACTCTCTCCAAAAAGGGCCGACCATGTCCATCAGTCCATGGCTAACATCTCGTGCCCCGTCATTGAGTATGTTTAGTATTCACGTGCCATCGAGGAGGCAAAATATTATGTAGTACTAAGTGCCATCGTAGTGCATGACTCACTTACGCACTGCTTATCTCCATTTTCTTGCATGACACGTGCACCTTGATGCTAGATGTTCTGCGTGTTGGCAAAAAGATGAACAAAGCTCATGTAAAAAAAGAGTGGAAGAACATAGATTCCCGACGACTGAGAAGGAGCAAGGAACCTCGTGGTGGAGTGTGTGCACTCATAGTATTTTACATTATTTAGTGATATAAAATCAACCAATCATCTCCACAGTAGACAGGAAGAGTACGAAACACGGCAGCCCAGTGTAGTTACATCATACTGTACGTGGCCAACCCCGCTATCATCATATTTCTTGGCCTCTGTGTGACACCTAGCTCTAGTAATCCATGAGCCCGTATCGCTTCTCGCTCCTTGTCTCTCTCAAAGTGCGGCAGGCTGGCGTTTTTGTCGTCTATTGAGGTCGCTTAACTAATCACATGTTAGCGACATGCCAAGAGCATTCTAAAAAAAATTAGTGTACTCTATTGTTATGCCAAGAAGAGGAAGCGCTTTGACCGATGGACCAAACGAGACAGGCGTGCCATGGCGTGAGTGGGTCCAGTTTCTCATTTTGAACTTTATTGGTGTAGTAGTAACACTTGGTTTTGACTATTGGTAAGATTTTATATACTCCCTTCGTCTAGTGAATAAGTCATCTTAGATTGTGCACCGTGACCAAGGAAGAGGGGAAAACAAGAGAAATTAATATTTATTTGCTAATTAACAGCATTGCATGCAATGAACTAACCATTGCATGTCATGTTTGGTAGTCTAAGTCATTGAAAACATGCACGCCCCACATCTCTTATTAGTGGATATGTCAAGAAACAAGAAACGAGGTGGGAGTTAATGCACCGCGCCTAAGTATTTTGGGATTATTTGGTTTTCGTAAGGTGACTTATACACCTAGACGCAAGGAGTAGGGCCTAATGTATTCTTCGAGGATGCGTTTGACTATTGATAAGATTTTATATAATTTGAAAATTATATCATTCGAAGATCCTTTCACGTTACGTTTCAAAAAGAAAAAAGATCCTTTCACGTACGAATTTCACTATATGCTTTGAGCAACTTGCATGTACTATACTGCTCCTGTTTGGATACTCTAACTTAGCTAGAGATTAGACGAACTCATGACTAACCCTGAACTAACTATATCCAAAGAGGTGTTTCAGTGACAGGGTTAGATTGACAATAAATGCACTTGATGGAGAGAGAAAAGTGATTTTTCAGCAGGCCCAAGGAGGTATTTACTGTGGGAAAGGTGAAGTGATGGTTTCTTCGCCCGAGCAACTTATTACTCTGGGAATATGGGAGTACCAGCTAAGGGAGTCCTGGACTAAGGGGTCCTCAGGCGTCCGACCTATTGGACATGGGCCGGACTGATGGGCTGTGAAGATACAAAGACCGAAGACTCTACCTGTGTCCGGATGGGACTCTACTTGGCGTGGAAGGCAAGCTTGGTGTCCAAATATGAGGTTTCCTTTCTCTGTAACCGACGTAATGTAACCCTAGACCCCTCTGGTGTCTATATTAACCAGAGGGCTAGGTCCGTAGACATAGATTCTCATAATCATAGTCACACAGGCTAGACTTTTAGGGTTTAACCATTACGATATCGTGGTAGATCAACTCTTGTAATAATCATATTCATCAAGATTAATCAAGCAGGAAGTAGGGTATTTCCTCCATAGAGAGGGCCCGAACCTGGGTAGACATTGTGTTCCCTGTCTCCTATTACCACCGACCATAGACGCACAGTTCGGGGCCCCCTACCCGAGATCCGCCGGGTTTGACACCGACATTGGTGCTTTCATTGAGAGTTCCACTGTGCCCTCGTCAAATGGATTGATGGCCCCTTCTACCATCTTCGACGATGTTGTCCAAGGGGAAGTCTTCCTTCCCAGACAGATCTTCGTGTTCGGCGGCTTTGCACTGCGGGCCAACTCGCTTGGCCATCTGGAGCAGATCGAAAGCTACGCCCCTGGCCATCAGGTCAGATTTGGAAGCTTGAACTATGTCGCGGACATCCGCGGAGACTTGATCGTTGATGGATTCGAGACCGCGGCAGCTGCTCCCTGCCACCACGATTAACATGACGTAAATCTGTCATCGGACCATACCCAGGAGATAGTACCTGTAGCTGCTCTGGCCTTAGATCCGGAGCAAATCACACTATCTGAGGACAGGAAGGTCAGCCCCGCCGGGGAAGTCGCAGACTCAGCGATGCTAGAGCCACACATAGACCTAACTTCAAGTGACATATGTGTCACCAGAACCATTGACTCGTCTCCGGCTATAGGTTCCAAACCTTGTGCATCCGCACACGTCGAGCTTGATCGGTCATCGATTGTCGAATTCAGCTCCACAGACATCTTCGGGCACTCGCCTTTGGGCGACATGTTAAGCTCGTTCAGAGCACTATCCTTAGTGGGGGGCTCACAGCCGAAGTATATCCGGTTCAAACTGGAGGCTGATGACGGAGAATTTCGCTTCCCACCCACCACCCACTTCATAGCCACTGTCAAAGACTTAACTGACACACTCGATTACGGCTCCGAAGACATCGATGACATCGATGACGATGCTGATGAGGAGCAGGTCCAAGACTCGTCGTTTACTGGACGCTAGACGGCCACCTCTTCTTATGACGTGTACATGGTGGATACACCTAAAAAAGCTAATGACGATGACAAGGAGAATCCAATTGAGGATGAGCCTCCTAAGATAGAACCAAAGCACCGGCGTCAGCGGCGCTGGTCTAAATCATGCCGCAGCAAAGACTCTAAGACCAGCACGGGAGATGATAACACTCCGGGCGGTGCCGAAGACAGAGAAGATCCCGATGAACGAACTGTCGAACAGGACGATCGGGAAGATGGGCAAGTTAGCCCTAATGAACAGGCCATAAACGAAGACTCGGAGGACAGTAGTTACCTTCCACTCTCCGAGGAGGAGGTGAGCCTCGGCAACGAGGATTTTATCGTACCCGAGGAACCTCTCGAGCAGGAGCGCTTTAAGTGCCAACTAATAGCCACTACAAGGAGCCTGAAAAAGAAGCAGCAATGGCTTCAAGCTAACCAAGATCTGCTCAATGATAGATGGACCGATGTCCTAGCAGCCGAAGAATACGGCCTCAAGCACCCAGCCAAAAGCTACCCGAAGCACAAATTGCTACCTCAGTTCGACAACGAGGCGCCGGAGCCTATACCATCATCGCGCAATGCGGCTAACCGACCACCATGTGGTCGAGATAAAGCGGCAACTCAAGTCGAACACCAGCCCGCCCCGCCTCATCATAGAGGCAGTGATAAAATAGCTCTTGGTCATACACATGACCTTCGAAAAGACCTAAACAATAGATCAAGACATACCAGATCTATCTACGGATCGCGAGTACGTGCCTCAACACGCGACGACGGCTATCAAGCCGAGCATGGCAAGTACAATTACGTCCGAGCCGAAAGCCGTAGACGGACTCCATCCAAACTACGTCATGAACTGGCCCGGTATAGAGGCACGACACACCCTCTCCGCTTCACTGATGAAGTCATGGAACATGAATTCCCAGAAGGGTTCAAACCCATGAATATCGAATCATAAGATGGAACCACATACCCCGCGGTATCGATCGAAGACTTCATTCTCCAAGCGGCGATGACCTTCATGCCATTAAGTACCTCCCCCTATAACTCAAAGGTCCAGCCCGGCACTGGCTGAACAGCCTGCCTAAAAATTCCATCGGCATCTGGGAGGACTTGGAAGAAGCCTTCCTTGACATCTTCCAAGGTACATATGTTCGACCTCCGGAAGCCGATGACTTAAGCCATATAGTTCAACAGCCCGGAGAGTCAGCCAGGAAATACTGAACTAGGTTCTTAACTATAAAGAACTAGATCGTCGACTGTTCGGATGCCGAAGCCCTAGCGGCCTTTAAACACAGCATCCGCGACGAATGGCTCGGCCGCCACCTCGGCCAAGAAAAGCTGAAGTCCATGGCAGCCCTCATGGCACTCATGACTCGCTTTTGTGCGGGTGAGGATAGTTGGCTGGCCCGTAGCAAAAGCAATGCAAGCGACGCCGGCACCCCTGAAGCCAGAAGTAGCAACGACAAGTCCCGATGCAACAGACACAAGTGTCGAAACAACAATGACAACACCGATGATACATCGGTCAGTGCCACATTTAGTGGATCTAAGTCCGGTCAATGGAAGAAGCCGTTCAAAAAGAATAATTCGGGCTCATCCAGCTTGGACCGCATACTCGATCATCCATGCCAGATCCATGGCATCCCAGACAAACAAACCAATCATACCAACATGGATTGTTGGGTTTTCAAACAGGCTGGCAAGTTAAATCCCGAAAGCAAGGAGAACTGATCACAAAGCGAGGACGACGACGAGGAGCCCTGGCCATCAAACACAGGGGGACAGAAGAAGTTTCCCCCTCAGGTCAAAACGGTGAACATGATATATGCTACCCACATCCCCAAGAGGGAGCGCAAGTGCGCGCTCAGGGACATCTATGCGTTATAGCCAGTCGCCCGAAAATTTAATCCATGGTCCTCATGCCCGATCACTTTCGATCATTGGGATCATCCGACCAGTATCTGTCACGGCGGTTCAGCTGCACTGGTCCTGGACCCAATAATTGATGGGTTCCACCCGACGCGAGTCCTAATGGATGGTGGCAACAGCCTCAAACTGCTCTATCAGGATACAGTGCGCAAAATGGGCATTAATCCATCATGGATCAAGCCCACAAAGACTACCTTTAAAGGAGTCATACCAGGTGTAGAGGCCCGCTGTACAGGCTCAATCACACTAGAGGTCGTCTTCGGATCTCCAGATATCTTCCGAAGCGAGGAGTTAATCTTCGATATCGTCCCCTTTCGCAGCGGCTATCACACACTGCTTGGACGAACCACATTTGCTCGATTGAATGCGGTGCCACACTACCCTTATCTCATGCTCAAGATTCCTGGACCACGCAGCGTCATAATAGTTAATGGAAACACGGAACGCTCCCTCCGCATCGAGGAGCACACCGCTGCCTTAGCAGCAGAAGTATAGAGCGACCTTTTCAATCAGAACCTTAATTTGGCGGCCGAGCCCCCGGACACTGTCAAGAGAGTCTGGACTATTCTGCAGCAGGACAGCTCGGCTCATTAAGAGATCGACTAGCAATTCGGCCTCCGTCCCAGTCCCGGCCAAGTGGCGGCAACTGTACCATGTGTACATAACTACGCACTCAAAATACCATGGGCATGGATGGAGGCATAACTAGCTTGTGATCCACAATACGGATCGACCGCCCCCGGACACACATACTTTCACTGTTTCCTTCTTCTCCCTTTCCAGGTTTCTTTTTCACAGGCCTTCCCTGACGGCTTGACCATCAGTCCTTTTCAAAGGATAAATACACCAAGACGGCAAGAAGCATGGATGTACTGGGGAAATTTGAGATGGTTTCTTTAACGATCCCTCTACCTGTTTTCAGGACCCACATGTAGCTCTCCCTTGGTTAAGGCATATTAAATAGCCTTCTGCTTATCGCACTACTTGTATAAATGCGCTTTAACGCTCCAATGAAATTATAATGGAAACAGTTTGTGGCCCAAATGTTACAGCTCTAGCTTACTACCTTTTCTTCTTTTTCTTTTTTTAACTTTATAAAATAGCACCCATACACTCTGGTACGTTTCAATTTGCCAGGGGCTTCATAGCGCCCCACTACATGGCAACAAAGTCCGAACACTTTTTACAGTATAGTTCGGCACCCCGAATTTAGCACTATATGCATTGGCTCCGAATCATGTCTTTGGTCAATAGTTGGGTTGCCCGGCTCCTGTGCTTGCTACCTTATGTTCTGCTATATCGGCTAGGGTAGTAAAGGGAGAACTACTGCGATTGCGCCCTGGTTTATCCGGATGAGCACCTCAGTAGAGAAAACCAAAAACTGACTGTCATGATGCGGCAATAGCCGGTCAGCCCTTCGGAGGTTTCAAATCCTTAGAGATATTTTCCGCATTACGTGAGGGATCGGTACTTACCCGATCTGGTGTTTACAACATCCTAGTTCAGATACTAGGGGCCGCGCCTATCTTTTATTGTCAAACTCCTATGGCTAAGTGAGGGTGCTAAAGCCGCATAGTCCGGTTGCCTGGTTCGTCGCGCTAAACACCTCCTTTAAGGACCAAACAATTGGATCAAGAGTGTTTAGATTACATCCCGAACACCTCCGTACTACCTACTTGGGGGCAGAAGCCGATGATTGGCCAACTCTCAGATTTCACACAACACGGCTGCACAGGAGGTGGAATTTTTTTAAATAACAAACATTATATTACATAACGACTTTGTTTCATCATACAAGGTAGAGACAACATGAATGTATTCATTCAAAAATAATGTCTTGCGCACATTGCGTTGCCACAATACGAGACCCCTCCAGCACGTATTCAAAATCCCGCTCGGGCGTGCGGTGCTCCTTGCCCTCTGGCGGTCCCTCTGTCGTATGCTTGACGGCGTCCATCTTCACCCACCACACCTTGATGCGGGCGAAGGCCATGCGCGCGCCCTTGATGCAGACCGACCGCTTGACGACGTCCAACCAAGGGCAGGCATTCACCATCCGCTTCACGAGCCCAAAGTAGCTGCCGGGCATAGCTTCGGCAGGCCATAGCCGGATTATTAAATCCTTCATGGCCAGGTCGGCCACCCTATGCAGCTCGACCAACTGTTTTAGCTGATCGCTAAAGGGCACTGGATGTTCTGGCGCAAGATATTGCGACCGGAACAGCTTCTCCGTTGAGCTCCATTCTTCGGCTCAGAAGAACTCCACAGCGTACGACACACTGTGCGGCAGATCTGCAAATGCCCATGGAGAACTCCGAATCCGGGTTAGTAAGAGATATTTCTTCTTCACATACTTGCTTTGCATGTTAAACTCCTTACCCGCCGCGATTTTCCTGGCCTCCTGGATCTCCTGGAGGGCGCCCTGGGCTTCAACCTGGGCCTCTTCCGCGCTTTGGCGAGCCTTAGCGAGTTCGGTCTCTCGAGCCGAAACATCGCACTCCAAGGATTCGCATTTCTTCACTGCATCCTGGAGCTCTTGCTGGACCTCATCAAGCCTGGCCTCGTGCTTCTTACAGGCGCCTTTTTCCTTTATGCTCTCTCCTCGGCCTTGGCCAGGGCCTATTTAAGGACCTTGACCTCGGTCGCCGCTCCTACACATATCATGGCACTACGATCAATATGCATCATTTATTTCTTCCGAATATAAAGCAAATCATTACATACCTTGCTTGTCTTCTAGCTGCTTCCTCGCTTGGCCGAGTTCCTCCTCGGCCAACTCCAGTCTTTGCTTTAGTCCGGAGACTTCGGCAGTGTGTGAGGTCACGGCCAGCAACGACGCCTGCTTATTCATATAAGACATATTTAGTTAGTTTCCTGCGAAAATAAATTGATCCTCTGTCCGGCTCTTCTTTCCGAACACCGGACATTGTCTCAGGGGCTGCTGTCTATATTGGGATTTTCTCTTTTGCGTCGCTTACCTCAAAACCTGTCAGCAGGTTGTTGCGGTCTTCGGTTAGTACGCTCTTGACGGACTGAACCCTCTCAATCACCGTACCCAGAAGGATACGGTGTTCATCCACAATGGGAGCGCCTCGTAGCGCTTCCAGTAGATTATCCAGTGCCTCTGGTTGGACAGAGGTCACCGGTGGAACACGCACACCCCCTTCTTTCGAAGGAGGTTGCTCGCCGGATTCCGGAGCCGTATAGGCCTCCAGACTTGTATTCGGCTGGGGGCCGAACTAAGCAAAGCCCCCATCCCCAGTCGCCATGGGGTTCTGCTCCCCCATGTGTCTAGCAGCCGAGGCTTCGCCCTCTGGCGTCACCCAGGAGGCCTCTTGAACCTCTCCCTGGCATGCGAAGGTCCTGTGGGACAACACCTCGTCGTCGCCCTTGGCCGTGGGAGAGAGAGCAGCCAGCGGTGATTCGTTGGCCATTGCCTTTGAATCCAATGAACCTCTTGATGAGGATCGCAGGGAGCTGTCATGGGCCGGACTACAATGGCATTAATTGACATATTAATATCATGAAGCAAGAGAGGCCAGATACATGGATATATGCGGGTTTTTAGTACTTACGACGTGGCAAGAGGCTTGTTTCGGGGGCGTTGCTCCGGGCTGCTGTCGACGTCCCATGTAGAGTTATCCGCAGGGGGACCCTTCCCCCTCTTGGGCACCTCTGCCTCCAGATTTGTGGAGGCCGCCCTCTTCTTCCTCCGCCCATCAGGGGAGAGGTGCTTTCTTCCTCCTCCTCGTCATTGTCTTCGGCGGCGGAGGAGAAAGTCTTGTCTTCGGACGACACGTCCGAAGCTCCCTTGCGGCGGGGGCCACTCCGGACCGCCTTGGCCTTCTTCTCCGGCGCCTTATAAGGCGCTGGCACCAGCATCTTCGCCAGAAGCGGGATGACTAGTTCCTCGGGCAGCAGAGCCGAACATTCAATCTGCTCCGCCCTCTCCGTCCATACCTAAAAAGAAATAAAGTTTAGATATCCTCATTGAAACAAGCAAGTAGAGGACGCGGCTGGAGACGTGAAAGGCTTACCGCATTGGCAGAATGGGTAATATCGTGCCCGCGGTCTGAGTCTATGGTTGGCGGCGTCTCATTGCCCTTAAAGAGCAACTTCCAAGCATCTTCGTGAGTGGTTCCGAAGAGCCTTGCCAAGGTTTGGTGCTTCTTTGGGTCGAATTCCTATAAGGGGCAGCTTCGGCTCTGGCATGGGAGGATCCGGCGAACCAGCATCACCTGGATTATGTCGACGGGCTTGATGTTTTTATTCATCATGCTTTGGATGCGCGTTTGCAGCGCCATCAGCTCGTTTGATGAAGACCAATTTGGGCCCTTCTCTATCTAGGAGGTGAGCCGCATTGGAGCTCCGGACTTGAATTTGGAAGCCGCGGCCCAGGTGGCATCGCGGGGCTCTGTGATGTAGAACCACAGTTTCTGGCACTCCTTGACGGTCTCCACAAAAGTACCGTGTGCCATGTGACATTGGGTATCTTGCTCACCATGGAGCCTCCGCACTCTGCGTGCTGGCCATCCACCACCTTTGGCTTCATGTTGAAGATCTTGAGCCACAGTCCGAAGTGGGGTTGGATGCGGAGGAAGGCCTCACACACGACAATGAACGCCGAGATGTTGAGGAAAGAGTTAGGGGATACGTCATGGAAATCTAGCCAGTAATAGAACATAAGCCCACAGACGAAAGGGTGGAGAGGAAACTTGTAACACCATGGATGTAATTTACCTTATCTGTACTCCAACTCTTGCCGTTTCCGGCCTAAGTTATTTTACTTTCCTCGGTGTCGGATTTTTGTCGCTGTGTGTTGTTGTCTTTGTCATGCATCTCATATCATGTCATCATGTGCATTGCATTTGCATACATGTTTGTCTCATGCATTCGAGCATTTTCCCCGTTGTCCGTTTTGCATTCCGGCGCTCCTATGTCCTCCGGTGGTCCTTTCTACCTATTTTCATGTGTGGGGGTTAAACATTTCCAGATTGGACCGAGACTTGTTATGCGGCCTTGGTTTACTACCGGTAGACCGCCTGTCAAGTTTCATGCAATTTGGACTTCGTTTGATACTCCAACGGTTAACCGAGGGACCAAAAAGGCCTCGTGAGTGTTGCATCCCGACACAATTCCAATTTGGCCCAAAACCCACCACAACCCCTCCATCATCTAGAGCGTTCGATCACGATCGCGTGGCCGAAAACCGCACTCCATTTGGGGCTTCCTAGCTCCCCCTACCTCTATATATAGACCTCCCCCGAAATTTTTGGATCTCTTCCCCGAAACCCTAGTCTCCCTTCTTCCTCCGCGCGCCGGACAACGTCCGCCGGTGCCGGACGTTTCCGCCCCGTCCCCCAGCCACTCTCCTCTCGCCACGTGGCAGCTCCTGCCCCGCCGGCGTCGAAGCCCGCCGCGGCCGTGGCCGACCCGCCCGCGCCCGGGCCAGAGGCGCTCGCCCGCCCCGCCTTCGTCCCCTTCCCCGCTCGCCGCCTCCCGCGTCGGTGCGCGCCGCGCCGCCGCCTCCCACAGAGCTCCACCACCGCGCCGGCCAAGCTCCGACGAGCTTCTATACCGCCCTCCACCGCCGGTCACCACTCCGCCGCGCCGCCCCGAGCCGGCACCGACCCCGCTGCACCACGCCTTCGTCGCCCCCGGCCAGATCCGATCAAGGGAGGACCAGATCCGGCGTTTCCAGCTACTCCGGCGACAGCCCGCGCTCTCCGGCGAGAGATCCAGCTGCATCGGTTCGCGCGCTGGACGAACCCTAGATCTGGGGTTGACCTTTTCCCTTCCTCCCTCATATTTTTTTTGCAAACTTTGGCATGCTATAACTCTACATCTGTAGCTCCGATTCGTGCGTGTAGCATATCAAAATGTTCGTCTCGACGAGTACATCATTTCATATCCTTGCATCATTTTCATTTGAGCTCATCTTGATGCCCGAAATGCTGTTGGAAGAGGGCTATGTGATGAATTTGTCAGATCTGTTTCAGCAAATAGCATTTTGTCATTTTTGCCATGTTTTATGTGTGCATGCTATGATCCTGAGCTCTACATGTGTTTTGTTATATGCCATGTCATGTTTACAGAGGTGCTTGCCATGTATTTTTATGATATTTGTGGTGATTAGCACAAGCTTGCAAAGTAGCGTAATCGGTAATGCTGATTTTAGGGACTAAGAATTTCACTAAGTCCTTGTTCTGTGTTTGTTGTTATGCCATATGTTCATGTTGTTTCCTAGTGATCCGTTCCTCTTTTGAGGATGATCAGTAAGGATGTTTTGTTAACATTGTGGTGTTCTATCCATCCATGTCTTTGTTTGCATTTATGAATCACCCTAGCTTGAGTCAATCGAGCTCTACTTTTGCTGTAAAGTGAATCCTGGTAGATTGTTGACATGTTTAGCGATTTTGCCGAGGATGTTGCTATTGATCCGTGCATGCTATGATGTTGTTCTTGCCATGTATAGCTTCTATGCTATATCTTCTTGATGGGTGTATGATTAGTTTTTCATGCCATGCTCTGTAGTGAGTGCATCGAGCTCGTAAACGTGCCTACTCGTTAACTGAATTGCATGCTCCAGTTTTTCACCAAGTCTGAATCTGTTTATGTTTTTGCCATGTTCACATGCTTGCAATTGTATTTTCTGATCCCTTTTGGCTCAAGGTCACTAAGGGACTTTTGTTAAGTGCTTTGAGTAGCTTCATGCCGTGCCTTTCTTTTCCATGTTAAGTTCCTGTAGCTTGTAGTTTTCATGCTCTAAAGTGTGCATCCTGATGATAAATTCCAGACTTGTGTTAATTTCACCAAGTCTGAAACCTATTATGATTTGCACTTTTGCCATGCTTGTTTGAACCTGTTAATGGATGAATTAGTCGTAGCTTAGTGTTCATCTTTTGTCAAGTATCATGAGTGGATCCCTGCCATGTATTGTGTTGTCATGTTTCAGTGTTGTAGCATATTCATCTTGATGCATTTAGTTGGTCACTTGCTAATTATCGCAGACCAGTGCCATATTTGTTTTGCTTGCCATTTCCAAACCGTGCATCCGACTCCGGTGATCTTTATATTGATTTCAACCGAAATCACCTCACCTTTCCAGTGGCACTCTTGGATTTCCAAGTTGAGTCCAGGTTCAATCATTCCTTGTCAAATCTTGCATATGCATCACATACCGCATCCCGCATATCATACCATGTTTGCATCATGTTGTTTGAGCATTGCACGTGGTTGATTGTGTTCCGTTTGCTTGTTGTTCTTGTTTCGGTAGAGCTGGGAACAAGTTCGTGAACGAGGAGGCCGTTGAGTTTGCTTACGAGGATCAAGTCAACTCTAACAACTTTGCAGACAAGATGACCATACCCTCGAGATCACTTCTATCTTTGCTTGCTAGATGCTCGCTCTTTTGCTATGACTATGCTACGATGCCTACCACTTGCTTATCATGCCTCCCACAATTGCCATGTCAAACCTCTAACCCACCATGTCCTAGCAAACCGTTGATTGGCTATGTTACCGCTTTGCTCAGCCCCTCTTATAGCGTTGCTAGTTGCAGGTGAAGATTGGAGATAGTTCCTTGTTGGAACTTGTTTATTGTTGGGATATCACCATATTATCTTGTTATCTTAAAGCATCTATATACTTGGTAAAGGGTGGAAGGCTCGGCCTTTTGCCTAGTATTTTGTTCCACTCTTGCCACCCTAGTTTCCGTCATATCGGTGTTATGTTCCCGGATTTTGCGTTCCTTACGTGGTTGGGTTATAATGGGAAGCCCTTGATAGTTCGCCTTAAATAAAACTCCTCCAGCAATGCCCAACCTTGGTTTTACCTTTTTCCACCTAGCCTCTTTTTCCCTTGGGTTTCCGGAGCCCAAGGGTCATCTTTATTTAAACCCCCC
>NC_041382.1:630021669-630026056 GCF_002162155.2 Triticum dicoccoides | reverse complement strand
AGGTTTGGTTTTAGTTGTATGGAACGCTCATCTGAGTGTGCCCTGAGAACGAGATATGTGCAGCTCCTATCGGGATTTGTCGGCACATTCGGGCGGTGTTGCTGGACTTGTTTTACCATTGTCGAGGATGTGTTGTAACCGGGATGCCGGTCCTGATCGGAATGTCTCGGGAGAAGGAATATCCTTCGTTGACCGTGAGAGCTTGTGATTGGCTAAGTTGGGACTCCCCTGCAGGGATTTGAACTTTCGAAAGCTGTGCCCGCGGTTATGGGCAGATGGGAATTTGTTAATGTCCAGTTATAGATAACATGAAACTTAACTTAATTAAAATGAATCAACCGCGTGTGTAACCCTGATGGTCTCTTCTCAGCGGAGTCCATGAAGTGAACACGGTGTTGGACTAATGCTTGACGTAGGTTGTTCTAGGATCACTTCTTGATCGTAGTTGTTTGACCGTGCTTTGCCTTCTCTTCTCGCTCTATTTTGCGTATGTTAGCCACCATATATGCTAGTCGCTTGTTGAAGCTCCACATCATACCTTGCCTTACCTATAAGCTTAAATAGTCTTGATCGCGAGGGTGCGAGATTGCTGAGTCCCCGTGACTCACAGTTTACTTCCAAACCAGATGCATGGACCGATGATACCATTCCAGATGGTGCGCTTGAGCTCAAGTGGGAGTTCGATGAAGACTCACGTCGTTACTATGTGTCTTTCCCAGATGATCAGTAGTGGTGCCCAGTTGGGGCGATCGGGGACTTTGTCGCATCTGGGGGTTGATCTTTATTTTGGTACCGTAGTCAGACCATGAGTGTATTGGATGATTGTAATGTTATTCATGTATTTGTATGACGTGGCGAGTGTAAGCCAACTATGTACCTTTTCCCCTTTTATCAATTTACGTGGGTTGTTGTGAAGATTACCTTACTTGCGACATTGCTTTCAATGCAGTTATGCCTCTAAGTCGTGCTTGGACACATAGGAGATATAGCCGCATTGAGGGCGTTACAAAACCCTAACCCGCAGACGAAATGAGGGATGAACACCACCCTCTCATTGGGCTTCGGGGTGGAGACGATTTGCCCCTTGGCTAGAAGCCGGTGGGCGATTTCTTTCGCCAGATACCCGGCCTCCCGAAGCTGGTGATGTCCTTCTCCCTAACGGAGGAGGCCATCCACTTGCCTTACCCTCCAGATCCGGACATGGCTGAGTGCTTCCTTGAGGCGAAAAGAATGAGGACTTGGGCGCTGGAGCTCGAGAATGGAAGGGTAGAGAAAGAGAGATGGCGTGGGTGAAGAAAGGGAATCCTTATCTCCTTATAAAGGCAGTGAATATCAAGCGCCTCCCCACTCGCCTTAAAACTCACCTGTTCCCAAGGGCTGTGTAAACGTCACGGTTATATTACCCACGCCCATATTGATGAGGATCCCGTAATAAGGGGACACGATCTCTGCTTCGACAAGACGTGCCCATTAAAACCACGTCTCGAAACATGGAATGGCAGACGAAAAATAGTTTGAAATGATGACCTAGTAGAAGTGAGGTCACATTACAAAAGTTGTCAGCGGATTGGACTCGTGCAATATTATATTCTTTGCGGTTGTGTGTGGTACTTGTGTTGTAGATCCGGACACGTTCATTACGTACGAAGACTATCTAGGAGTATTCGGAAAGGGGAACCCGCCTTGCAATGCCGAAGACAATTTGCACGCGGACACCTCGTCATTGAAGCCAAGTTCAGCGGCTACTGAGGGAGTCCTGGACTAAGGGTCCTCGGGCGTCCGACCTATTGGACATGGGCCAGAATGATGGGCTGTGAAGATACAAAGACCGAAGACTCTACCCGTGTCCGTATGGGACTCTCCTTAGCGTGGAAGGCAAGCTTGGCATCAAATATGAGGATTCATTTCTCTGTAACCGACCTAATGTAACCCTAGATCCCTCCGGTGTCTATATAAACCGGAGGGCTAGGTCCATAGACATAGATCCTCACAATCATAGTCAGACAGGCTAGACTTTTAGGGTTTATCCATTATGATCTCGTGGTAGATCAACTCTTGTAATACTCATATTCATCAAGATCAATCAAGCAGTAAGTAGGGTATTACCTCCATAGAGAGGGCCCGAACCTGGGTAAATATTGTGTCCCCTGTCTCCTGTTACCGTCGACCTTAGACGCACAGTTTGGGACCCCCTACCTGAGATCTGCCGGTTTTGACACTGACACCAGCGGATTCAAGGAACAAAGAAATGATGGTTGCTTCGTCTGAGCTACTTACTGTGGCGAAGGTGGGGCTCTGTGATTTGACTGCTGACTAGTCATTACTAATGCGGTGCAACGACCAGGGTGAATCTTTCCCTGCAGTTGTGCACTCAATATTGTCGCACGGCAGGTGGAGCCGGATGAAGGATGTCCCACATGTCGGCGAAACGAAGTTGAATTGTTTTTGGCATTACTATCAATCCTTCAGGATTTGTTTATACGTATGCATAATTTTAATGAAATTGTACTATGATGATATGAAGGTTTCAACTTTGGTTCCCGCAGAAAAAAAAGGTTTCAACTGAGGATTCATGTGTCCTCTTACCTCAAGATTATCTCGTTACGACATTCCATAAAATACAACTGAAACTACCATGGTTGCTAATGCATCTCAATGGTTCGCAGATCAGCGCCAATATTCACATCACAACTGAAGACAAAAGTGTGAGATGGTGTACAAATAAAGAAAACTATATAATTTATCGATGTTTTTTGTAGGCATGGGTACATTTCCTAGGCAGAGTGTTCATTGCTTGACAGCTAGTTTCACCTAGTGCTGTAGCCAAATAGCGGGGGTGTACGGAGGAAACCACAATCCAATCATTTTGTGCAGCTCCACTAAAATCAAGCAGAGCATCCCTTTTTGCAAAGATATCCAGTCAGTGTGATTACAATAATAGTGGAACTAGATGATGAAATATAACACACACAAATAGAAGCCGATCACCTATACGATCTCTGTTTAGGACTAACTACTTGTTGGAGAAGATTAGGCAGGAGTTGGATGAGGAGGATAGCAAAACCAATCTCCCTTTCTACAGCAGGTGTGACATTTTGGCAGAACTGCACAAAACACTCTTAAGAAAAAAAGTGATTTGTGCAGTTCACCAAAAGGTCGCAATATCAATGAGGTGAAATGGCTAGCCCTGTTTGCAAAAAAGAGGTAGAAAGGAAACAATTACTAGAGAATAACACAAGTTGAAAACACATACGCGAACAAAAAAGAAGCATATTCCATGTAATAAGGGAAAGATAGCAGCATGGTGGTTTATCAAAAATGGTTTGAGGATGAGATTACAAGATGGAAAGTACGCCGGTCGAGATACGTTTTAAGCAAACAACTAAAGAAGATCCACATGCAGCAACATGGGAAGATGGGCAGTGGAGCAAGGCCGGAGGAAGCTGTACCTGAGGGTTGTCGGGATGTTAGTAGGAGGGCGCCGGCGGCCGGGATCTGCCCATACTACGGCAGCAAGCAAGTGGCGAAGGCCCTACAGCGCCGGAGCTTGGTCAGAGAGAACGACAGGTACAGCAGATCGAGACGTGCTGCCTCAACGCCATCGAACGGAGAAACGATGCACATCCTCCCTTTCCGCCGGCGAACGGGATGCGGCCGGATCACTGTCCAACAGTGAGAAAAGAGGCCATCGCCGCCTTGTGTGAGATGGTGTGACGAGAGACAAACCCCAGTAGGCAGGCTCCATTGTATATAATGGAGCAGATTTTTCCATTTTCCCCACGACAATCATTTTATATTCTGTATTACGCGCCATTGAGGAGGAATATATAACTTTATTTAATACAAACGCGTCAAGTCGAACTTTATTCCATCTAGGCGTGGTACCCGACCCTCCTTCGAGTAAACAACCGCTACACGCATCAAATTATCACATGGGCTGCCTTTTCGTACAAAAACGAACTCCACCGTGTACCCATACGGGTGTGGCCCGGAACGAGACGTGAGTACGTGTGTCCTGCGTGCACCTCTTATTTAGGTGCAGGTATGTATGTGGGTGGGTGTGATAGAGATGGTTTGTGCAAAACCGAGGCAATGTGTGGATGATATCTCAAACAAAAAAAGTAACATATGCAATGTGTGTGAAACATAGTCATGGATATATCATATATAGAGGGAGCGATCCACGAGAAGAGAGTGGCGGGATCATCGATGTGAGATATCGATAGACTCAAAAACAGGGATGAAGTGTGTGGCTGCACGATCGATAAAGAGTGCCATCGAATTTGTGTTTGCCCACGTCAAAGATATAGGGCGGCTAGCCTACTGTAATTTGAGAGGGCAGAGGTGCAGTTTTTCTCTGTGGCATGGATAACTACGTACAACGTTC
>NC_041382.1:630019786-630021484 GCF_002162155.2 Triticum dicoccoides | reverse complement strand
TGGAGAAGGAGAGAGACCAAGCTATGTATAGAGGGAGATCGATCGACATCCATGGATATGTGTAGCAGAGGAATAAGGTTGGGAGAAAGAAAAAGTTAGACTGTCAGTGGGTTGGTGGTGGAGTGGCATCTCACAAATGGTGGGAGAGGCCTGCTAGACAAACGGTGGGTACGAGTGCAATATCGATAAGAGAGGGCAGGGATGTCTGTCTGTCTATGCACGTGCGTGTGAGAGACAGGTCGGGAGGTATGCAAGGATTATGTGGGGAGATGATATGGTTGTGGCAGGCATACATAACTACATAGGAAGATCAACTTTCGTGTGTCCGAGAAAGGGAGAGGCATAACTAGTGAGGTAAGTCTACCGGTGCGTGGGGAAAAGAATTATAGTCGACCTAGCTATATGTAGGGAGATTAGTGCGTATACATGCATGCAAGTGTTAGAAGCAAATAAGGTCCAAAAAGACAGACAGGGGCAGAGGAGTGTGACTAGGAGGTGGTGCGAGAGGCCTACTATGTCGAGGGGGGAGGAGTGTGCAACTATGAGATTGATGAAAAGAGGGGCGGGAGTGTGCACCTGCGTGGAACCGTATTGGACATAGGGGGCATGGACAGTGAGAAGAGAAGAGGGGAATATGTGTTTGTGGTAGGCACACTTGGCTTGAGAGTTATATCGAACGGTGTATGCCGGAAAGAAGGAGTCAGGGGGCCTACACACACCGTGGGTGAACGACCTAAAGAGAAATAACGAACGTGCGCGATGGAGGGGACGCTCAGGGAGGGTGAGAGGGGGCGGTCGTGTGCATGCACAATAGAAAATTAGCGCTAGCTAGCTACAAAGAGAAGAGGATCGTGAAGGTGTTAAAGACGAACATTGATCATAATTCATTATAAAAAAGTGGATACGAATACTTCAAGAAGATATCATAACATAGAACATTGATTATAATTTGGGCTAATGTGTGGCTTTTGCAGCTCAGGGCTAAATACTTATCATAATGTAGGGGGCGGGGCACTATACTTTGTGTGATAAACACAATGTACGTATCAAACATGGTTTAGATTATGAATATATAGTTAGTACATCAAATGTAGTATTATTTGGAATCAACATCAAGTTTATTCAAAAGATTGAATTCGAGTTCATATAGTACACATAGTTCATATATATCTCTATATTAATCATGTGGTTTGTTGTTAAGGTAATACACGAATGATGGTTGAAGTTGGCAATAATCATGATTGTAGATTCTTATTGAAATAGAGAAACAAATTCAAATTCAGTTCGAATTGCAGCGGTAGTACAAACAATTGGAATGCACTAAAATGTTGGTATGAGTAGGTTACATGCATTATACAACCAGCGAAAAATTTAATTGGACATAACATGGATTCATACTCTCTCTTTGTGTAGCTTTGAATAACTTTTGTATAGTAAAATGGGACAAGACTCTCTCTTTGTGTGGTGTGAATAGTTTTATTTTTTTTGTTGAGGGGTGGGAATTGATTTAGTACGTACAAGTACAATATTACACTTTAGGCTTGTCGCTAAAATTCAACCCGCGCCTTGTTATATCCCGAAAATTCTGATATCGTGCTCCCGAAACTGGCGTCCTGTGATCCCGAAATTACAACGCGCGCAAAAGCTCCGTCCAGCTGCCAGTGGTGGGGCGATGGCGTGGGGATCACAGGAGAAAAA
>NC_041382.1:629973340-630019588 GCF_002162155.2 Triticum dicoccoides | reverse complement strand
TGGGGAGTTGTTTCGGGGCGGTGAGGCGGCGGTAGACCGGTGGTGGGGAGTTGTTTCGGGGCGTCGAGGCGGCGATGGGGAGTTGTTTCGGGGCGGCGAGGCGGAGCGGTGTTCGGCCGGTGGTGGCTGACGGCTCAGGGGGGTGCAGGTTGAAGATGAACTGCAGGCCCTCCCTAAACTATCCCATGTGAAGTGCCTCTCTGCTACCACTGCATTCAGTTTCGACAGTAACATTCAGATTCCATAGTAAATTTCAGTTTTGATAGTGAAGTTTAGAGTCAATATTTTTTACCTCATCTGTTGTAGTCAGGTGGTTTTTGGTGATGTAAATTTTACATCTATCACTTTTTGGTAATGCATTTTACATCATCTATTGGAGATGCTATTTGAATCCCACTTGAGATTAATGATGTCTGTCTTGTGCTGCTTCAGCCTTGACGTCTTACGGCTCACCGGAGCTGCTCCAAGGACGGAACGATCCATCACAATAGAGTAGTGCCCTGTACGTCGTCTACAGATTCCTCTGATCTTCCTCCATACCTTCGACATCCACCTCTGCCTCAACTTCTTCAGCGACCAACCCAATGATGCTGAGGTCGACACGGCTATGGCAAAGAGGTTGTACACTTGTCGCATCACTTATTACTCTACATTCATGTTGACCCATTAGGGCTATTGTGGTTCAACGGAAAAACATATCAATTGGAAATTTTCCTATGGCACTATACTATTCAATTATTCATGCATTTTGTTGAAAGGGATGGAGCAAAACATCCACCTGGACCTACTTTTCAAAATCCTATGCATGAAAACAAGACCAAGTCCATTGGTGGTAGAATAACATTCTAACTGTACACGCTTTCATATGGTTTCACATTATTTTGGCCATATTTCTTTGCATTCCTCTACTCCTCCTTTTCCTGTGAACCAAACACCCAAGTTGACCGAAATCCCGTGTTCACAAATGCTCTGTTTCCCATGTGCATTCCTATCCTATTCCGGTGTTTTTCCTCCTATCCCTGCATTTTTAGAATCATGCAAGCCAAATGAGCCCTTACAGAATTACTTCAGTTACAGATAGGTGACGAAGATAAGTCTGTGTGGTTTTTCCTGCTCCTGCCGCGATGTCATCCACCTCACCTGAGCTGCTCCATCGACAGAAGCATCCACCAAACCAGACATCACGACTCCTGATCGTCTTTCGCCGCATCAGGTCTCCTTCCCTGCCGCCGCTACCCACCGCAATGGCATCACCATCATTGACTCAGCAGATGAACCTGAGGTGTACGCAGGTCCATAAGATAAGCCGCACTCTTTTGTTTCTGCTTATGTTATGCATTGCTTAATATTACCTACTACTTTATTGTCTTGTTCACCTCTTAGGCTCCAAGCCAGGTCCAAATTGATGTTCAAACTTGAGTTCTAAATTAGTTGTGAGGCACATATCGAGGAAACAATGAATAGTATCTCTGTCTAATATCTGGTTCACCTAGGGTGTGCCTATGTTGTTCAACTTGGGTGGGAAACAAACAGTAAAGCAATCATCATCTTTTTTTATTAAATTAAAGCAATCATCAGCCTCCTATCATTATTTTTGGATCCATCCACTAGTTGTTACAATTACTCTAGACTTCTGCATGCTCTCCTTACATAATCTCACTATTTTTTTGTATGCATGTCAGTGTTGTACACAGTCATGCTGAACATGTAGAGAAAAAGAGATGAGTTTTGCGCGGCAATACAATGTCATGCAGACATCGCTCCATGGTATGTTCAATGGCAAGCCCTCCCCCCTCTCCAGATTGTAATCCAGAGGAAGATATCTGTTCTGAGGTGGATTCAGACACATCTGACCACTCCTATTTACCTCGAAGGTGTTTGCTCTAACTTCGTATCGTGATGTTATTCATATCATGCATATGTTACCTTGTAGTGCCTACTTTCGACATCATATATGTCATCTGCTGTAACATCCCAAATTTTCAATTTGGAATGTTATACATTAGGTCATCATTGCATATCATATTTTATTGCATTTGGCTTGATCCTCGAAATCCTAAGCAACACAAGGACCCTCGGAGAGAGAGAGAGTTGGGGATTTCACTGTTTTCATATTTGAATTTAATCAAATATTGAAACGAGGATTTTTGGTTTTAATTATTTTTCTCTCTGAAAATATTTCATGATAAAATATATGAGAGGAGATAATATGACTTCTCCAAAAGAAATGAAATGTTGGAGGAAAAATATTAAAATCAAATATTTGCTTTTATTCGGATTTTATTGCAATTTTATTTGCATTAGAAAAATTGCACATTTTCAAAAATTGCATTTTAGGGCCATGAAAATGTTCATCTTGTTCTAAATATTTTATTTAGACGGTGAAAATTTATTTTGGCATGTTTAGATTTTTATTTATTTTTCTAGGATTTATTTTCAGCAGAATATGTTTAAAAAAACTTAGCATCCAACTGGGCCGAAGCCCAGCTGAGCCGGCCGGCCCAACCCCGCGCCGCCACCGACATCGTCGGGCGAGTCCGAGCCGGACACGCCTCGCTGCCGCTGTGCCCCCTCGCCCAAGACGCCTCTGCCCCCCCTTTATAAGCCGAGCTCGGGGCCCCTCGGGACCCCAAGTCGCCGCAGCCACCGCCCTCTGCCGCCGCCTGCCGGAGCCGTGCCGCCCGCAAACTGCCGCCGCGCCGCAGCGCCTCGCCACCTCGCCGTCGCCCCACCGCCACGACCGAACCCCGTTGGAGCCGCCCCACCTCGTCGGAGATATACGCCGCCGTCGCCGTCGTTCGGTTTTATTTTAAAACCGATTTGGTTTTTTTAGAAAACCCTAGGTTTCGTTTTTTTTAGAATAGATCGGTATTAGTTTTTTCGGTTTAGTTACTTAGCAGACGCTCGTCCTTACATTCGTTTTAAAGAACGATTTTCATCATTTAGCCGCAGACAATGAACGTTCATACGTTAGCCTGTTCGTTAGTTTTTCTTTTTCTCGGATTTTTCCGCGATTATTTTCGATCGCGATTTCAGATCCGATTTTCGTTTTAGTTTATCTTTTCGCTCGTTTACCGGAATCAGGCGATTCAAGCGCCTAGATCTTCGTATCAAAGCCCTCTTTCCGTTGAACCAACTTGAACAAGATTTTGATACAATAAAGTGTGACTTTAGTCCAGATTAGTAATCGGATCTTGTTTCTTTTGCAGTTTGAGTTTCGTTGCTCCGTTTGATTTGATTCTTGTTTGCAAACCGGAGTTCTTAAGTTGAACTTTCTGGTTAGATCTTCTTATTCGTGTGTTACCCGTGCTTCTTCGCTTGTTTGCTTATGTATGCTATTGTTTTTTGTTTGCGATAGAACACCCGGAGTGCGAAGCATGCTACTACGACTCTCTAGGTTTTGCGGATCATCAGCAAGTCAAGTAACGCTTTGATCATACCCCTTTATCACCCAGTTTTTATGCATTAGTTTCAACCCTCAAACATTGCATGGTTATGACTTGATAACATGTGGGATTGGGAAGTAGTTGATGAGGTAGAACCTATTGCCCTGTTATTATCAAACCCTTGGGAGTTACCTCTACGTATTGCTTATACTCCCATGCTATGCTTGTAGACGTGGTTTGGGTGAGTGAATCCATGATAGATGTGAGATTGTTAATTAATGGTTCAACTTAAGGTGGCAACTTTAATACACATCTGGGCGGATTGCTTGTCGGGCCCTAGAGAATCCAGTGTTGTCCTAGGATATCCCGGAGTACCCGTGTGATAATCCTAAGGTCGGCCACCCAGGCTCAAAGGGAACTGAGATATTTCATGCTAGAAACTTCCGTGTGTAGCCACAAGCTATTATGGGCTCTAGCATAATTGAGTAAGTTGCATGACCTCTTCCAGTGGTAGGCTAGCAGATGTAGGGGATGTAGGTTGGTACTGTCTACCCGGGGTTAGAGTTAATGTTTCTGAAAGACTGTGTCTCGGTCATCCGTTTCTCAAACACCATGTAGTGCGAGAAATCCAACGGAGGAGATCGAGTCTTGTGAGGAAAAGTGCGCAAACCTCTGCAGTGTGTACAAACTAATCATGGTTAGCCGTGTCCTCGGTTATGGACATCTTGAGTATCTAGTACTTGGATTATCATATGTATCTCATCACCCTAAATTAATATTGTTGGGTTGATAATTACTTTTAATTGGGATTGAGTTGGAGGAACCTTCTCAATGATGTTTCAACTACAATGATAGTTAAATAAAATATATTCCTTTATTGTAGGGAAAAATTGGCTTTTCGCAAAACTTTAACCATAGAGCTTTCCACCAGCCAAATATGCATATAGTGATAGCATTATTTTGTTCTTGCTCTACTGTGTTATATTGCCAGCATATTCCATGTGCTGACCCGTTTTCGGGCTGCAACGTATTATGTTGCGGACTTTTCAGACATGGAGTAAGGTTCGTTAGGTCGTTGCCATGCAGCTCAACTATGCCGTTGGAGTTGATGGACTCAGTTTATCTTCCAAGCCTTCCGTTGTTCTCTTTTGAGACATTCTATGTAGTAAGTGTGTGATTGCTACTCTGTTATAAATCCTTCGAGTACTGTGTGTGTCAGCATTACCGATCCAGGGAAGACACTGAAGCACAGAGACTTGACCGTTTTAGGTCGGGTCGCTACAAGATGGTATTAGAGCACACGCTGAGTGTAGGACACGACCACTAAGCTAAAGCCCTAGATCACTACTCTCTTCTCATTTCTGACTCCTCTCCATTTTCTACTGTTTAGGATGGCGCATGCAAGGAACAAGTTTGCACAACCGGATGAAGAAGCACCTTTTGGACGAAACTTGAAGGAAGTCACCAAGTACCTAAACATTGGAATACCAAGCTTCGCTGGGAATTACAACGCCACTTTACTAGAATAGGAGCGATGGTTGATTCAAGTTCAAGTTCCAGGAAGGACATTCGCGCCAGTCACTAAACCCATAGAGTTTTCCTTTGATGCCCGAACCTGGAGTCTAGGAAAGAGTATGGCAGCTCACATCACCATGGCATGCATTGGAGAAGTTTACCATAAGGAGCTTAAGGATACGATCTACCAGATTTGTGGGTGCCGAGATGAGCAATGGGAGATGATCAGCACCAGGAAGGATAGATCAATCACAGCTTTCATCCAGGAGTTAAACCAGCACATTCGTCGCTAGGAGAATCAGATGTGCGCACTACTCGCGAAGATTATGAGGAGGAAATCGTCGTACTAGTGGAGAAGAATGATGATCTGGAAAGGAAGCTAGGAGTATTCATGGGAGACCCCGCGCCAGGAGGAGAAGACGATGGACCCAAAGAGATTCGTTCTGAGGACTACATCATCATCGATGACACCAACTCGGACCCCGACGATAGCGATGATGACTATGAAGACGAAGCTGGAGCAGACATCATGGAGTCTTTGACCGATCAATATTTCTAGTAGACCACCACATGAGTAGTAGTATTCCACCATGTATATAATATAGTGCGAGCACTTTTGTAACGATAGTTATATCGATTGTACGCCCTTGCTTGATTGATTGAGTGATATGATTGTGTTTGTCTCATGTGCATATGGGTAGTGTTTCTCTCACTAGACCTCATTCTATTCTATTCTCTTCCCTCTAAACCCTGAGATGCCTCCGAGACGTGACCCCGGATTTACTTTCCCACCGGAGCTCACTCAGTTGATCCTGTAGCAGAATACACTGATGCAGTTGTTATTTCAGAACCAAGGGAACAACAACAACAACCCACCACCACCACCACCATTTGACAACTTAGCCCGTTTTCTGAGGTTGCAGCCACCGGTGTTTCGCAGTAGCACCGAGCCGATAGTGGCAGATGATTGGCTCCGTAGGATTGGAAGGGAGTTAACCATTGCAGGATGTACAGATGCTGAGAAGGTGCGTTTTGCCACACATTAGTTGGATAGACCAGCACCTCAAGGTGGGAGAATTACACAGTCACCTACCCTATAGCCACTGTTACATGGGATCAGTTTTAGCAAGCATTCCGCACCGCCCATGTCTCAACGGGAGCTATGAGCATGAAGAAGCGTGCATTTCGCAACTTGCGCCAAGGGAACCGTACTGTGGGGCAATACGTGGATGAATTTAGTAAGCTGTCTCGTTATGCCCCTGGCGATGTGGCCACAGATGCCGCGAAGCAGGAGAAGTTTATGGAAGGGCTGAATAATGAGATGAGAATGCAATTGATGGTGGCAACATTTAACAACTACTAGGAGTTGGTTGATGAGGCTCTTATGATTGAAGGGAAGCAGCAGCAAATTGAGAGCCGTAAAAGGAAATATGGACAAGGAAGGTACAACTCAGGAGCCCAGCAGAAGCCTCGTCTAACCCCGAACTCGGGAGGACTTGTTCATACCCATGGAGGTCATAACCATAATGGAGGAAGTTCGCATAACCACAATGGTTCCAAGAATGGGACTGGGAACGGAACAAGCAACAATCAGAACCGCTCCAATCCAGCCACACCGCCAAGAGAGACCTAAGTCACATTACTTACTTTAAGTGCGGGAAGACTGGACACTATGCCATGGAGTGCCCGGAAGCGAAGAATGGAAATGGTAATGGGAGCGCTGGGAAGAAGCCTAATCCATTCAACAAAGGACAAGTGAACCACGTTAACATGGAGGAGGTTGAAGGGCAGCCAGACGTAGTTATCGGTAAGTTTTTCGTTAAGTCTTTTACCGCCCTTGTTCTTTTTGATACAGGTGCATCACATTCATACATATCAAGGGGATTCGTGGATAAATTTAAACTACCAACCCAAGCCCTTAGGATCCCTCTGTTAGTAAGTTCACGTAGAGCAGAGTATATGGCTAACCGATGGTGCGACCGGATACCCTTAACCATTGGTAGCCATGTTTTTCTGTCAGATCTAATAAATTTGGGAGTCACAAGGATTGGATGTGATATTAGGGACTAGATGTCAAAGTATGGAGGAAGCATTGACTGTGCTAGTAAATCAATTTATCTCACCACCTCGGAGGGAAAAAGAATCAAGTATGTCTCTAGACATGCGCCTAGGAGGACCCAAGTATATACCCTCACGGGAGTTGTTCAGGAGGAAGTGCATGTAGTGAAGGATTACCAAGATGTTTTTCCCGAGGAGTTACCAGGCATGCCACCGTATCGAGACATTGAGTTTTTGATAGAGCTATTGCCAGGTACCGGGCCAATATCAAAGAGACCCTACCGGATGTCCGCAAATGATCTGGAGGAGATTAAGAAGTAGATAAAGGAGTTATTGGAGAAAGGTTACATCCGACGGAGTTCATCACCATGGGGAGCCCCAGTGCTTTTGGTTGAGAAGAAGGATAAGTCTAAGGATGGTTGTTGATTATCGTGCATTGAATGAGGTGACGATCAAGAACAAATACCCACTGCCGATGATCAATGATTTGTTTGACCTGTTGCAAGGAGCTAAGATGTTTTCGAAGATCGATCTACGATCAGGATATCACCAGCTGAAGATTCGGGAGAAGGATATACCTAAAACTGCATTTACCACAAGGTACAGGTTATATGAGTATACGGTCATGTCATTTGGACTGACTAACGCCCCTGCCTATTTCATGAGCATGATGAATAAGGTGCTCATGGAATATTTGGATAAGTTTGTTGTGGTGTTCATTGACGATATGATGGTATACTCAAAGAATGAAGAGGAGCACAAGGAGCATTTGCGTTTAGTTCTCGAGAAACTCAGGGGACATCATTGTATGCCAAGTTCAGCAAATGTGAGTTTTGGTTGTAGGAAGTTGGATTCCTTGGACATGTCATATCAGGAGAAGGTATAGCATTAGACCCCACCAAGGTCCAGTCTGTCACTGAATGGTTGGTACCCACTTCAGTTAGCGAGATTCGCAGTTTTCTTGGACTCGCAGGACACTATCAGAGATTCATTGAGAAATTTTCCAAGATTGCGAAGCCAATGACGGAGTTATTGAAGAAGGATACCAAATTTAAATACACGGAAGAATGTGAAGAGAGTTTTCAGGAGTTAAAGAAACGTCTGACCATAGCCCGAGTAATGATTCTGCCGGATATAGGCAAGGATTTACAAGTGTATTGCGACGCCTCTTGAGGGAGTCCTGGATTAGGGGGCCTCCGGATAGCCGGACTATATCCTTTAGCCGGACTGTTGAACTATGAAGATGCAGGATTGAAGACTTCGTCCCGTGTCCGGATGGGACTTGATAACCCCCAAGTATAGGGGATCGCAACAGCTTTCAAGGGTAGAGTATTCAACCCAAATTTATTGATTCGACACAAGGGGAGCCAAAGAATATTCTCAAGTATTAGCAGCTGAGTTGTCAATTCAACCACACCTGGAAACTTAATATCTGCAACAAAGTGTTTAGTAGCACAGTAATATGATAGTGGTGGTAGCAGCAACAAAAGTAAAGATAGCAAAAGTAATGTTTTTGGTATTTTGTAGTGATTGTAATAGTAGCAGTGGGAAAGTAAATAAGCGAGAACCAGTATATGGAAAACTCATAGGCACCGGATCAGTGATGGATAATTATGCCGGATGCGGTTCATCATGTAACAGTCATAACATAGGGTGACACAGAACTAGCTCCAATTCATCAATGTAATGTAGGCATGTATTCCGTATATAGTCATACATGCTTATGGAAAAGAACTTGCATGCCATCTTTTGTCCTACCCTCCCGTGGCAGCGGGGTCCTATTGGAAACTAAGGGATATTAAGGCCTCCTTTTAATAGAGAACCGGAACAAAGCATTCACGCATAGTGAATAAATGAAATCCTCAAACTATGGTCATCACCGAGAGTGGTCCCGATTATTGTCACTTCGGGGTTGCAGGATCATAACAGATAGTAGGTGACTATATACATGCAAGATAGGATCAAGAACTCACATATATTCATGAAAACATAATAGGTTTAGATCTGAAATCATGGCACTCGGGCCCTAGTGACAAGCATTAAGCATAGCAAAGTCATAGCAACATAAATCTCAGAACATAATGGATACTAGGGATCAAACCCTAACAAAACTAACTCGATTACATGATAAATCTCATCCAACCCATCACCGTCCAGCAAGCCTACGATGGAATTACTCACGCACGGCGGTGAGCATCATGAAATTGGTGATGGAGGATGGTTTATGATGATGACGGCGACGAATCCCCCTCTCCGGAGACCCGAACGGACTCCAGATCAGCCCTCCCGAGAGGTTTTAGGGCTTGGCGGAGGCTCCCTATCGTAAAACCCGATGATTTCTTCTCTCTGATTTTTTCTCTCCGAAAGCAAATATATAGAGTTGGAGTTGGCGTCGGAGGGTTTCCAGGGGGCCCACGAGGTAGGGGGGCGCGCCTAGGGGGGGTGGGCACCCCCACCCTCGTGAGAAGGGTGTGGGTCCCCTGGTCTTCATCTTTGGCGAGGATTTTTTATTGTTTTTTCTAAGATGTTCCGTGGAGCTTCAGGTCATTCCGAGAATATTTGTTTTCTGCACATAAAACAACATCATGGCGATTCTGTTGAAAACAGCGTCAGTCCGGGTTAGTTCCATTCAAATCATACAAGTTAGATTCCAAAACAAGGGCAAAAGTGTTTGGAAAAGTAGATATGATGGAGACGTATCAACTCCCCCAAGCTTAAACCCTTGCTTGTCCTCAAGCAATTCAGTTGACAAACTGAAAGAAAGAAATAAAAACTTTTACAAACTCTGTTTGCTCTTGTTGTTGTAACTATGTCAAGCCAGCATTCAAGTTTTCAGCATAGATCATAACTAACCACATTTGCAATAATTCTCAGGTCTCATAATTACTCATATCAATAGCATAATCAACTAGCAAGCCATAATAAATTAATAGTGATGAATGCAAAAGACGGCTATGCTCTCCAGCTAGTGCGTTTTAATAAGAGGGTGATGACTCAACATAAAAGTAAATGGATAGGCCCTTCGCAGAGGGAAGCAGGGATTTGTAGAGGTGCTAGAGCTCGGTTTTGAAATAGAGATAAATTGTATTTTGAGCGGTATACTTTCATTGTCAACGTAACAACTAAGAGATGGCGATATCTTCCATGCTAAACACATTATAGGCGGTTCCCAAACAGAATGGTAAAGTTTATACACCCCCTCCACCAACAAACATCAATCCATGGCTTGCTCGAAACAACGAGTGCCTCCAACATACATCAGGTCCCAAGGGGAGTTTTGTTTGCAATTAATTTTGATTTAGTTTGCATAAAGCATGGGACTGGGCATCCCAGTGACCAGCCATTTTCTCGTGATTGAGGAGCGGAGTCCACTCCTCTTGAGAATAACCCGCCTAACACGGAAGATAAGGACAACCTTGGTTGATACATGAGCTATTCAAGCATACAAAACAGAATGTTTATTTGAAGGTTTAGAGTTTGGCACATACAAATTTACTTGGAAACGGCAGGTAGATACCGCATATAGGAAGGTATAGTGGACTCATCTAGAATAACTTTAGGGTTTAAGGGATTGGATGCACAAGCAGTATTCCCGCTTAGTACAAGTGAAGGCTAGCAAAAGACTGGGAAGCAACCAACTAGAGAGTGACAACAGCCATGTACATGCATTAAAATTAATAAACATTGGATGCAAGCATGAGTAGGATATAATTCACCGTGAACATAAATATCATGAAGGCTATGTTGATTTGTTTCAACTACATGCGTGAACATGTGCCAAGTCAAGTCACTTAAATCATTCAAAGGAGGATACCACCCCATCATACCACATCATAACCACCTCAATAGCATGTTGGCACACAAGGTAAATCATTATAACTCATAGCTAATCAAGCATGGCACAAGCAACTATGATCTCTAATTGTCATTGCAAACATGTTTATTCATAATAAGCTGAATCAAGAACGAGGGACTCATCATATTTACAAAAAAAAGAGGTCGAGTTCATACCAACTTTTCTCATCTCAGTCAGTCCATCATATATCATCATAATTGCCTTTCACTTGCATGACCGAACGGTGTGAATAATAATAAGAGTGTACGTGCATTGGACTAAGCTGGAATCTGCGAGCATTCAATAAACAGGAGAAGACAAGGTAATATGGGCTTTGGGTTAATTCAACAAAGATGCATATAAGAGCCACTTCAACAATTTAATTATGGTCTTCTCCTACTGACCCCCAAAGAAAAGAAAAGAAATAAAACTATTTACACGGGAAAGCTCCCAACTAGCAAATGAAGAACGGGAAATTTTTTTGCGTTCTCTTTTTAATTATTACTACTACAGTAGAAAAATAAACTACTACTAATTTTTTTTGTTTTTTCTTAAGGTTAAGCAAACACACAAGAAGAAAGCAGGAAAAAGAAAATAAACTAGCATGGATATTACAGTGAAAAAGTATGAGCACCGACATCTAGCAATGAGTGTGTGTGAACATAAATGTAATGTCGGTGAGAAATACACACTCCCCCAAGCTTAGGCTTTTGGCCTAAGTTGGTCTATGTCCACGGCTGGCCTGGCGGATATCCATAATAATAGTTGTTGGGGTCGTACTGTGATGAGGAAGAATAGTTGGGATCATACTGATGTGCAGCGGTTACCACCTACTGAGCTGCAGCGTGGAGGCGAGCTGCCTCCGCTCTCCTCTCGTACTCTTCTTCCTCCTCTTTGGTAATAATATATCTTCCTTTTTTCTGTGAATCAAAGAAGGCGGGAGCAGGGAGAGTAATACGGAAAACACGTCGTTTGTCAAAAATTAAACGATATAAGAGAGGTGATTCAGGCCTCTCGACAAACTGGTGCGAAGCCATAGTCATAATCTAAATATGTAGGAGGCAACTCCATATCACCCTCACGAATGTCTATCTCAAGAAAATGAGCTAAGAGGGTTGCATAAATTCCTTCAAAGAAATCTCCATTATGTATATTATGATGCAACCTACGAGCTACAATGGCTCCCCTATGATAAGATTGGTCTCCTAACACAGCACTCCTGAGAATGCTAAGATCAGGGACACACATGTGACATGCTTCATCCTTAGCATTTATGCATCTACCGATGAAGAGAGAAAAATAATGTATAGCAGGAAAGTGAATGCTCCCTATGGTAGCCTGCGTTATATCTCTAGATTCCCCCACAGTTATACTAGCAAGAAAGTTTCTAAATTCAGATTTAAGGGGATCCCTAACACTACCCCATGATGGAAGTTTGCAAGCAGAAGTGAAATCCTCTAAGTCCATGGTATAAGATTTGTCATAGAGATCAAACATGACTGAAGGAGAATTACGCGAAGATGAATACTCAAACCTCCTCGCAAATGAACTTGTGAGATCATGATACTGGGGGCATTTGTTAGCCTCAAAATCCTCCAGACCGGCATTGCACAAATATGCTTTGAATTCTTCTTTAATTCCCGCACGGTCCATAAAATTTTCCGACGGCCATTCGCAAGGCCGTACTGGAGCGTCTCTTGGTGGATCCTCATCAGCATCGCACGTAGAAATCCTGGGTCCTTGCTTCTTAGAGGAACCACCTTGCAACATCTTCCTAAGCATATTGTTTTTCTTTGAAAAATAATGAAATTTTAGTAACTTCAAAATAAAAGTAAACCGAACTCAATAATATTGATAGCAACTACTCCTACAAGTGCCTAGAGCCTATATCAAGCATTAGAACTACTTGGAACCATATAAATTTGACATGCAAGCTCAAGAACATGGTCACCTATGCAGCACAAATTTGCAAAGAATAAAGCACTAGAACAAAAACTAATTGGACCAATGGAGGAGTCACATACCAAGGAACAATCTCCCCAAGCAGTTTTGCGAGAGGTACTTTGAGCAAGGAGATCGAATATCACAGCAAAAGTGGCTGGAACTCGTGCTTGAGTTGGTTTTTCTGGTTTGTGTAAGATAGAGGAAGAAGATGGGTGCTGGGATAAGTGAAGGAGGGCCACCGTGGGCCGACGAGGCAGTGGGGCGCGCCCTAGAGGGGGGGGGGGCGCCCACCACCCTCGTGGCCAGGTGGCAGCTCCTCCCGCGGTAATTTTTGCACAGTAAATCCTTAAATATTCCCGAAAAAATCATATTAAATTGGCATGGCATTCTTAGGACTTTTATTTTCGGGATATTTTTATATTGCATGGATAAGTCAGGAAACATACAGAAAAATATTATGATTACTTTATTTAATATAAATAACATAAAGTAAAAGTGGGGTACAGAAGGTTGTGCTTCTAGTTTCATCCATCTCATGCTCATCAAAAAAGAATCCACTAACAAGGTTGATCAAGTGTTGTTAACAAACTCATTCCGATAATCATGAAACCGGAGAAATTTCGAATAACACTAAGTTACCTCAACGGGGATATGCACATCCCCAATAATAAGAATATCATATTTCTTCTTGACAGTAGGAAGAGGAAATTCAAAACCTCCAAATATAATCGATGGAATTTTTCCAATAGAGTTGATACTATGAACTTGAGGTTGTTTCCTCGGAAAGTGTACCGTATGCTCATTACCATTAACATGAAAAGTGGCATTGCCTTTGTTGCAATCAATAACAGCGCATGCAGTATTAAGAATAGGTCTTCCAAGAATAATAGACATACTATCATCCTCGGTAATATCAAGTATAAAAAAATCCGTTAAAATAGTAACGTTTGCAACCACAACAGGCACATCCTCACAAATACCGACAGGTATAGGAGTTGATTTATCAGCCATTTGCAAAGATATTTCAGTAGGTGTCAGCTTGTTCAAGTCAAGTCTACGATATAAAGAGAGAGGCATAACACTAACACCAGCTCCAAGATCACATAAAGCAGTTTTAATATAATTTCCTTTAATGGAGCAAGGTATCGTAGGTACTCAGGGGTCTCCAAGTTTCTTTGGTATTCCACCCTTAAAAGTATAATTAGCAAGCATGGTGGAAATTTCAGCTTCCGGTATCTTTCTTTTATTAGTAATGATTTCCTTCATATATTTAGCATAAGGATTTGTTTTGAGCACATCAGTTAATCTCATACGCAAAAAGATAGGCCTAATCATTTCAGCAAAGCGCTCAAAATCCTCATCATCCTTTTTCTTGGATGGTTTCGGAGGAAAAGGCATAGGTTTCTGAACCCAAGGTACCCTTTCTTTACCATGTTTCCTAGCAACAAAGTCTCTTTTGTCATAATGTTGATTCTTTGATTGTGGGTTATCAAGATCAACAGCAGGTTCAATTTCTACATCATTATCATTACTAGGTTGAGCATCATCATGAACATCATCACTAATATTTTCATTAGGTCCATGTTCATTACCAGATTGTGTTTCAGCATCACACATAGATATATCATTTGGATTATCAGGTGGTTCAGCAATAGGTTCATTAGAAGTTTGCACAGTTCTATCATTTTTCTTCTTATTATTTTTAGAAGAACTAGGAACATCAATATTATTTCTTTGAGAATCTTGCTCGATTCTCTTAGGGTGGCCTTTAGGATACAAAGGTTCCTGAGTCATTCTACTAGTTCTAGTAGCCACTCTAACAGCATAATCATTTTTCTTACTATTCATTTCATCAAGCACTTCTTTTTGAGCCTTAAGTACTTGTTCTACTTGAGTGGTAACCATAGAAGCATGTTTGCTAACAAGTTTAAGTTCACCTTTAATATTAGCCATATAATCACCCAAGTGTCTAATCATATAAGTATTTTCTTTTAATTGTCTACCAAAATAAGCATTGAAGTCATCTTTCTTAAACATGAAGTTATCAAACTCATCCAAGCACTGACTAGCAATTTTAGTAGGAGGGACTTCAACTTTATCATATCTATAGAGAGAATTTACCTCTACTACCTGTGTCGGCATATCGGGATTAGGAGGTTCTTCAATAAATAAAGAATTAAGATCATAAGTTTCTTCAACAGGCGGTGAATTAAGACCACGTATTTCTTCAATAGGAGGTAAATTCTTAACGTCTTCAGCTTTAATACGTTTTTCTTTCATAGATTTCTTTGCCTCTTGCATATCTTCGGGACTGAGAAATAGAACACCTCTCTTCTTCGGAGTTGGTTTAGGAATAGGCTCAATAATTGGAGCAGGAGTTGGCTCAGGAGCTGGCTCAGGAGGTTCCCAATTATTTTCATTTGTCAACATATTATTCAATAGAATTTTAGCTTCATCCGGTGTTCTTTCCCTGAAAAGAGAACCAGCACAACTATACAGGTAATCTCTGGAAGCATCGGTTAGTCCATTATAAAAGATATCAAGTTTTTCAGGTTTCTTAAGAGGATGATCAGGCAAAGCATTAAGTAACTTGAGAAGCCTCCCCCAAGCTTGTGAGAGACTCTCTTCTTTAATTTTCATGAAGTTGTATATTTCCCTCAAAGTAGCTTGTTTCTTATGTGCAGGGAAATATTTAGCAGATATGTAATAAATCATATCCTGGGGACTACACACACAACCAGGATCAGGAGAATTAAACCATATCTTAGAATCACCCTTTAATGAGAACAGAAATATTTTGAGTATATAGAGGTAATGCGATCTCTGATCATTAGTGAACAGGGCAACTATATCATTTAACTTAGTAAGATGTGCCACAACAGTTTCAGATTCATAGCCATAAAATGGATCAGATTCAACCAAAGTAATTATATCTGGATCAACAGAGAATTCATAATCCTTAGCAGGAACACATATAGGTGAAGTAGCAAAAGCAGGGTCGGGTTTCATTTTATCTCTAAATGATTCTTTGTTCCATTTAAATAATAACCTCTTAAGCTCATACCTATCTCTGCAAGCTAAAATAGCGGCAAAAGATTCCATATCAAAAAGATAACCCTTAGGAATAACAGGCATATTTTCATCATCACTATCATCATCGTATTCAGATTCAGTAATTTCTTTTTCTCTAGCCCTAGCAATTTGTTCATCAAGAAATTCACTAAGGGGCACAGTAGTATCAGGCATAGAAGCAGTTTCATCATAAGTATCATGCATAGCATAAGTGGCATCATCAATAACATGCGACATATCAGAATGAATAGCAGAAGCAGGTGTACATGTCGCAAACTTACTCATAACAGAAGGTGAATCAAGTGCAGAGCTAGATGGCAGTTCCTTACCTCCCCTCGTAGTTGAGGGATAGATCCTTGTTTTTGGATCTCTCAAGTTCTTCATAGTGTCCAGCAGATATAAATCCCAAGTGACTCAAAGAATAGAGCTATGCTCCCCGGCAATGGCGCCAAAAATTAGTCTTTTAACCCACAAGTATAGGGGATCGCAACAGCTTTCGAGGGTAGAGTATTCAACCCAAATTTATTGATTCGACACAATGGGAGCCAAAGAATATTCTCAAGTATTAGCAGCTGAGTTGTCAATTCAACCACATCTGGAAACTTAATATCTATAGCAAAGTGTTTAGTAGCACAGTAATATGATAGTGGTGGTAGCAGCAACAAAAGTAAAGACAGCAAAAGTAATGTTTTTGGTATTTTGTAGTGATTATAACAGTAGCAGCGGGAAAGTAAATAAGCGAGAACCAGTATATGGAAAACTCGTAGGCACTGGATCAGCGATGGATAATTATGTCGGATGCGGTTCATCATGTAACATTCATAACATAGGGTGACACAGAACTAGCTGCAATTCATCAATGTAATGTAGGCATGTATTCCGTATGTAGTCATACGTGCTTATGGAAAAGAACTTGCATGACATCTTTTGTCCTACCCTCCCGTGGCAGCGGGGTCCTATTGGAAACTTAGGGATATTAAGGCCTCCTTTTAATAGAGAACCGGAACAAAGCATTAGCACATAGTGAATACATGAACTCCTCAAACTATGGTCATCACCGGGAGTGGTCCCGATTATTGTCACTTCGGGGTTGGCGGATCATAACACATAGTAGGTGACTATAGACTTGCAAGATAAGATCAAGAACTCACATATATTCATGAAAACATAATAGGTTCAGATCTGAAATCATGGCACTCGGGCCCTAGTGACAAGCATTAAGCATAGCAAAGTCATAGCAACATCAATCTCAGAACATAATGGGTACTAGGGATCAAACCCTAACAAAACTAACTCGATTACATGATAAATCTCAGCCAACCCATCACCGTCCAGCAAGCCTACGATGGAATTACTCACGCACGGCGGTGAGCATCATGAAATTGGTGATGGAGGATGGTTGATGATGACGACGGCAACGAATCCCCCTCTCCGGAGCCCCGAACGGACTCCAGATCAGCCCTCCCAAGAGGTTTTAGGGCTTGGCGGCAGCTCCGTATCGTAAAACACGATGATTTCTTCTCTTTGATTTTTTTCTCTCCGAAAGCAAATATATAATGTTGGAGTTGGCGTTGGAGGGTTTCCAGGGGGCCCACTAGGTAGGGGGGCGCGCCCTAGGGGGGCGCCCCCACCCTCGTGAGAAGGGTGTGGGCCCCCTGGTCTTCATCTTTGGCGAGGATTTTTTATTGTTTTTTCTAAGAGGTTCCGTGGAGTTTCAGGTCATTCCGAGAATATTTGTTTTCTGCACATAAAACAACACCATGGCGATTCTGCTGAAAACAGCGTCAGTCCGGGTTAGTTCCATTCAAATCATACAAGTTAGAGTCCAAAACAAGGGAAAAAAGTGTTTGGAAAAGTAGATACGATGAAGACGTATCAGGACTCTCCTTGGCCTTGAAGGAAAGCTAGGCAATACGGATATGTAGATCTCCTCCCTTGTAACCGACTCTGTGTAACCCTAGCCCCCTTCGGTGCCTATATAAACCGGAGGGTTTAGTCCGTCGGACAACATACAATCATACCATAGGCTAGCTTCTAGGGTTTAGCCTCTATGATCTCGTGGTAGATCAACTCTTGTAATACTCATATCATGAAGAACAATCAAGCAGGATGTAGGGTATTACCTCCATCAAGAGGGCCCAAACCTGGGTAAACATCTTGTCCCCTGCCTCCTGTTACCATCCGCCTTAGACGCACAGTTCGGGACCCCCTACTTGAGATCCGCCGGTTTTGACACCGACATTGGTGCTTTCATTAAGAGTTCCACCGTGCCGTCATCATAAGGGGGGATGGCTCATCTCTTTGTCAAGGACAACATCACTTCTGGGGGAGCCCTGGCTGTAGGCCAAACTCTTCGACTAGGCGGCGTCGTCATCACCGCCCGCTCGGCCGTTTCACCGACGATGACTTCTCGGGTCATCAAAAATAGCCTCCACATCGGCTCAAAATTCACCGAGCAGATGGATCCAATGGAGCTATCCTCTTTGAACGAGCTCTTGGATCGCTTCGCTACCCTGGGAGTCACTATGGACTACGATTAGATCGGGCTTAAACCCGACCAATGGGAGATTAACTCTCCACCGGTCACCCATCAAATAGAGGTGGTGGAGGAACAACGCGGCGGTTCTCTCTCTATCCTGAGGACGAACTATGTCCGGATTCCCGAGCTCTCCGAGCCGCATACCCACTCACGGGAGGACATCGCCCTGACCCTGAACCTAGAATCAGGTCGCATACCGAACCCGTGGAGGAACATCCCGGAGCACGAACTTCCAAGATCGGAAACTCCCCTGCCCCGGGATCTCAGATTGGGTCAGGGTACGGACTTAAATCCACCCACCCACCCAGATAAAAACATTCTATCCCACATTAGGCAAGCGCCCCAAGAGACAGTACATCACTATTGGGCCAGATTCCTCCTTGTAATGAACAAGGTCAAGGACTGTCGCGAGGAAGATGCAATTTCGTTCTTTTGCAACAATTGCACGGACAAGGGGATCCTCAACGCCATAAGTCACCGTGACATAGCACACTTTGCTGACTTGGCAGCCATAGTACGGAAGTACTGTGCCATGGAAAGCGCCTGGAAAACCCAAACACAATTTTGGGGCAATCCGGCTCTGACAAAACCCCCAGTCCGAACTAAAAGGGTGCACTCTCATAAGTCGCTCGACTCAATTACAAAGAAGCAAAATCCCACTACAGGGCATGGAACCGTATTGGAGGGATGGCTTAACGGGCCCTGCAAAATTCATAGTACAACGGGTACCATATCGACGCATAGCCTTAGAGCATGTTGGGTACTCCGGCAGGTGGCCAAGAGCGGTGAGGATCTTGTCATCCAAAACACCCCAGAACACCCTCCCGTGGATAACAATAAAGTATTAACAGGCTTCGAGACCTTCGCCTCAAATAATAGGCGTAAGCGAGAACTCCACAGCCTCGCCGAAGTCTGCCACATAGCAGCAATAAATCCATGGAGCGACATGGCCATTACCTTCAATGCCAATGACGAACCTAAATTCCGAACAGCCCGAGCACTAGCCGCTTTGGTCCTCAGTCCAATTGTGGACGACTTTTGGCTCATTAAAGTGCTCATGGACGGCGGCAGCGGATTAAACCTCATTTATGAGGAAACTCTTCAAAAAATGGAAATAGACAGCAACCGTATTGAGCAAAGCAGCACAACCTTCCAAGGAACCATCCCCAGCCGGGAGGCACGTTGCGCTGGGAAAATCACACTAGCTGTGGTATTCGGCACTCCGGAGAATTACAGGTCCGAAGAAATCACATTCCAAGTGGCCCCGTTCAGTAGCGGATACCACGCCGTTCTAGGGCGGGAGGCATTCACGATTTTTCAAGCCATACCCCCATTACGGGTACATGAAGCTCAAAATGCCTGGACCCAATGGAATCATCACTCTAGCTAGTGATCCGTACATAGCACTCCGCGCCGAGAACAAAACAGCCGCACTGGCCCTCGAGGCATTATCCGAAGCCCTTATAGCGGAGGAGTTAACCACGCTGCGCTCCACAGTGGACAGGGACGATGTGATACTAGACAAAAGATCCCAGTCCACCTCCTTTAAACCAGTGGATGGAATAGTCAAATTCCAGGTCCACCAACGGACCCCACAAAAACAGCGTCCATTGGGGCACAGTTAAACCCCGCCGTAGACACCACACTACGGGAGTTCCTACGCGAGAATCAGGACATATTTGCCTGGCATCCTTCACACATGCCAGGAATCCCACGCAGGCTGGCCGAGCATAGCCTTAACATTCTAAAAGGATTCCGGCCAGTCAAGCAGACTCATCGGCGTTTCTCCGAACCTAAGCGACAAGCCATGGGAGAGGAGCTAGCCAAATTACTGGAGGCCGGATTGATTAGAGAAATAAAGCATCCGGACTGGCTAGCAAACCTGGTGATGGTGCCAAAAAAGGACAAATCCTGGCGCCTATGCGTTGACTTCAAGGACCTTAATAAGTCTTGCCCATAGGATCCCTTCCCCCTCCCTCACATCGATCAAATTATCGACGCTACCGCAGGACACAACTCATTGTGCTTCCTCGATGCATACTCTGGTTACCACCAAATTAAGATGGCGGAGTCCGACCTAGCCGCAACGGCATTCATCACTCCATATGCACCCTTCTGTTTTAACACAATGCCCTTCAGGCTCAAAAATGCTGGCGCAACGTATCAGCGCATGATTCAGACATGTCTGGAAAAGCAGATCGGCAAAACAGTGGAGGCATACGTCGACGATGTGGTTGTTAAAACCAGACACGTCGACTCCTTAATAGATGACTTGAGGCTCACGTTCGACAATCTCCGAACATACGAAATTAAGCTCAATCCGGAAAAATGCGTTTTTGGTGTACCCGCCGAAAATCTCCTGGACTTTATAGTCTCCAACAGAGGAATTGAAGCAAATCCGGCCAAAATCCGGGCCCTGTCGCAGTTGGCTATCCCAACTGACCTCAAGCAAATCCAGAAGTTAACTGGATGTGTGGCGGCTTTAACCGTTTTATCTCCCGACTAGGAGAAAAGGCACTCCCCCTTTATCTCCTTCTTCGGCGCACCGAACACTTCGAGTGGATGAACGTAGCCATGGCCGGACTGGAAGAAATAAAAGCCATCCTGGCCACCAACCCAATCTTGGCCGCGCCAAATGTTGGCGAACCAATGCTATTATATATAGTGGCAACTCACCAAGTTGTAAGCGTAGTGCTCGTCGTCGAACGAGAGATGGACGGACATAAATTCCCACTTCAAAAGCCGGTATATTATGTATCCACCGTCCTCACTCCTTGCAAATGACGGTACCCACATTACCAAAAGATAGCATACACGGTATTCATGGCATCCCAGAAATTACGACACTACTTTCAAGAGTGTTCAATTACGGTGGCCTCCGAAGTACCACTCAGCGACATAATAAACAACCAAGATGCCACGGGCCAGATTGCCAAATGGGCTATTGAGCTCCTCCGGTTCGACATAACATATAAACCACGGCGGGCCATTAAGTTGCAAGTATTGGCCGATTTCGTAGCCGAATGGACAGAAGTTGAACTCCCTAAAGAGTACGGCGCATACTCCAATTGGATCATGCACTTTGACGGCTCTAAAATGCTGGCTGGTCTGGGGGCTGGCGTCGTCCTGACGTCCCCCACCGGAGATACAGTGCAATACATACTCCAAATACTATATACAGACTCCAACAATGCAGCCGAATACGAGGCCCTGTTACACGGTCTCCGGGTGGCAGTTTCCATGGGCATTCAATGCCTGGAGGTGCGTGGGGACTCGAACCTCGCAATATCCCAAATAAATGGAGACTTTGATGCCAAGGATCCGAAAATGGCGGCATATCGCAACGCCGTCCTCAAAATGTCAGCTCGGTTCGAGGGGCATCAATTTCACCATGTGGCTCGGGAAAACAACCAGGAGGCGGACATCCTCGCCCATATCGGCGCTAAACGCGACCCTATCCCACCTAACATCTTCCTGGAAAAACAGTTTAAACCATCCGTGGTATGGGAAGGGGACACCGGCAACAATAGTCGGGACCCGGCCACAACCCCAGATACCGAACACTCTGACACAACCGGAGGCTTTGCCATCAAAATAACACCTTCAACCCACGTAATAATGGACATCATCGCCCCGTGGACAGAACCATTCCTGGCCTACCTAACCAGGCAGGAACTACCCGAGGACCAAAATGAGGGACGCCGCATAGTGCGGAGATGTAAAGCCTACAAGGTCCACAAGGGAGAGCTTTATAAGAAAAGCACTACCGGAGTCCTTCAAAGGCGCATCTCCGACGAGGAAGGGCGGAAGCTTTTGGTAGAAATCCATGCTGGACTCGACAGCCACCACGCCGCAGCCCGGGCCCTTGTAAGCAAGGCCTTCCTTATAGGTTTCTATTGGCCGACGGCCTGGGCAAATGCGCTTCATCTGGTCCAACATTGCGTCCGTTGCTAGCTTTTTGCAAACCAAAGCCATATGCTGCCTACCGCTCTCCAAACAATCCCCATTACTTGGCCCTTCGCGGTCTGGGGGCTTGATATGGTCGGACCCCTTAAAGGGGGAACCCATAAGAAAAAATACTTACTGATCATGGTGGATAAATTCACCAAATGGATAGATGCCAAACCTGTCAAAACGGCTGAATCCGGACCGGTCATAGACTTCATATCCGGGGTCGTACACTGTTATAGCATCCCCCACAGCATCACGACTGACAACGGCACGAACTTTACAGCCAACGAGGTGAAACTTTGGTGCAACAACATGGGCATCAAGCTCGATTATGCTTCTATCTATCACCCGCAAACTAACGGTCATGTCAAGCGAGCGAATCGTCTTATCATGAGCGGCATTAAACCCAGATTAGTGCGGTCCTTAAAGGAGTCAAAAACGCATTGGGTAGAGGAGCTCGACTCCGTACTATGGGGGCAGCGGACCACGCCGAATCGCGCTACCGGATACACACCATTCTTTATGGTGTACGGCGCAGAGGCGATTCTGCCTTGCGACATAATTCATGACTCACCTCGAGTGCGCATGTACGAAGAAAAAGAGGCCGAGCTTGATCGGCAGGATAGTTTGGACACCCTAGAGGAGGAGCGCGACGTGGCAAAGGTATCAAAGCAGAGAAGTACGGGCCAAAACCTATAACGTTGGCGAACTAGTTCTACGCTTGCCGGGGAAGAAAAAGAACAAGCTCAAGCCCAAATGGGAGGGTCCCTTCATTATTGACCAGGTTCTGACGGGTGGAACGTACCGTCTGCGGGATGCATCGGATAATCGACTCGAGCCAAACCCATGGAATGCAGCCAGACTCCGAAGATTCTACGCCTAGCGCCAGACTCTATGTTCGTCTCCATACATCCGCCAATTTATTTCATATCTATCTTTTCTCTCATTCTCCCTTTTTACTCTCTTCAAGACCCTTAAAGGCTATAATTGTGTCCTGGTTACACAATCTCGACGCGCTAACCGCGCCCATTATACCTTGGGGCTTCTTATACAGAAGCTTAATCTAACTATTTTCCTAGGCTTTATGTCCCATACATGTGTTATTCTTCCGCATGTACCTTTTTTCGCCATTATATGCATCGATATGACTTAAGATTTGGCCAAGCTGGGTTGCCTGGCTCTTGTACTTATGCCCTACGTTCCCGTTAATTCGGCTAGGGCATAAGGGGAGCACCTCTGCGATTGTTACTATCGGGTCAGCCGGATGTGTACCTCAGACTGGGTGAAGCCGAAAGCTAGCGTTCTTAAGGGAATATTCGGCCGGTGAATAAAAGATGACTTTTATCTAATTTGGAACATGCCCCCAGATGTTTATATCCTGCGTCTCTTTTTGCAGTTCGGACATGCACATTAGGGCATTAGTACCTAGGGAAAGGAACCCTTAACGGAACTATTCTCCCTAGAAGATGTTTCTTACTACCCATGTAATATAACATAACTAGTTGGGTACTTGTCTGTTCAAGCACTTATGACCCCTACGCCTGGTCTCCATGCATACCCCGGTTTTTACATAATCGAGCGGGTATTCGGATACACTCCGGACTATCGGGTCCAGAGGTCGAAGCAAAAAGGTCCGCCATGAGAAATGATTTACAATCCGGCTAGGGACCTTACATATGTCACTTGAATTACACAGTCGCTAAGACTGATTAAATTCTTCTTCTATACCATCCAACAGGCTGTCTAGCCTACAATCCTGTTGGGAATACTTTGCGGCTAATTCTACTTGATCATACACTAAACTGATGGGGATCTCTTTCCCATCATGCCCCACAGGTCCAACCTCGGCCATGTGGTTTGGGTCCGCTTTGGTATAGCGCGTCTTCACCATAGCCCAGGCTTCCCTTGCACCTTGTCGGCAGGCGGATATCTTCCATAATCGGAAGCGCCGCTGCACTCCCTTGAGCTTCTCTATAAGCTCCTCTATGCCTCATGGCGGGGATGGGGATGGCCACAAGGCTTGGGAAATACCCTGCATCATTTGCCGAACTTGTTTGTGCAGTTGTGAGAGCTCTGGTAGAAGATCACCCGAAGACCCGGGCATCTCCTCTGCGGGACGACCCGTCAGCATACCTGCAGACATAACTTTGTTAGTCGGCTTGTTCGCCGAACTCCTTTAAAAGTTCGTTCAAGCACTTACTAAAAATGCCGCACCGAAGCCGTTTATTCTCCTTCACGGAGTCCGCAAGCTAGGCTCGGACATCTTTCAGTTCCACGCCCAACCGGATATTGGCGTCTTGGATATCATTTTTCTCCTGCCTGACTCACGTAAGCACGCGCTCGCCAGCCATTTGGCTGTCGATCATCACGTGCCACATCCATCACCACGGCCTCCGGATTCACTCCGGGGCCACCTGCAACATCTATTGTTAGATTTGCATACATGTCGCATACTACCTGGTACCCATATTCTTTGCAATGGAAACAAGTGTTACCAGAAGGACCCTTCTCGGACTCCATCAACGCGGCAACAGCGGCCCCTAGCTGGGCCTTGCACTCGTCCAACTCTTGAGACAATTGGGAATTCTTCTCTGTAAGAACCTGCACAAATAATGATCCTTAAATCAGTTGCGTCAACTGTTTCAAGTCTCAGGGGCTACTGATACATATAATCGTCAGATTTTCTTACCCGTATATCCCTTACATACTGGTCTGTGGCTCTAGGTAGACCATTTTGAGCGGCACGGATGTATGCGTCTCCAGAATTGAAGGCATCAAATGCCTCTGGTGAGAAACAAGCATCACGGAGTACGGCCCGGCGACGCCTATGATTCATGGCACTCTCCACTTTGGAATTTGTAGCGGATAGTCTGTCCGCATCCTCTGTAGGAGGAACATACGGCGTCTGCCCCGTGTTAGACTCCGCCTCTATGTCCGGCTCTGGAGCCCGACTGGTCGAGGCGTGATCGGCAACCTCTCCAGATATAGTCCGGCCAACGTTTTTTCTGCTAGGAAACATGGACATCATTATATTTTAAGAAAGACGACAACCATAGAGTGAGGTTCTATGTCATACCTCTGTGCTGGTGTCTCCGTCCTGGCCGCCTTCCTTTTTGGCCTACCGGCTTCCGTGCCTCTTGTTGGCGAGTTACTGCGGGTTCGGCACGGCGTCCCGGAGGCCTTCCCTGTAAAACACTATATGTGTACGGTAGGTGAAGTGCATAAAAGGGGATCCTTTTTGGGAGTTGGGACTTTGGTTTTTATTACGTGTGACATAGGGAGTAGTCCAGGATAGTCGGCCGTTATGGCCACCATGTCGTCATCGCAGCTCAATTGTTAGAATTTTCTGTCTATCAGCTCCACGAATATGTCTAGATCCTCTTCGAGTCCGGGATCGAGGGCCCGGCCAGGGTCCTCTAGTTGTGGAGGTGGGCTGTTGACCTCCCTTACAACTTTTTGCAGTTCCTGTTGTGAAATGGCAAGCTGAGTATCTACGACGAAGAATGCGGGAAGGTTAGGGGTAAAGAGGTACAACTCACCCAGCTTGGAGGGTTGTACATGGAGAATCCATCCCGTGGCTTGATACGGATGAACTCCTCTTCCTCTCCCTTGAACAACTTGGACAGAATTTTTGCTAAAGCAGTAGCGGAGTCCAGTCCCTTACACCCACAACGGGTGGCATCATCTTCCCCGTTAAAACACCACAGGGGTGCCCTTGATATTGAAGCGGCTGCACCCCCCGCATTATGCAGATTGACATAACCTCGATTATTGGCAATCCTGATTGAGCCATCGCTTTAATCTGGTTCATTAGGTAAAGGACTTTCCGTTGTCTTCCTCCTGGGGGCTCCGTGGGTACCAGCTTCGGCATTTCTTTAGAGGAGCGTTGTTGAACTCAGGAAGACCCTGCCGAACAGGGTCTGTAAGGGGGACGTCCTCCATGAAAAACCACTCCGAAGGCCAGTCTTCGGACGTCTTCTTCGGAGTACCGGATAGGTATCCGGTCTCGGCGATGCGCCATATTTCGGCTCCGCCCACTTGATAAAGTCAGCCCTTCTATGTGTGGGGCACAAGGCAGAATAGCCTTTTCCACAGCTCGAAATGAGCCTCGCAGCCCAGAAACAACTCACAAAGGGAAACATAACTGGCGATGTGTAATATGGAAGCAGGGTTGAAATTATGCAACTGGAGGACGTAAAACTCCAGGAGCCCGCGGAGGAACGGATGAATTGGAAACCCGAGTCCCCTTAGTAGGTAAGGGACAAGGCATACCCGCTCCCCTTTGGAGGAATTGGGGAAGCTCTCCACTTGCTCCCCGCCATTATAGATGGCGAGCCCGGCTCGAACGGGGATCATATACGCTTGAGGGAGAAATCCCTGGGTCTGCAACTCTACTAATCAGCTGTGCGGGACCGAACACTTCTCCCAATCACTGGGCTTAGGGCTACGGGAGCGAGAGGAGGAGCTGCGATGGCCAGCCATGATGGAATGGATTTTTCCGAGTGCGCTCTGATGGATTCTCGCCGTGGGAGGATGGTGTGGATTGGATCTCCCCATCCCTTTAATAGATGATTTATTTACCTAGCTAGGGGGCGAATGTAAAAACGCCCTGGCTCCTCGCATTCGCTCGACTCGTGGAAGATAGCCCTTATTGGGCGTAGAAGCCAAGAAGTCTAACATTTATGGGAGCCGGACACTACTTAGCAGATATTCAGGATTTGGAGAAGAAGCCGCCTTGCAATGCCGAAGACAATACCACGCGTTGGACTCATCGTAATTGAAGCCGGGTTTAGGGGCTACTGAGGGAGTCCTGGATTAGGGGGTCTCTGGACAGCCGGACTATATCCTTTAGTCGGACTATTGAACTATGAAGATGCATGATCGAAGACTTCGTCCCGTGTCTGGATGGGACACTCCTTGGCGTGGAATGCAAGCTAGGAAATATGAATATGTAGATCTCCTCCCTTGTAACCAACTCTGTGTAACCCTAGCCCCCTCCGGTGTCTATATAAACCGGAGGGTTTAGTCCGTAGGACAACATACAATCATACCATATGCTAGCTTCTAGGGTTTAGCCTCTACGATCTCGTGGTAGATCAACTCTTGTAATACTCATATCATCAAGAACAATCAAGCAGGATGTAGGGTATTACATCCATCAAGAGGGCCTAAACCTAGCTAAACATCGTGTCCCCTGCCTCCTGTTACCATCCGCTTTAGACGCACAGTTCGGGACCCCCTACCCGAGATCCACCGGTTTTGACACCGAGACCTCTCTCTTAGGACTTGGAGGAGTACTGATGCAGGTCGGAAGAGGTGTTTTGTATGCCTCGCGACAACTGAAACCGCATGAGTTAAATTATGCCACGCATGATTTGGAGTTAGCTGCCGTAGTGCATGCGTTGAAGAATTGGAGACATTACCTTATTGGAAACCATTGCAATGTGTACACTGACCATAAGAGTTTGAAGTACATTTTCACACAGAAGGAGCTGAACCTTAGGCAGAGGAGATGGGTGGAGCTTATAAAGTATTATGACATGAAGCTTCACTACCATCCAGGCAAGGCTAACGTCGTAGCAGACGCTTTGAGCCGGAAGAGTTATGCCAACACACTCATAAGCGCAGGATTGCCAAAGGAGTTGGCAGAGGATCTCAGGGAACTTCGATTGGAGATTGTCCCTAGAGGTTTTGTTGCAAGAATGGAAGTTCACTCTACATTGTTAGGAAAGATTTGAGAAGCTCAGAAGGATGACAAAGAGGTCGCCGAGATAAAAGAGAGAATGAGCAAAGGAAAGGCCAAAGGTTTTCGTGAGGATGAGCATGCCACCTTGTGGTTTGAGGACTGTGTTTATGTGCCTAATAACACTGAGATCAGGAAGTTAACACTTCAGGAGGCTCATGACTCACCATACTCGATACACCCCGGAAATACCAAGATGTATGTGGATTTAAAGGAGCGTTTCTGGTGGACTGGTATGAAGAAGGATATTGCCGAGTATGTAGCCATATGTGATGTATGTCAGAGAGTGAAGGCAGAACATCAAAAGCCAGCCGGATTGTTACAGCCTATGCCGATACTCGAATGGAAGTGGGATAAGCTTGGCATGGACTTCATCACTAGATTGCCCAGGACCAAATCAGGATATGATTCTATATGGGTAGTAGTTGATCGCTTGACTAAAGTAGCTCACTTTTTCCCAGTGAAAACCACCTATACAAGTGCCAAGTTGGCCAAGAGATACATGACTAGGATCGTATGTTTGCATGGAGTTCCAAGGACCATTCTATCAGATAGAGGAACCCGGTTTACCTCAAAGTTTTGGAATTAGTTGCATGAAACTTTGGGAACCAGACTGGAGTTCAGTACAGCTTTTCACCCGCAAACAGATGGACAAACCGAGAGAGTCAACCAGATTCTGGAGGATATGTTGAGAGCTTCTACACTAGATTATGGATCTAGTTGGGATGAAAACTTTCCTTACGCAGAGTTCTCATACAACAACAGTTACCAAGCTAGTTTGAAGATGGCGCCTTTCGGAGCCTTGTACGGAAGGAGGTGCAAGACACCGTTGTTGTGGGATGAAGTTGGAGACCGTTAGTTGTTGGACAAGATTTGATTAAGGAATCAGAAGAGAAGGTTAAATTGATTAGAGATAGACTGAAGGTAGATCAGTCCCGACAGAAGAGTTATGCAGATTCAAAATGCAAGGAGGTAGTCTATGAAATCGGAGAAAGAGTGTATGTTCGAGTATCACCACTCCGAGGAGTTAATCGCTTTGGAGTTAAGGGAAAGTTAGCGCCACGTTTTGTGGGACCATACAGAGTTTTGGAACGTATGGGAGAAGTTGCTTATAAGTTGGAATTACCCGAAGAATTATCAGGAGTTCACTGTGTGTTCCACGTTTCTCATTTGAAGAAGTGGCACACAGAGATGGCTGACATTCCTCTGAGAGATACAGTACCGCTGGACGCGATTCAGTTGGACAATGATTTGACCTATGAGGAGAAACCAGTCAAGATTCTCGAGTTTGCCAGTCGGGTTACCCGCAGCAAGGTTATTAAGTTTTGCAAAGTTCGTGGAGCCACCATACCGAGGACGAAGCCACCTGGGAACGAGAGGATGATCTTCGCAAAGACCACCCACACCTATTTTCTAGCAAACCCAAATCTCGAGGGCGAGATTCATCTTAAGGGGGTAGCACTAGTAGAAAAAGGGTCAAATGTGAAGCACATTAGTGCCGGTTTGAATTTGAGCCGCCACTAATGTGTGCATTAGTGCCGGTTCCAACGGCTAGCCAGTCGCTCTCATTAGTACCGGTTCGTGGCGAACCTTTAGCACTGGTTCGTGCCATGAACCGGTACTAAAGTGAGTGGTGGCAGGATGTTGTCAGTCCGGGGCCCCTCCAGCACCTTTAGTACCGGTTCGTATCACGAACCGGTACTAAAGGTCGTCCTACATAGACCCTTCGTCCACCCGAGCTCGCTCTGGTCTTCCCCTTTTTCCCTCTCCTCTCTGTTCTTTTCCCACTTCCTGTCAAGCTCATCACACATTTTGCCCAAAATTTGTCAAGATTTGAAGGCTCCCATCCATTCAAATGATCACAAAGGTTAGCAACTTTGTCCTTTCATCTCTCATTGCTAGATTAGCTCGTGCAATGCTTTATATAGTGATTGATTTTTGTGTTTAGTAATTTGGGAGGAATTATATATATGTGCTAGTATTTGATTTATATGCAATTTGAGGTAAAAAATAACACTTAGTTTGCATATGTAGGTGTGGTTTACTTGGTACCTTCTAAATCTTCGTCGTAACCACCGTCGATCGCTTGCAATGTCCCGTCGCCGGCACCACCTTGTGGTGAGCCTCTTGTTCATGAAGTTTTATATAAAAAATTGATGTTTGTGTGATTTGGATATATAGTTACTCGTATAATTATCTTACCCATACGTAGTTTGTTATACATAGTGCCATGGTTTTGATATCCGTCCTCGTCGGCCCTCGTCCGGGTTATGATTCGGATGTGGTATATTCTCTTTTAAAACTATGCCCATGAAGTTGGCCTAGATATTTGTATGCAGGAGGTAGTTGAACCGGAAATTCCAACCGACCCTATTGTCGAGAGGTTAAATTTAGTTGAAAGAGAAAATGAGGATTTGAAGGAAAAATTGAAAATAATTGAGGGGGAGAAGATAGAATTGGAGTTGCATGTTGCCGATGTTGTCGATGATCACAAGATTAAGATGGAGAAAATGCGCTTGAAAATTAGAAAGATTAGAAAATATGCCATTCATAGTGAGGCTTGGTATCATTATGCTGTTGGATCAATTGTTACCTTAGTTGCGATCTTGATCGCATTTGTTCTTGCATTTAAATTCTTTAGCTAGAGAGTTATTTGTTTGTTGCATTTAAGTGTTGTATGATCTTTATGTATGAACTTTTTGTATTGTATTAATTTGGTGTTTTCGGTGCTGTGTATTGAAGATGAGCCGGCAATGGATGTACGATGACCGATGCTCTCCCGAGTTCATTAATGGCGTGCGTACTTTTCTGCTTGCGGCTGAGACAAACAAGCGGGCGGATGGTTTTATGCCTTGTCCATGTGCTGGCTGTAAGAATGGTCACAATTACTCTACGTAAAGAACCATTCACGTCCACCTATTTGAGTCCGGTTTCATGCCCCACTATAATGTTTGGACCAAGCATGGAGAAAGAGGGGTTATGATGGAAGACAATCACTAGTAGAAAACATAGCTTTAAAACCGGTTCGTAAGGGCCTTCAGTGCCGGTTCCATAACCGGCACTAAAGGGTGGGCACTAAAGGCCCCCCTTTAGTACCGGTTCGGCATGAACCGACGCTAAAGTGCCACCACATGGCGTGAGCTCGCGCCCTGGTATGGGGGACCTTTAGTACAGGTTGGTGTTACCAACTGGAACTAAAGGTTTTTCTTTGAATTTTTTTTTGAAAATTTTGGAATTTTTTTTTGATTTTTTTCTCAATTTTTCTGAATTATTTGATGATTTAGTGTCTAATCACCTCTCTTAACTGCTCAAGTGTGGATCACTCATTCCAAATCGCCTAATTTCCCGGCCGGTCACCCATCCTCTCACTCCCCCAGCCTGAGCACGCTTAACTTTGGAGTTCTATTCCCCCTACATTCCAAGTCTGCACTTGTTGTTTTCCTAACAAATGTAAGCTGTCAATCCTATTAACCCCCAGCAGTTTAGCTTGAGCATTAGGTCACATGTTTCACCGTTTGAGTTTGAAACTATTATTCTAAAAAACAGTAATCATTTAGTAACACTAATATTTCTTGAATAAGTTTGACCATAGTTAGACCACAGTTTGACCAAATTTGACCAAAATTCAAAAAATTGAAATAATTATTTAGTAACACTAATATTCTTGAATAATTATGTAGTAACTTTAATACTTCCCGACATCGTATGCAAAAGTTATAGCCGTTTTACATTTTCCCTACACTTTTTGCAAAACATGTCCAAATTTAAGTTTTCAAATTTTCCTAACTAGTAGATGTAGTAATATAACTACCTCTCAAAGGATTTTATTTTTTGAAGTTTTTATCATTTTCTTTTGATTTTTTCAAAACTGAAATGGCAATGCACCGGGGGGGGGGGTAGAATTTGAAAATTGCCCTATAGTGACGGTTTGTGTCTCCAACCGGGACTATAGGTTAAGACTCTTTAGTGCCGGTTGGTGACACAAACCGGTAGTATATGTTAGACCTTTAGTACCGGTTTGTGTCACAAACCGTCACTAAAGGGCTCGTGGGGCCCTGGCCTGACGCCAGCCTGCCACCACCGATTTAGTACCGGTTCGTGGCACGAACCGGTACTAAAGGTTCATTACGAACCGGCACTAATGCATAGCCATTCGAACCGGCACTAATGGTCACATTAGTGCCGGCTCAAATACAAACTAGGGCTAAAGGGGTGAACATTTGACCCTTTTTCTACTAGTGAATGAAGAAGAAGAGGACGACGACAGCTATCCTGGCCATGGGTTCCCTGAATACGATGATACAACAATGAAGGAAGAAGCTGAGCCAGTAATGTGGGAAGAAGCTGAGCTGGCAATGCGGGAAGCAGCTGAAGAAGAGGCATCGCATGAGCCCGTTGATGATCTAGGTCGGGACATTGCCGATGCAAAGAGAAATTGCACAAGTGATTTGGAGAAGAAGAAGTTGCAGCACATGTTAGAGGATCACAAAAAATTGTTGTACCCGAATTGCGTAGGTGACAAGAAAAAGCTGGGCAGCACACTGGAATTGCTATAATGGAAGGCAGAGAATGGTGTATCTGACAAGGGATTTGGAAAGTTGATGGTAATGATAAAGAGTATGCTTCCAAAGGACAACGAATTGCCCGAGAGTACGTACGAAGCAAAGAGGCTGTCCGCCCTCTAGGGTTAGAGGTGCAGAAGATACATGCATGCCCTAATGATTGCATCCTCTACCGCGGTGAGTACGAGGATTTGAATGCTTGCCCAGTATGCGGTGCATTGTGCTATAAGATCAGCCGCGATGACCCTGGTGATGTCGAGTGCGAGCGCCCCAGGAAGAAGATTCCTGCCAAGGTGATGTGGTATCCTCCTATAATACCACGGTTGAAACGTTTGTTCCAAAACAAAGAGCATGCCAAGGCGATGCGATGGCACACAGAAGACCATAAGAAAGACGGAAAGTTGAGAGTACCCACTGAGGAGTCGCAGTGGAGAAAAATTGAAAGAAAGTACGGGAAGGAGTTTGCAAATGACGCAATGAACGTATGGTTTGGTCTAAGTGCAGATGTCATTTATCCCTTTGGGGAGCAGAGCAGCAACCATAGCACCTGGCCTGTGACTCTATGTTTGTATAACCTTCCTCCTTGGTTGTGCATGAAGCGGAAGTTCATTATGATGCCAGTGCTCATCCAAGGCCCTAAGCAACCCGGCAACGACATTGATGTGTACCTAAGGCCATTAGTTGAAGAACTCTTACAACTGTGGAATGGAACAGGTGTACGTGCGTGGGATGAGCACATGGGGGAAGAATTTGACCTAAAGGCGTTGCTGTTCGTGACCATCAATGATTGGCCTGCTCTCAGTAACCTTTCAGGACAGACAAACAAGGGATACCGCGCATGCACGCACTGTTTGGACGATATCGACAGTATATATTTGGCTAATTGTAAGAAGGATGTGTACCTAGGACATCGTCGATTTCTTCCGAGTAGGTATCCCATAAGAAAGAAAGGCAAGAATTTCAAAGGTGAGGCGGATCACCAGACGAAGCCTCGCCACCGTACTGGTGCTGATGTACATGATATGGTCAAGGATTTGAAGGTGGTCTTTCGAAAGGGTCCTGGTGGACAACCTCTTCCGAATGACGCTGACGGACGCGCACCCATGTGGAAGAAGAAATCTATATTTTGGGACCTGCCCTATTGGAAAGACCTAGAGGTCCGCTCCGCAATCGACGTGATGCAGGTGACGAAGAATCTTTGTGTGACCTTGCTTAGCTTCTTGGGCGTGTATGGGAAGAGAAAAGATACACCTGAGGCACGGGAGGACCAACAACGTATGCACGGAAAAGACGGCATACATGAGGGTCATGCAAGCTACGCTCTTACCAAAGAAGAGAAGCAAATCTTGTTTGAATGCCTGCTCAGTATTAAGGTACCGTCTGGCTTCTCGTCGAATATAAAGGGAATAATAAACATGGCAGAGAAAAAGTTCCAGAACCTAAAGTCTCATGACTGCCACGTGATTATGACGCAACTGTTTCCATTTGCATTGAGGGGGCTTCTACCAGAAAACGTTCGATTAGCCATTGTGAAGCTATGTGCATTCCTCAATGCAATCTCTCAGAAGGTAATTGATCCAGAAATCATACCAAGGTTAGAGAATGATTTGGTGCAATGTCTTGTCAGTTTCGAGTTGGTGTTTCCACCATCCTTCTTCAACATCATTACGCACGTCCTAGTTCACCTATGTGAAGAGATTAACATTTTGGGTCCTGTATTTCTACACAATATGTTCCCCTTCTAGAGGTTCATGGGAGTCTTAAAGAAATATGTTCATAACCGTGCTAGGCCAGAAGGAAGCATCTCCAAGGGCAATGAAAATGAGGAGGTCATTGAGTTTTGTATTGACTTTATTCCTGACCTTAAGCCGATTGGTGTTCCTGAATCACGGCATAAGGGAAGACTGGATGGAAAAGGCACACTAGGAGGGGAACAAATAATATGTATGGACGGACACTGAAGCACACTACACAGTTCTACAGAATTCCGCCTTGGTGGCTCCGTATATGGATGAACACAAGAATTTTCTATGCTCCAAACACCCAGAGCAGTCTGATCACTGGATTACACGTGAACAAACCAGGAGTTGTGCCAGCTGGTTGCAGACACGTACCATGCATGACGCCTCTATTGAAGATGACCTGTACTTGTTGCCCCAGTTACCATCTTCGAATATAATGACTTTCAAAGGGTACGAGATAAATAGTAATACATTTTACACGATCGCCCAAGATAAGAAGAGCACCAACCAAAACAGTGGTGTCACATCCCTAGATTTTACCTGTAAATAGTTGCATCAGAGTGCATCATGCATCATGTTTAATTTCAAGAAATTTGGAATTGAGGGAATTTTCAAAGCCTCAAATTGAATATAAGGGCTAAGAACCCAAAAATCTCATTCATTGTTTCCAAAAAATCCTTCATTGATGTTTGACAATTTTGGCAAGGGTTTTGGTCCAAACCAAAATTAATGAACATTTTTAAGGATTTATTTTTGGGAGCCTAAATTTAAATTAATAGCTATTTGAATTTGAATTATATTCATATAATTAGAATATAACTTCAAGTGCCACTGAAATGTTTTATGTGCTTTGGAAAAGTCCATCTAGCAACATAAAAATATTTCAGAGGAGTTGGCACTGGTTTTGAATCTTGTTTGAATTTAAAACAGTGGCCAAATAAATAAAAAGAAAACAAACAGAAAATAAAACAGAGCAGAACAGAAGAACTAACCTGGGCTAGCTTACCTGTCAGCCCACTTACCTGGCCAGCTGGCGGCCCGGTAAGACAGCCTAGCCCACTAGGGGCAGAGGCGTCTTCCACCTCGCGCCAGTCGGATGCAGGGCGTGTGTCCGCCGCACACCGGCGCACGCCCCGCCACCTCCTGCCTGCTTGCTTGCCGCTGGAGACGGGCCCGAGCGCCACGACACCCCCTGGACCCCCTCGACCTTTCCCCTCACTCCCTGGTTCTCTCTCCCTCTCTGGTTCTCTCCCCGCAGCCGCCCGAGAACGCTGTCATCGCGCCGCCGTGCACCACCGCGGCCACAACCACTCCCTCGCTCCCTCTCCATCCCAGGCGTCTCTGCCTAGCCGTCTTCGTCCTCTCCACTGAGTCACGCGGCGCCAGAAGCTCTCCTGCGCTGCCACCGCCGCCGTTTCCTCGTCGGCCACCGAAGATCGTCGTCGTCGATTCCTCGCCCTGAGCGCCTCCCCGAGCCCACGGAGCTTCTCTTCGACCCCCAGTGAGCTCTTTCACCGTCTCGCCTTATCCCCGTGGCATGTAGCTCGCCGTAGCATCACTCTCCGCCGTGCCCGCGAGCTTCACGGCGCCGGCGAAGTCGTCACCGTGGCTAGAGCAAGCCCAGCTTGCCCCTGAGCACGTCATCGCGCTCGTGCTGCTCCCAGGAGGCGAACTAGCCCACCCGTTCGTCCCACCGTGCACCACAATGCCGATTCCAAGCACTCCCATACTCCGGCCGCCGCGCAAGTCGCTGCCGCCGTCGACTTAGCCCACCGGAGGCGCTGCTGCATGCATCCCTCGATGCGGCCGAGCAAGGGCTATGCCCTGGTGGCCTCAGTGCGCCAAACCCCTGCCCGTAGCGCATTTCCGAGCGTCCCCGCCGCGCCTGAGTGCTCGCCAGCGTTTAACTCCGGCGGGATGACGTGGCACGTCATTAGCCGCTAATGACCCCGCTAATGACCCCCCTCTCTCACTGAAAAACGGGCCCCACACCCAAATTAACCCTGGGATTTATTCCCTGTTTAGCTTAGATTAATCCAGCTGACCCCACATGTCAGTTTGACCCTGCTGATGTGGCGTTTGACTGGGCCCACCTGTCTGTGACTCGAACCAGCCCTGAGACACTGACGTGTGGGTCCCAGACGTCAGGTTTGACCTGGACTGGCGTTGTTGACCGGCTGACGTCGTGCAGTCGTCATGCTGATGCAGTAATGCATTTTCTGGTTTTAGTCTAATTTAAAATAGCCAGGAAATTCCAGAAAAAAGCCCCAAACTTCTAAAATTCATAGAAAATTATCTATAACTCCAAATAATATAAATAATATATGAAAAATTATCAGAAAAATCCAAAGAATCTGTTTATGGCATTTTCATGCATGTTTGAACAAGTTAACGTCACTGAATAGGACAATTCATGATTATGGAAGAAATGGTAATTAATTTTGGAGTTGGAATTTGCTATAGGTTTGAATTCCACTTCAATGAATATGACTAACTGTTGCACTAGGTCAATTCAGTACTTTAATATGACATATCATTCATACGAATGTGCATTGCATTGATTGTGGTCCCTTTTTGTTTGCCGGTGTTGTTCCCCCTCGGTAGATGTTGTTCCAACGCGGTGATCGTTGACACTGATGAAGACCCAATGTTATCTTCAGAAGTGCCAGGCAAGCAAAAACCCCTTGTTCATTCCGATACAAGCCCACTCCCTCGCTCCTGCTCTCTTTTACTGCATTAGGACAACAACGATTCAACTGTTACATGCCGTGGTAGTTGAACCCCTTTCCTCTGCATGACCTGTCATTGCCACAGTAAATAGATGAAACCCGCTAGCATGAGTAGGAGTTGTTTGAGCCCTGATGTGCCTACTCATTCTTGCTTGTTGTCATGCCTGCTACTGCTTAGAGTTGAGTCAGGTCTGATTCATAGGGAATGAATTGGAACGTGGTGAACATGTCCTACCGTTGAGAGCTAAGTGTGTGAACACGATTTGGTAAAGGTAGCGGTGAGAGGCCATGTAGGAGTACATGGTGGGTTGTCTCATTGAAACCGTCCTCAGGAACTGAGTTCTGTGTTTGTGATCCATGAACAGTTACTACCACACATTGGGCTCTGGGCGCTCCAAGCTCTCTCGACTTATTAATCAACTTGATCTCTGTCCAGGAGTTGCAACTAGTTTCTGGTGTTTGTAGGTAGTGTTAGTAGTCTACCAAGTGGCACCCGGTACAGGTGGGCTTGGGACAGACTAGGCACAGTGGCATGGTGTACCAAGTGGCACCCAGATGGTGGGCTTGGGAACCCTGCACACATTGTTTGGGGCCGTGAGTGACACCCCGGCCGGATCTCCTTCCGGATGGAACCCGAATAGGTGATAAACCTGGACTAGAGACTTGGTGGTTAGTCAGGTCGTGGCCGACTCCCTCGCCCGGCTTCCGCTTGAAGGTTGCCGAGGTACATGACGTGTACAGGGCTATAAGTGGCGAGAGCGTGTGTGAAGAAGTACACCCCTGCAGGGTTATCATTATCTATTCGAATAGCCGGATTCCTCGGATATGGAAACTTGGACCCCTTGCATAGTTCATAGACAAGTGAAAGTGGATACTCTAAAACTCGCAAGATAAGCGTGAGTGCTATGGATGGCCTTCTCGTAGGGAGACGGGTGCGGATCCATAGTGGTGTATTGATATGGTGAATGTGTGGACTCGTGTGCACCACCTCAAAGAGTTGCTTGCAGTCGTAGTTCAGGTTAGCCACTGAGTCAAAGCTGGCTTGCTGCAGTTAAACTTCCCCACCCCCCTTTATTGTTACCAATGCATATGTAGATAGTCCTGATGTAAGTCTTGCTGGGTACATTTGTACTCACGTTTGCTTATTTTATGTTTTGCAGAGAGACGTCAGTCTCGCTAGTAGTTCCGTGTGGACTTCGACGTTTAGCTTGATACCTCAGCTACGATCTTGTGCCCTCGGCAGGATCTGGTAGATAGTCAGGCTTCTCAGCCTTTTTCATTTGTAGTTGTCTGTACTCAGACATGTTAAGCTTCCGCTTGTGCTTTGACTTGTATGCTCTGAATGTTGGGTCATGAGACCCATGTTTGTAATATCTCGCTCCTTGGAGCCTAATGAATAAATACTTGAGTCGTGAAGTTATGTTGTGATGCCATGTTGTATTTACACATGTCGAGCATATTGTGTGTATGACTGAAATGCTTGGTATGTGTGGGATCCGACAACCTAGTTGTTTATCCTTGGTAGCCTCTCTTATTGGGAAATGTAGTCTTGTGCTTCCATGAGCCATAGTAGTCCGCTACAGCCCCGTTCACCGTAGTCCTGCTAGCCCAGCACTACTGCTCTGGACACTTGACTGGCCGGCATGTGCTTCACTTCGTTCCTGTGTCTGTCCCTTCGGGGAAATGTCACGCGGTGACATCCGGAGTCCTGCCTAGCCTGCTACAGCCCGAGTTCCCGGAGTCCTGTTAGCCCAGTGCTACAGCCCGGATTCACACGCTGCTGACCGACATGCTCGATGTGATTCAGGTATGCCTGTCCCCATAGGTTGGTGCCGCTTTGGGTTCACGACTAGCCATGTCGGCCCAGGTTCTTTGTCATATGGATGCTAGCGACACTATCATATACGTGAGCTAAAAGGCGCAAACGGTCCCGGGCCAGGTAAGGTGGCACCCGTGGGAATACCATGTGTGAGGCCGCAAAGTGATATGATGTGTTACATGCTAGATCGGTGTGACTTAGGATCGGGGTCCTGATAAGTGGTGTCCGCTTTGTTGCTGAAACCAAGACGAGAAAGGAAACATATTATGGTTATATACAGGACATATGGGAACTTGACTATCGACGTGGTTTGAAGGTCCCTTTGTTTCGGTGCAAATGGGTCCATATGACACGAGGCGGGGTAACGGAAGACCCGCAGTACGGAATGACAACAGTGCATCTCAACAATCTTGCGTATGTAGACGAACCATTCGTCCTAGCCAATGATGTGGCACATGTTTTCTATGTGAAGGACATGTCTACCAAGCCAAGAAAAAGAAAAGATAAGGAAGCGAATGCATCATACGATGAGCCAAAGCAGCACATAGTTCTTTTTGGGAAGATAAACATCGTGGGAGTGGATGACAAGACAGACATGTCAGGAGATTATGAAAAGTTTGATGAAATTGCTCCATTCACAGTGAATATTGACCCAAGCATCCAGTTAAATGATGAAGATTTTCCATGGCTACGGCACAAAGGGACACACATGAAGAAAAAGTTTTACACCCAAAGATCTGGGATGTGATCGGCTTCACTATCATCACTTTATTCTGTGTTTCACACCCAGGAGGGAATCTCTGTAATAGTTAGGGTAGCTAGTTATGTGTTTTGGCATTTGAAACACGAAGAAATTTTATGTGCAAGCAAATTCTTTCATGCATTTACTAATTTTTTCAGCTAAATGACCCTAAAATTGAAAAGCATTTCAAATGAACTCAGAAAAGGTTGAAAGTTGGCATGGTATCATAATTTCACCCACATAGCATGTGCAAAAAAGTAGAGAGGGTTACCGCAAAAACTGGATGCACTTCGTATACAAAATGGACAATCTCTTTCGAAGTATCAGGGTTTCGGACGAAAACTCATCCGTTACAAAGGCATTTCATTTTTTAAATAACCTAAGAATTACCAAATTGAATATAATGATAAAAGACACTAATATTAAACATAAGAAAAAAGAATCACCGAAATATCTATTTTCAAAGTTAAGTTATTCACAAACTAGTGATTCACACAAATTTCAAATAATTCAAAATTTAAACTATTCAAATTTGTAAACTACCGGTACTAACAGAAAGTTTGTAATTTTTTATACCTAAAGAAAAAATATTCACAAAGAAACTCTAAATACAGCAAAAAACAACTCAAAAATAAATAAAACAAAAATAAATAAAGCAAAAAAAGAAAAAAAAAAAGCCCACCTACTGCGCCACAGCGGCCTGCATACGACTAGAAATCCAACCTATTGTTGGGCTAGGATGCAGGCCCGCAAAGGCCCAGTAGGCCCACAGGGAAGCACAAAACATTTAGGCCTAGTAGGCCTGCTTTGGAGAGGAGCTTGAGGGAGCTACCGCACTTGGGCTTATAAACCAGTGCGGACGCCCCTCGGCTAGCGAGGTGGGACTAAACATTTCACACCGCACCTGCGCCAGCGCACCCCCTTTAGTACCGGGTGGTGGCTCGAACCGATACTAAAGGGGGGGTCTTTAGTACCGGTTGGAGCCACCACCCGGTACTAAAGGGGTGCCGTTCCCGCCGCTTGGCCTGGCCAAAACAGACCTTTAGTACCGGTTGGTGGCTCCAACTGGTACTAAAGGTTGTTCTATATAAGAAAACACTTCAAAAAATTTGTCAGTTTCTCATCTCTCCCTCTACTTCTTTCTCCTCTGCCCCGTCGCCGCCGCCCCTCGTCACCGTCCGTCCCCGTCGCCGTCCCCGTCCCCGTCGTCCCCGCCGCCGCGCCCCGTCGCCGCGCCCCGCCCCGTCCTCCCGTCGTCCCCGCCCGGCCCGTCGCCACCCCATCCCCGTTGCCGTCTCTGTCTCCGTCCCTGTTGCCGCCCCCCGTCGTCGCGCCTCGCCGGTGAGCTCCTGCCCCGGCCGCCATGTACCACACACACACACACAATCTTTTTGTTTTTTAGTTGTAGAATTATTATAAATGTTATTTATGTAGAAATGTTTTTTAGTTATAGAAATATTATAAATGTTAGTTATATAGAAATGTTAGTTATATAGAAATATTAGAAATGTTAGTTATATAGAAATGTTAGTTATATTAGAAATGTTAGTTATATAGAAATGTTAGTTATATAGAAATGTTTTTTTAGTTATAGAAATATTAGAAATGTTAGTTTTAGTTATAGAAATATTAGAAATGTTAGTTTTAGTTATAAAATTTAGAATTTGCATATATGAAATCACAATCCATCATTTAAAAATTGTTACTTTATGTTTGCGGCATATAGTATTTGTTGTCGACGATGCCCGGCCCGCATCCTCGGCGTCGACCCGTTCGCGATGACGTCCTGCTTCAGAGGACCCATGTCCGGGACTGGGCTCCGCCAGGCTGGCACTAGGAGGTGCTACCTTCAGGGGCGCGACGGTTGGTGAGGAACCCAGCCCCGGGTCCCATCGTCGACCCTCATCTCCTTTGGTGGCGTTCACGTGGGCCACTTTCGGTGCGGAGGGAGCCGGCCCCGCCGGTGGTGGTACGTCGCCGTGTCAGGGAGGAGGACGAGCATGTCCATCGCTACATGGCTGCTATGGACGTCAGGTTCTCCAATACCTGGCAGGTTCTTTGGGGAGATCACCCGAGCTATGATCCAGTGATGGTTCCTTCACTTTGGTTGTCCACCGCCTAGATTACTCTCAAGTATTCGATCTTTATTAGCTAGCTAGCTAGCTAGTGATGTATTCGATATATAATATTCGAGATTATATATATTATTCGAGACGATGTATTCGAGATTATGTCTATTATTCGAGACAACGTATTCAAGATTATATTTGATGATGCTTATTATGTACTATGATTGGTTCACTTTTTCCTTATTAATTGATTGCATCCATGCATTGTAATTTGAATATATTTCTTTTGGATTAGTTAAACAAAACCTATGGAGAACAATACCGGCAGAGAGGGAGAAGAGGCCCTATTCAATATCATACGCAATACTCGTGGGCCAGATGATGATCAGAATGAAGAAGATTATGATGGCTCCGACTATCTAAACAACACTGGGGAGGGTGATATGATATTCGATCGCAACGACCGAATTGATGAAGTCATGAACTATGATCATGATGAAGAAAATGTTGATCTTGAAACAACAAAGACCGGCGAGGTATGTATATTTATACAAGCGGGCATCTGGTGATCATCACATGTTTTAAATGACTTGAAGATATATTAACGAATCGATCTTTCTTCTTTCAGCCATCCGGATCGAGCAAATCTTCAGGAAACAGGAAACGCGGCCCGAACAAAAAGTGGAAGGAGGGCGTAAAGTACAATATCGAGGCCATCAAACCTAATGGCGAACCATTAGCGCCTAAGAAGATTGCGGACAAGTTCATTCGTCAGTGCGGAGTTCTTGTGAAGGACCAACTCCCGATCTCCCTTCAAGAATGGAGAGAGCCAGCAAAGCCACGTCCTGGGTTTGTTTGAAGCTATTTTTAATGTTGATCATTTTTAGAAATGATGTCTGAGGCTTTCCACTTTCCCAAATTCACATTTAAAAGGAATTTAAACACGATGCATGGATGCCACTCACTGATGCAACTAATTACAAAGCAGAATTCTAGGGCTGTGACAAAATTATTACGGTGGGTGAAAAAATTACTGTCGAGCAATTGATAGAAAAGCGAAAAGTTTTGACGATATCTAAGGCAATGATCATGAATATAGACATCACATCTGTGTCATGTAGACCGACTCCTGCCTGCGTCTACTACTATTACTCCACACATCAACCGCTATCCATAATGCATCTAGAGTATTAAGTTCATGAAGAATGGAGTAACGCTTTAAGCAAGATGACATGATGTAGCGGGATTAACTCAAGCAATATGACGAAAACCCCATCTTTTTATCCTCGATGGCGACAATACAATTGAAGTGTCGGTTCCCCTTCTGTCACTAGGATCGAGCACCGCAAGATTGCACCCAAAGCTAAGGACTTCTACTTTTCAAGAAAAACCAATCTAGTTTGCCAAACCAAATCGATAGTTCAAAGAGGCTTGCAAATTTATTAAATCATGCAAATAAGAATTTAGAGGAGATTCAACTAATATTCATAGATAAGTTGATCATAAATCCACAATTCATCGAGTCTTGGTAAAGACAGCGCAAAAGATTATTACATCGAATAGATCTCCAAGAACATCGAGGAGACCTTTGTATTGAGAATCAAAGAGAGAGAAGAAGCCATGTAGCTACTAGCTATGGACCCATAGGTCTGTAGTAAACTACTCAAGCTTCATCGGAGAGGCAATGGTGTTGATGTAGAAGCCCGCCGTGATCGATTCCCCATCCGATAGGATGCTGGAAAAGGCCACAAGATGGGATCTCATGGGTACAGAAGGTTGCGGTGGTGGAAAAGTAGTTTCATGGCTCCCCGAATGTTTTTGGGGGTATAAGAGTATACATAGGCAAAAGAATTAGATCAGGGGAGCTACGAGAGGTCCACAAGGTCTGGGGGGTGAGCGTCCCACCCCCTTGGGCGCACCCTCCACCTTTGTGGACGCCTCGAGGCCCCTCTGACTTGCACTCCAAGTCTCCTGGGTGTCTTCTGGTCCAAGAAAAATCATGGTGAAAGTTTCATTCTGTTTGGACTCTGTTTGGTATTCCTTTTCTACGAAACTCTAAAACAAGGAAAAAATAGAAAATGGCACTCGCACTGGGCTCTAGGTTAATAGGTTAGTCCCAAAAATCATATAAAATAGCATAATAATGCATATAAAACATCCAAAACAAAAAAATATAATATCATGGAATCATCAAGAATTATAGATACGTTGGACACTTATCAAGCATCCCCAAGCTTAGTTCCCGCTCGTCCTCGAGTAGGTAAATGATAAAAATAAATTTTTTGATGTGGAATGCTACCTATCATATTTATCCATGTAAGTCCCTTTATTGTGGCATGAATGTTCAGATCCGTAAGATTCAAAACAAAAGTTTAATATTGACATAAAAACAATAATACTTGAAGCATACTAACAAAATAATTATTTCTTCTCAAAATAACATGGTCAAAGAAAGCTTATCCCTACAAAATCATATAGTATGGCTATGCTCCATCTTCATTACACAAAATATTTAAATCATGCACAACCCCGATGACAAGCCAAACAATTGTTTCATTCTTTTGACGTTCTCAAACCTTTTCAATCTTCACGCAATACATGATTATGAGCCATGGACATAGCACTATAGGTGGAATAGACAGTGGTTGTGGAGAATACAAAAAGAGGGAGATAGTCTCACATCAACTAGGCATATCAACGAGCTATGGAGATGCCCATTAATAGATATCAATGTGAGTGAGTAGGGATTGCCATGCAACAAATGCACTAGAGCTATAAGTTCACGAAAGCTCAAGAAGAAAACTAAGTGGGTGTGCATCGAACTCACTTGCTCACGAAGACGTAGGGCAATTTTGAGGAAGCCCATCCTTGGAATATACAAGCCAAGTAATATAATGAAAAATTCCCACTAGCATATGAAAGTGATGTCATAGGAGACTCCCTATAATGAAGATCATGGTGCTACTTTGAAGCACCTGTGTGGCAAAAAGGATAGTAACATTGTCCCTTCTCTCTTTTTCTCTCATTTTTTTCTTTTCTGTTTCCTTCCTTTTTTTTATTTGGGCCTTCTCTCTTTTTTGGCCTCTTTTTTTATTTTATTTTTCGTCCGGAGTCTCATCCCGATTTGTGGGGGAATCATAGTCTCCATCATCCTTTCCTCACATGGACAATGCTCTAATAATGAAGATCATCACACTTTTATTTACTTACAACTCAAGAATGACATCTCGATACTTAGAACAAAATATGACTCTATGTGAATGCCTCCACGGTGTACCGGGATGTGCAATGAATTAAGAGCGACATGTATAATATGATGAACAGTGGCTTTGCCACAAATACGATGTCAACTACATGATCATGCAAAGCAATATGACAATGATGGAGCGTGTTTCTGTTTTTCGTGAGCGCAAAGTTTCTATTTTTCAGCAAGATCAAATTAACTATCACCATAGGTTATCCCATAGGACTTACATGGCACAAACACTAATTTAAGCACAAAACCACATATAACCAGAGGCTAGACGATTTATTCAAAGCAAAACAGGAACTAAAAATCAAGAAAAAAATAAAATTAGGTTGCCTCCCAACAAGCGCTTTTGTTTAACGCCCATAGCTAGGCATAAAAACACGAATATATCTAAGTATTGTCGTAATAATGATAGGGAAAATCCTGAAAACTCATCTCATACTCCCTTCGTTCAGCAGCAAGTTTTCTTTGTTGCAAGCAAAAGTAATCAAAATGGCTAAATTTAACGGGTTAAGAGTCCCCAGGATCAATCTCACGAGGAATTGGTTCATCCTTCGGTCCTTCATATTGTATGACCAACTCATCATTATAAGCATTCTTTTGGCAAAGAGTCATGAGCTTATGTCCAAGAGAGAAACGCACCCACGGCTTTGAATAGCAAAATCAACATTTAGCTCAGAAATCTTATTAACTAAAACATCGGTAGGAACCCTCTTTCTAAATTTTTTGTTGCAAGCAACATGATCTAAAGACCGTAAGCGCATTATATCCTCTTGATTAAAGAGAATTACCTCTATGGGAGGATGACCACCACCTACTTTGTAATGAGCAAAAATTTCACTAGCTTTTTTCATAATAGATCTAAACACATGGGCTAGGAATATAGTGGTGGCGCGCTTAATAGAAGAATGCTCAATATTAGAAAACTCTAGAAAAATCCTTTCATGGATGGATGCATGTGAACAAATTGTCTTTCAAGTTTGACAACAAGCAAAGATATAGCATCCACAGGGCTACTAGTTTATGGAGGATAGATCCACCCATAGTGGGGAGTGCACCGGCACAACTAATGGAATATTGAATGAACCCTTTTCCAATAATATTTCCGCTACCAATGTGGAATTTCTTAGCATGCAAGATGGTAGTTTCTTCATGAGGTTCAAAATTAACAAAAGCATCAAAGTTTCCCCCCATCCACACTACTATCCTTTTCAGCAATAACCTCCCCAGTTTCAGACATGATGGCGACACACGAGCAAACAGAAAAGATGAACGAAAGAGGGGCGAAGAAA
>NC_041382.1:629971070-629973096 GCF_002162155.2 Triticum dicoccoides | reverse complement strand
AATGAAATGCGAGAGATGAGAGTTTATGATGGATACTTGGTATGTCTTTGCTTGGTGTAGATCTCCCTGGCAACGTCACCAGAAATCCTTCTTGCTACCTCTTGAACTTCCGTTGGTTTTTCCCTTGAAGAGGAAAGGGTGATGCAGCAAAGGAGCGTAAGTATTTCCCTCATTTTTGAGAACCAAGGTATCAATCCAGTAGGAGATTATGCAACAAGTGACCGAATACCTACACAGACAAACACCAACTTGCAATCAACACGACAAAGGGGTTGTCAATCCCTTCACGGTTATTCGCAAAGTGAGATCTGATAGAGATGGATAAACGGTAAAGTAAATTTTTTGGTATTTTTCGTTTATGGAACGAAAAGTAAAAGATTGCAAGAGAAAGTAAATAGGAAACTAGAATTGTAGATCGGAAACTTATATGATGGAAAATAGACCCGGGGGCATAGGTTTCGCTAGAGGCTTCTCTCAAGATAGAAATTATTACGGTAGGTGAACAAATTATTGCCGAGAAATTGATAGAAAAGCGAAAAGTTATGATGATATCTAAGGCAATGATCATGAATAGAGGCATCACATCCATGTCAACTAGACCAACTCCTGCCTGCATCTACTACTATTACTCCACACATCGACCGCTATCTAGCATGCATCTAGAGTATTAAGTTCATAAAGAACGGAGTAACGCTTTAAGCAAGATGACATGATGTAGCGGGATTAGCTCAAGCAATACAATGAAAACCCCATCTGTTTATCCTTGATGGAAATAATACAATACGTGTCGGTTCCCCTTCTGTCATTAGGATCGAGCACCGCAAGATTGAACCCAAAGCCAAGCACTTCTCCCATTGCAGGAAAAACCAATCTAGTTGGCCAAACCAAATCGAGAGTTTGAAGAGATTTTCAAAGATATCAAATCATGCAAATAAGAATTTAGAGGAGATTCAAATAATATTCATAGATAAGCTGATCATAAATCCCGGATCTCAGCAAACACACCGGAAAAGTGTATTACATCGAATAGATCTCCAAGAACATCGAGGAGAGCTTTGTATTGAGAATCAAAGAGATAGAAGAAGCCATCTAGCTACTAGCTATGGACCCGTAGGTCTGAAGTAAACTACTCATGCTTCATCGAAGAGGCAATGGTGTTGATGTAGAAGCCCTCCGTGATCGATTCCTCCTCCGGCAGGATGCCGAAAAAGGCCCCAAGATGGGATCTCACGGGTACAGAAGGTTGCGCTGGTGGAAAAGTGGTTTCGTGGCTCCCCTGTGTCACACCCTAGCTAGTCATGCATTAGAGTGTTGCATCATGTTTACTCTTCATCAGAAACTTGAAATGGGGATCTGTGAAACCCTCAGAACCATTTTGAAAATGACCCAAATAAAAATTTCTCCAAAAGGGTCCAAGAAAATGCTCATGTTGCTCTCTGAAAATATTGGACAGAGATAAAAATCAAACCAATATTTTTAGTGGATCATGGACATTTATTTTGGGCATTTGGAATTAATGCATAAATATTTGCATTGGAAATATATTAATTATATATATTAATATATGCCCAAATATTATGCCAATTATAAAAGAGCTCTGGAATAATATATATAGCTCCTGCAAAAATTGGCATAAGTTAAATAAATGATTTAATATATTATTTAAATCAAAACAAATGTCAGAAATTAAAAAACAGAAAAATATATAACAGGAGGAGCTTACCTGGGCTCCTCCACTGTGCGGCCCAGCCAGCTGGCTGGCCCAGCCGGCAGCCGGCCCAGCCCACCTCCCTCCTGTGTCGTCTTCGTCCCGACAGAGGGAGGGGAGTGTGGCAGGCGCGCGCGCGCGCCACCGCGCCACGCCACCTGCTCGCCTGCTTGCCTGGCCTCCCCTCCTCGCTCGACGCCCTGGACGACGCCACGCCCTCCCCCCTGCTCTCTCTCACTCTCCCCCGGCTCTCCCCTCCTCTCCCTCGCTCTCTCTCTCGCCCGGCCAAACACCACCGTCGCCGCCGTTCGCCTTAGC
>NC_041382.1:629895883-629965233 GCF_002162155.2 Triticum dicoccoides | reverse complement strand
TGCCACCCGGCATCTGTTCTTTTCGATACAGGAGCCTCTCATTCTTTTATATCCGAAAGTTATGCTCGTCTGCATAACGTTGCATTCTGTGACATGCCATCCACTATGGAAATCTCTACCCCTGGTTCTAGATGGCAGACCTCTAGGGTAAGTTATGGAAATGAGATCCAAGTCGACAGACTTGTTTTCCTCGCGTCTTTGATAGCCCTTAAATCTTCAGATATTAATATCATTCTGGGTATGGACTGGATGTCGGCTCATCATGCCCAAATCGATTGCTTCTCTAGGACTGTTCAACTCACCCATCCTTCAGGAAAGATAGTTAATGTCTTGACCCGAATAGCTAAGCGACAATTATATTCTCTTAACGCCAGCCCTTTGCCAGACCTTGAGGACGTTCCGGTAGTCCGTGACTTCCCGGATGTCTTTCCAGAGGAATTGCCAGGTGTTCCACCTGACAGGGATGTTGAGTTTGTAATAGACCTCATTCCAGGAACCGTTCCGATTGCTAGAAGACCTTATAAGATGGCACCCCTAGAACTAGCCGAGCTTAAGAAACAACTCGATGAGTCCTTGAAAAAGGGTTTCATCCGACCTAGCTCATCTCCATGGGCTTGCCTCGTCCTATTCGTCAAGAAGAAGGATGGTACGGACCGGATGGTTGTAGATTACCGACCTGTCAACTTGGTCACAATCAAGAACAAATATCCACTTCCCAGGATCAACGACCTGTACGATCAGCTCGCTGGATCCTCAGTCTTCTCCAAGATGGATTTGAGGTTGGGCTACCATCAAATCAAAATCAGAAACGGGGACATTCCTAAAACGGCCTTTGTTACTCGTTACGGCCAATACGAGTACACCATCATGTCCTTCGGATTAACCAACGCTCCAGCCACCTTTTCTCGGTTAATGAACTCAATCTTCATGGAGTATTTGGATAAATTCGTCGTGGTTTACCTCGATGATATACTCATCTACTCCAAGAACGAGGAAGAACATGCCGAACATCTAAGGCTAGTGTTGCAGAAACTTCGAGAGCATCGCCTTTATGCCAAATTTTCTAAATGTGAATTCTGGTTATCAGAAGTGACCTATCTGGGTCATGTAATATCTGGTAAAGGTATCGCTGTTAACCCTGAGCGAGTTCAAGCCGTCCTTAATTGGACTCCACCTGAATCGGTCAAGCAAGTTCGGAGCTTTCTGGGCTTAGCGAGCTATTGTCGTGGCTTTGTCGAGAACTTCTCCAAGGTTGCTAAACCTCTAACCGAACTCCTCAAGAAAGATAAGAAGTTCGAGTGGACTCCACAATGTGAGCACAGCTTTCAGGAACTAAAAAGACGCCTGACTTCTGCTCCCGTACTGGTACCGCCAGACTTCTCTAAGGACTTTGTTATCTACTGCGACGCCTCACGACAAGGACTAGGTTGCATTCTCATGCAAGATCGACACGTAATTGCCTACGCTTCACGGCAATTGCACCCACATGAGGAGAATTATCCTACTCATGATCTAGAGCTTGCAGCCGTAGTCTATGCACTTAAGACCTGGCGACATTACCTCCTCGGTAATCGTTGCGAAATATTCACTGATCACCAAAGTCTGAAGTACATCTTCACCCAACCGGACTTGAATCTCAGGCAGAGACGTTGGGTTGAATTGATCACAGACTTCGACTTAGGAATAACCTACACCCCAGGGAAAGCCAACGTCATGGCTGATGCGCTAAGTCGTAAATCTTATTGTAACAATCTGGTGTTACAACAAAGTCAACCGCTTCTCCATGAGGAATTTCGGAAGCTTAACCTTCACATTGTTCCTCAAGGATTTCTTTCCACCTTGGTGGCGAAACCTACTCTTACGGATCAAATCATTGCTGCCCAGAAGCGAGATAAGGGAATAGCTAAGATCAAGGAGAACATTGCTAGCGGAGGTGCTAGTTGTTTCTCCACAAATGATCATGGTGTTGTGTACTTTGAGAACCGTCTAGTGGTTCCCAAGAACCAGCATCTACGGCAGTTGATCCTTAAGGAGGCTAATGAATCTCCTCTCACTATTCATCCCGGTAGTACTAAGATGTATCAGGACCTACGCCAGAGGTTCTGGTGGACTAGGATGAAGAGAGAAATTGCTCAGTATATTGCTAATTGCGACGTCTGTAGTCGTGTAAAAGCAGAGCATCAACGGCCTGCTGGCACCCTTCAACCCCTAGCTATTCTTGAATGGAAATGGGATAAAATTGGTATGGATTTCATTACCGGTTTTCCCAGGACCAAGAGAGGGAATAATGCTATTTTCGTCGTGGTCGATCGTCTTTCCAAAGTAGCTCATTTCCTACCTGTTCGAGAGAGTATAACCGCTAGTCAACTGGCAGACTTATACATCTCCCGAATAGTGTCTCTCCATGGTGTTCCTTTGGAAATTAACTCGGATCGAGGAAGTCTTTTCACCTCTCGATTTTGGGAAAGTTTCCAAAATGCTATGGGAACCCGTCTCTCCTTTAGCACCGCTTTCCACCCTCAGTCGAGTGGTCAAGTGGAACGCGTCAACCAAATTCTAGAAGACATGCTCCGAGCCTCTGTTATCTCGTTCGGAATGGACTGGGAGAAGTGCCTTCCATTTGCCGAATTCGCTTACAACAACAGCTATCAATCTAGCTTGGGTAAAGCCCCTTTTGAAGTTCTCTATGGACGACGATGTCGAACACCCCTTAACTGGTCAGGGACCGGGGAAAGACAATTCTTTGGCCCGGATATGATTCAGGAAGCAGAAGAACAAGTTCGTATCGTTCGTGAAAAGTTGAAAACAGCCCAATCCCGTCAAAAGAGTCAATATGACCGAAAACATAAGGCTATGACTTTCGAGGTTGACGAGAAGGCTTATCTTCGGGTCACCCCTCTGAAGGGAACCCATCGTTTCGGTATCAAAGGCAAATTGGCTCCTCGTTACATTGGACCTTTTCGCATTCTTGCCAAACGAGGAGAAGTTGCCTACCAGTTGGAACTACCTCCGCACCTCTCCAGAGTTCACGATGTCTTCCACGTTTCTCAACTCAGGCGTTGCTTCTCGGATCCTATCCGTGAAGTGGACCACGAAACGCTTGATCTCCAAGATGATCTTACATATCGAGAGTACCCCATTCGTATCCTCGATCAAGCCGAACGTACCACGCGACGTCATAATATCAAGTTTCTCAAGGTTCAATGGTCGCACCATTCCGAGGATGAAGCAACTTGGGAAAGGGAGGATCGTCTTCGACTCGAGTATCCCGCCTTCTTCCCGGAGGAACCCAAATCTCGGGACGAGATTCTTTTGAGTGGGGGTGAGTTGTCACACCCTAGCTAGTCATGCATTAGAGTGTTGCATCATGTTTACTCTTTCATCAGAAACTTGAAATGGGGATCTGTGAAACCTTCAGAACCATTCTGAAAATGACCTAAATAAAAATTTCTCCAAAAGGGTCCAAGAAAATGCTCATGTTGCTCTCTGAAAATATTGGACAGAGATAAAAATCAAACCAATATTTTTAGTGGCTCATGGACATTTATTTTGGGCATTTGGAATAAATGCATAAATATTTGCATTGGAAATATATTAATTATATATATAAATATATGCCCAAATATTATGCCAATTATAAAAGAGCTCTGGAATAATATAAATAGCTCCTGCAAAAATTGGCATAAGTTAAATAAATGATTTAATATATTATTTAAATCAAAACAAATGTCAGAAATTAAAAAACAGAGAAATATATAACAGGAGGAGCTTACCTGGGCTCCTCCACTGTGCGGCCCAGCCAGCTGGCTGGCCCAGCCGGCAGCCGGCCCAGCCCACCTCCCTCCTCTGTCGTCTTCGTCCCGACAGAGGGAGGGGAGTGTGGCCGGCGCGCGCGCGCGCCACCGTGCCACGCCACCTGCTCGCCTGCTTGCCTGGCCTCCCCTCCTCGCTCGACGCCCTGGACGACGCCACGCCCTCCCCCCTGCTCTCTCTCACTCTCCCCCGGCTCTCCCCTCCTCTCCCTCGCTCTCTCTCTCGCCCGGCCGAACACCACCGTCGCCGCCGTTCGCCTTAGCCGCTGTCTCCGACCACCCCTCGCTCCCCCGACTAGCTCAGGAGCTCCGCCTCGACTCCCTCTTCCTCCCCACCGCTCCACAGCTCCCCGGAAGCCCTGCATCGCCGCCACGTCGCCGTTCCCCTCTTCGGGCTCCGACCACCGTCGCCGTCGAATTCGCCGTCTCCAGCGCGTCCCCGAGCCCGCTTCGACGCCCACTGCAACCGCGGTGAGCTACGCCACCGTTTCCCCCTCTCCTTCCCCTCGTTCCCTCACCGTAGCCACCTCCCCACCACGGCCGAACCTCCGCCGTCGCCGAGCTCGCCGTCGACGCAGCTCCGGTGACCATTTGGTCACCCCGGCGAGTCCAACGAGTTCGCAAGACCCCGTAGAGCATTCCTAGCGCCTCGCTTTGCTCAACTTCGAGCTCCAGCACCGTTCCCGTGCACGACCGAACCCCGGCGGCCGCAGCCGAGCTCACCGCCGTCGACTCCGGCCACCCCGACCCCAACGGGCTCCGCCAAGAGCTGCGGGTTGGCCTCAGCTCCACTCCGGTGGTCTCCGCGGCCCCTCTGGTGGCCGAAATGACCAAAACCACTTCCGCCGCCGCGTCGGGCTCGCCGGCGACTAAACGCCGGCAGCCGACATCCACTTTGACCACGGGTGGGCCCTGGTTGACTCCCCTGAGTCAATGACAGGTGGGGCCCAGCCCTGTTAATTAAACAGGATTAGTTTTAATTAAGTTTTAATTAAAATAATCACCCTGACATGCGGGACCCACTGTCAGGTTTGACCTGGACCAGTTCCGTTGACCTGCTGACGTCACACTGACGTCAGGCTGACGCAGTAATTGATTTTCTGGATTTAAATTAAATCAGGAAATTCCAGAATATTATTTAAACTTCAAAAGTTCATAACTTTTATTCTGTAACTCCAAATTGGACAAATTATATATGAAAAATGATCAGAAAAATCCAATCTATCCATCTGTACTATTTTCATGCATGATCAAACAAGTTAAATTGATGTTTTAAGCAGAACAAGGAAAAGCACTTTAAAAGGCCATATTTGAATTTGAAATTTGAATCCTTGATTCAAATTTGTTCAAACCCTTCTGGTTTTAGTTGCATTAGCCCAATACACTCATTTTGCCATGTCTCATGCATGCATCATATTGTTGCATATTGTTTGGTAATGTTTGTGTATCGGTGCTCTCTGCGGCAGGTTCTGTCCCCGAAGAGTACCCTGATTACCCTAGCGAAGAACCGTATCAGTGCATCGAACCATCAGGCAAGCAACCAACCATTTGATCATATCGATACAATCCCATGTTCTCGCTCCTGCTCTCTTTTACTGCATTAAGACAACGCGATTCAAACTGCTGTGTGCTACAGTAGTTGAACCCATTTCCTCTGCATGACCTGTCATTGCCACAGTAACTAGATGAAACTCACTAGCATGTGTAGGAGTTGATTGAGCCATATGTATGTGTTGTTCCTACCTTGCTATGCCTGCTATGCTTAGAGTCGTGTCAGGTCTGGTTCATCTGGGTGATGGGCTAGAGTGAAATGATTATGTCGGTAATGAGAGTGGTGTGGTGAACACGATTTGGTAAAGGTATCGATGAGAGGCCATGTAGGAGTACATGGTGGGTTGTTTCATTGAAGCCGACCTTAAGCACTGAGATCTGTATGCGTGATTTAAGATACAGCTACTACCATGCATTGGGCCCTGAAATATGACCCCGCTCGACTTCTTATTCACCCTAGCTCTCTGTCCAGGAGTTGCAAGTAGTTTCTGGTGTTTGTAGCCTACTGGAGGCCGTGGACAGCGCTGACCGTAGGGGTGGGCTGTGATGCGGTAGGTACGTGGCCGGGTGTACCGAATACCCGTTAGGTATCTCGGGAACCCTGTTCACATCGTTCGGGGCCGTATGGGAAATCTCGGCCGGACTCCCTGCGGATGGAACCTGAATAGGCGATAAACCTGGACTAGAGGCTTAAGTGTTTAGGTAGGTCGTGGTCTACACCCACGTCGGCTTTCGCTTGAAGTCTGCCGAGCACATGTCGTGTGCAGACGCTAAGTGGTGGAAACATGTATGAAGAAGTACACCCCTGCAGGGTTATCATAATCTATTCGAATAGCCGCGTCCGCGGTAAAGGACTACTTGGTTGCCTATACAGTTCATAGACAAGTAAATGGAAACTACTAAAAGCCTCAAGATAAGAGTGAGTGCCGAGGATGGCTCTTCCGTAGGAAGACGGAGGTGGATCCTCGGTGGTGTATTGAAGTGGTGAGTAGTGGACTCGTGTGCGCAAAACCATTTCAAGTTGGAGTATCGTAGGATAGTCTAGCCAAGAGTCAAAGCTGGCTTGCTGCAATAACTCCACCAACCCTTCTTGATACTAAGCATGTATGTAGGATCTGATGTAAGTCTTGCTGAGTACCTTTGTACTCATGTTGCTATAATCTACATTTTTTTACAGAAGACGCTGCAACCCCTTCTGATGGGTTCTATGTAGACGTTGACATCAACGAGTAGGCTAAAGACCCAGGTGGTGACCCTGAGCTTGTGAAGGACCACGTAGTATAGCTAGGCTTTCCAAGCCTCCTTTATTTTACTAGTTGTCTGTACTCAGACAAGTTACCTCCGCTGCTGGTTTGTATGACTGTATGACTTGAATGCTGGGTCGTGTGACCCGTATCTTTGTGTATGCTATGTATGGCTCCCTGAGCCTTAAATAAAGTACTTGTGTCGTAGAGTCATGTTGTGATGCTTCGTTGTATTTGCACATATCGAGCATATTGTGTGTATGATTGAAATGCTTGGTATGTGTGGGATCTGACTATCTAGTTGTTTATCTTTAGTAGCCTCTCTTACCGGGAAATGTATCCTAGTGTTACCGCTGAGCCATGGTAGCTTGCTACTGCTCTGGAACACTTAGGCTGGCCGGCATGTGTCCTTCTTCGTTCCTGTGTCTGTCCCTTCGGGGAAATGTCACGCTTTGAGTACCGGAGTCCTGTTAGCCCGCTACAGCCCGGTTTACCGGAGTCCTGCTAGCCCAGTGCTACAGCCCGGACCCACTTGCTGATGACCGACACGTTCGAAGCTGGGTCATGGATGCCTGTCCCTGTAAGTCTGTGCCACTTTGGGTTTACGACTAGTCATGTCAGCCCGGGCTCTTTATCATATGGATGCTAGCGACACTATCATATACGTGAGCCAAAAGGCGCAAACGGTCCCGGGAAAAGGTAAGACGACACCCGTGGGGATACCGTGCGTGAGGCCGCAAAGTGATATGAGGTGTTACCAGCTAGATCGATGTGACATCGAGTCGGGGTCCTGACACCCTGGATGTTTTTGGGGTATAAGAGTATATATAGGCGAAAGAATTATGTCACGGGAGCTACGAGGGGCCCACAAGGTCGGGGGGCGTGCCCCACCCCATCTGGGCGCGCGCTCCACCCTTGTGGCTGCCTCGAGGCTCCTCTAACTTGCACTCCAAGTCTCATGGGTGTATTTTGGTCCAAGAAAAATCATGGCAGGTATTCCTCTTCTGCGAAACTCTAAAGAATGAAAAAATAAAAACTGGCACTGGGCTCTAGGTTAATAGGTTAGTCCCAAAAATCATATAAAATAGCATATTAATGCGTATAAAACATCAAAAACAGATAATATATATAGCACGGAACAATAAAAAATTATAGATACGTTGGAGACATATTACATATACTTGATGATCTTAAGGGCATTAGTCCCACTCTATGTCAGCACAGAATTAATATGGAGCCAGATGCTAAACTAGTTGTGGATCACCAACGATGGTAACATCTATGTCAAAAGAGGATCAAGAAAAAACTACTTTTACTTGCCCTTTCTGTACTTTTTCTTATAGACGTATGCCTTTTGGTTTATGCAATGCACCTGCTACCTTTCAAAGATGTATGACTGCTATATTCTATAACTCTTGTGAAAAGATTGTTGAGGTTTTCATGGATTATTTCTTCGTTTACAAAACTTCTTTTGATGATTGCTTCAGCAACCTTGATCGAATTTTGCAGAGATGTTGAAGAAACTAATTTTGTCTTGAATTGCGAAAGTGCCACTTTATCACTACTAGGGAAAACCCTAGTAGTAGTGCGGGTTTTGAGGATATCAGCAGCGCGGGCAGCCGCGCTACCAATAAGGTGCTACAGCTAACAGTTAGTAGTAGCACGGTCTGCACCGGCGCTACTACTATGGACTATATCAGCAGCGCATTTCCGGAACGCGCTACTATTAATTATCTGTAGCAATTTCCTGGCCCCGCGCTACTGCTATATCTTTCATCATTTCCCCCCGGCTTCCTACCCCGTTTCAGCTTCAATAAACAGCAATTTCCAGAAACTAGGTACTACTAGATATCAATTTCATAAAGCATTATAGGTACTAGGTAGTACTCCCTCGGTTCCAAATTTCTCGTCATGGTTTTAGTTCAAATTTGAACTAAAACCACGACGAGTAATTTGGAATGGAGGGAGTACAAGATAATAATTTCATATATACTCAGCATGCATCCTGAAGCAGTACAAAGTGATATCAGTGATGATCATCATATGTAGTTCTAGATAATATCAATGACGATCATCATATGTAGTTCTACATGATATCGACGACGATCATCATATGTAGTTCTAGATGATATAGCCACACACACAGATATGTATTTCTAGATGATATCGACGACTATCATCATCCTCAAGCCTGGGCGGTGGGTGTTCCTAATAGTAATTAGGATGGCCTGTCCAACATGAAGATTCTTGCCGACGAGGAATCTCTTCCACCCAACCGAGTTTAAGTGTGTGCGACCGTTTGTGTCCATGCGGTAAGTACATGTGGTGACGGAGCCTGCTACCTCTTGAGCACTTGCGTTGGTTTTCCCTTGAAGAGGAAAGGGTGGTGCAGCAAAGTATTGTAAGTATCTCCCTCAGTTTTTGAGAACCAAGGTATCAATCTAGTAGGAGGCCACACATGAGTCCCTCGCACCTACACAAACAAATAAATCATCGCAACCAACGCGATAAGGGGTTGTCAATCCCTACACGGTCACTTACAAGAGTGAGATCTGATAGATATGATATGATAATATTTTTGGTATTTTTATGATAAAGATGCAAAGTAAAATAAATGGCAAAGAAATAACTAAGTATTGGAAGATTAATATGATAGAAGATACACCCGGGGGCCATAGGTTTCACTAGTGGCTTCTCTCGAGAGCATAAGTATTTACGGTGGGTGAACAAATTAGTGTTGAGCAATTGACAGAATTGAGCACAGTTATGAGAATATGTAGGTATGATCATGTATATAGGCATCACGTCCGAGACAGGTAGACCAACTCCTGCCTGCATCTACTACTATTACTCCACAAATCGACCGCTATCCAGCATGCATCTAGAGTATTAAGTTCAAGAGAATAGAGTAACGCTTTAAGCAACATTACATGATGTAGAGGGATAAAATCATGCAATATGATGTAAAGCCCATCTTGTTATCCTCGATGGCAACAATACAATACGTGCCTTGCTGCCCCTACTGTCACTGGGAAAGGACACCACAAGATTGAACCCAAAGCTAAGCACTTCTCCCATTGCAAGAAAGATCAGTCTAGTAGGCCAAACCAAAATGATAATTTGAAGAGACTTGCAAATATAACCAATCATACATAAAAGAATTCAGAGAAGATTCAAATATTGTTCATAGATCAACTTGATCATAAACCCACAATTCATCGATCTCAACAAACACACCGCAAAAGAAGATTACATCGAATAGATCTCCACAAGAGAGGGGGAGAACATTGTATTGAGATCCAAAAAGAGAGAAGAAGCCATCTAGGTAATAACTATGGACCCAAAGGTCTGAGGTAAACTACTCACACTTCATCAGAGAGGCTATGGTGTTGATGTAGATGCCCTCCATGATCGATGCCCCCTCCGACAGAGCTCCGGAACAGGCCCCGAGATGGGATCTCATGGATACAGAAAGTTATGGCGGTGGAATTAGGGTTTTTGCTCCGTATCTGGTAGTTCGGGGCTACATAGGTATATATAGGAGGAAGGAGTACGTCGGTGGATCAACAGGGGGCCCACGAGGGTGGAGGGCACGCCCAGGGGGTAGGCGCGCCCCCTACCTCGTGGCCTCCTGGTTGATGTATTGATGTAGGGTCCAAGTCCTCTGGATCATGTTCGTTCCGAAAATCATGTTCCCAAAGGTTTCATTCCGTTTGGACTCCGTTTGATATTCTTTTTCTGCGAAACCCTAAAATAGGCAAAAAACAACAATTCTGGGCTGGGTCTCCGGTTAATAGGTTAGTCCCAAAAATAATATAAAAGTGTATAATAAAGCCCAATAATGTCCAAAATAGAATATAATATAGCATGGAATAATCAATATTATAGATACATTGGAGACGTATCAGAGCCCCTTGCGGTAAGGTGTAGTCCAGCTGAGCCTTCTTCATCAGGCACGATACCACAACTCACAGATAGGTTCTTTGGCAATTTCTGAATAAGAAAAACATATCAATTAATAAATAGCCTCGCGCATACTCTTGCAAATATATTTCTATTAAGTCTAGATTTCTACACTATCAAAAGACACAGTACTACGCATTTGTACTAACTAATCATGAGTTCTACTAATAAATATATCATCGAATATATATATATATATATATATATATATATATATATATATATCATCAAATTACTACATGCATATATATCATCCAATTACTAAGCATATCATTGAATAATTTGCATTTGTAAGTATAACAATAAAGCATATATATATCATCAAATTACTATAGGCGGTACGTATAACATACCATTTCATGCCGATCGACCATGGTACTTATCAAGCGGGTCACGAATGGCACCCCGACAAAGTCATCAAATGGCGGAATTATGTCCCATAGGTTGCACACCTCATCCTCGCTCAACCTCATTCTTTTAGCTATGATGGCTTCATGAAGTGGGTTCTCATCATCTTCATCGAGTGCGCCCTCATTATCTTCATCATGTTCGTCATCTTCGTCATCTTCCACTAGGTTGAGATAAATGACAGCTAGCTTGGGTCTTTCTGCTCTGAAGGAGAAGCTGATCAACTCACCACCAATAATACACATGTCGGCAAAGAAACGGGCCCATCCATCTCCTCCAATATGTGACATATTGCGTCCTTTCTCGACCTCCATAGTGTACGGCCCCCCAAGAGCCTCAAATGTCACAGTGTCTCCTGTCAGCTTGTTGAATTTCAACCTCACATTGCATGGGACGATCTGTGTAAAAAAAGCAAAATGACACAATGCAGTAATGCCAACACTAAAAATAAAATAGTTGTTACATTTCATCTAATTTCTTGCCGCCGCATGACGAAAACTCGGCTGGAAGTAGATGCCGAATAGCTTGCCAATTGCAAGGCTGCTGGCGCACCTTGACTTGCACAGTCGACATAGCGCTGGTGGTGGTGGTGCCATTTTCCTAAAGCAATATGAGCGAAGGATTAATGATTCACTTCACAGGAAAGAAAAACAGTAGCATGTGATATTTTTGGTTCTTCCACGAGAAGCAATTTTATGGACAAAGCATTTCGGTGTCACCTATTGCCGAAAAAACTTTTCACAAATATCTACCAAATAAGGGTACCACCTACCAAGACATTTCATCTCATTTGGCCCCTATTGCCTAAGATAATTGATTAAAAAAGAAGTGGCAAATTTAACTAAATTGGCACCTACATTTTGCCAAAAAATAACTTCTTACAAAAAAAAGCATCTACCTATCCATGTATAGAAAAAATAACAATAAAATGGTGCATACTAAATCAACTAAATCAACTAGCCTACTAAATCCACTAGCATACTAAATCAAAATGTTCTAAATCAACTAAATCAACTAGCCTACTAAATCAACTAGCCTACTAAATCAACTAAATCAATATGTTCTAAATCAACTAAATCAACTAGCCTACTAAATCAAAATGTAGCAGGGAGGAGGGGTTCTGGATGGAGGAAGGAGGAGGGAGAAGGAGGGGCGACTCAAGGAGGGAGAAGAGAGTAGGACGGAGGAGGAAGACGGAGCGAGGAGGGGCCAGCCGGCGGCGAGTGGAGGGAGGACGGAGGAGGAATGCGGAGCGAGGGGGGGTCGACCAGCGGCGACTAGAGGGAGGACGGAGGAGGAGGCCGGTACCGAGTCCAGCGAGGAGGAGGAGGTGGCGGCGGCACAGATCGGAGGAGGGGCGACGGGGGATGACCGGCGTGGGGGTTGAGGGGGAGATCGAGAGAGTGTGAGTCGATCGGATAGATCGGAGAGTGGGGGAGATGGAATGTCTTAGCAGTAGCGAGCTACAGCTAAAGGCGCTACTGCTAAGCGACCTAGCAGTGGCGCCTTTCACAAAGAGCGTGCTACTGCTATGTGTCAGCATGTAAAAATAGACATCAAAAATACATTGATCATCAATGATCTTTTTGTGTACAATCTAATTTGTCAATATGAGTCGTCACCAGTTTAGGAACTGGTGAACACTCATATTGCGGCCACAAATTCTACACATAGAGTTCAATGAAGACCAAGTGGTTGTGAAAGTTTGAGAAGGAACATATTTAAGGTGGTACAAACTCTCTTCACGAAGTGAGGTGGGACTAATTTTTTTAGTAAACTTAGCAGTAGCGGTTATTGTGTAAATGCGCTACTGCTATGGTCCCTAGTAGTAGTGCTCTTCATATTAGCAAGCTGCTGCTAGAACTAGCCTAGCGGCAGCGTCGTGGCAATTCTAGCGGTAGCACGTCTTTGAGAGGGCTCGCTACTGATACATTTATTTCGGCAGCAAGGTTTGTGCGCGCGCTAGTGCTAGTTAGCAGCACTGCCTTATTTTAATGCGCGCTGCTGGTAAGATTATGTGTATATGCTTTTCCCTAGTAGTGTATGGTTAATGAAGGTATTGTTTTGGGGCATAAAATCTCCAAAATAGGTATTGAAGTTGATAAAGCTAAAGTTGATTTTTCGTGTCCTAACGATATCAAAGGTATAAGAAGTTTCCTTGGTCATGCTAGTTTCTATAGGAGGTTTATTAAAGACTTCTCTAAAATTTCTAGGCCTCTCGCTAATCTCTACCAAAAAGACGTTCCATTTGTTTTTGATGATGATTGTGTAGAAGCATATTGTTCAACCACCTGATTGGAACCCACCCTTTGAAATTACGTGTGATGCTGGTGATTATGTTGTTGGTGATGTTCTAGGACAAAGAGTTGATAAGAAATTGAATGTTATTTATTATGCTAGCAAAACTCTAGACAGTGCTTGAGCAGCTTGAAGCTACGTCGGTATTTCCCCAAAGAGGAAGGGATGATGCAGCACAAGGTGGTAGGTATTTACCTCAGTTATGAGACCCAGGTTATCGATCCAGTAGGAGAACCAAGAAACACAACAAAAACAACACCTGCACACAAATAACAACTACTCGCAACTCGACGTGTAAAAGGGGTTGTCAATCCCTTTCGGGCAGCATTGCCTCAAGATAGGCAAACAGACATGAATAAATTGTAGTAGATTGATAGATCAAATGCCAAATAAAAATAAATAAGAATAAAACGCAGCAAGGTATTTTTCTATTTTTGGTTTAACAGATCTAAAATTAAAAGCAGAGGAAAATAGATCGCATAGGCAAATAATATGAGAAAGAGACCCGAGGGCCATAGGTTTCACTAGTGGCTTCTCTCGAGAAAAATAGCAAATGGTGGGTAAACAAATTACTGTTTGGCAATCGATAGAACTTCAGATAATCATGACGATATGCAGACAATGATCATTACATAGGCATCACGTCCAAGATTAGTAGACCGACTCCTACCTGCATCTACTACTATTACTCCACATCGGCCGCTATCCAACATGCATCTACTGTATTAAGTTCATGGAGAAACCAAGTAATGCAATAAGAACGATGACATGATGTAGACAAGATATATCTATGTAGAGATAGACCCCATCGTTTTATCCTTAGTAGCAATGATACATACGTGTCGGTTCCCCTTCTGTCACTGGGATCAAGCACCGTAAGATCGAACCCACTACAAAGTGGCTCTTTGCATTGCAATATAAATAGATCAAGTTGGCCAAACAAAACCCAAATATCGGAGAAGAAATATGAGGCAATAAGCAATCATGCATAAAAGAGATCAAACAAACTCAAATACTTTCATGGATAAAAAAACATAGATCTGATCATAAACTCAAAGTTCATCTGATCCCAACAAACACACTGCACAAAGAGTTACATCATGTAGATCACCAAGAGACCATTGTATTGAGAATCAAACGAGAGAGAGGAAGCATCATCGGAGGACTACTCACGCATCATCGGAGAGACCCAATGAAGGTCTACAAAGAACTACTCACGCATCATCGGAGAGGCACCAATGGAGGTGGTGAACCCCATCCGTGATGGTGTCTAGATTGGATCTCATGGTTCTGGACTCTGCGGCGGCTAGAAATGATTTTCGTCGACTCCCCTAGGGTTTCTAGAATATTTGGGTATTTATAGAGCAAAGAGGAAGTCCGGGTGGCACCCGAGGTGGGCACAACCCACCAGGGCGCGCCTGGGCGTCCTGGCGCGCCCTGGTCGGTTGTGCTCTCCTCAGAGCACCCCCAGGCACAGCCTTGGCCCATTAGGTGTCTTTCTGGTCCAAACAAATATCCGTAAAGTTTCTTTGCATTTGGACTCCGTTTGGTATTGATTTCCTGCGATGTAAAAAACATGCAGAAACCAGCAACTGGCACTTGGCACTATGTCAATAGTTTAGTACCAAAAATGATATAAAATGATTAAAAAACATACAAGATTTATAATATAACAGTATGGAACAATCAAAGATTATAGATACGTTGGAGACGTATCAGTTCGCAAAGAAATTATGCTACTGCTGAAAAAGAATTTTTAGTAGTTGTCTTTGCTTGTAATAAGTTTAGACCTTATACTGTTGATTCTAAAGTACTTGTTCACACTGATCATGCTGCTATTAAATACCTTATGGAAAAGAAAGATGCTAAACCTACACTTATTAGATGGGTTCTCTTGCTGCAAGAATTTTATTTGCATATTATTGATAGAAAGGGAGCTGAAAACCTCGTAGCAGACAACTTGTCCAGGTTAGAAAATATTCTTGATGACCCACTACCTATTGTTGATACTTTTCCTTATGAGCAACTAGCCGCCATAAATTCTTCTCATAATACTCCTTGGTATGCTGATTATGCTAATTACATGGTTGTTAAATTCATACCACCTAGTTTCACATACCCGCAAAAGAAAAAGTTTTTTCTATTATTTAAGATATTACTTTTGGGATGACCCAAACCTTTATAAAGAAGGAGTAGATGGTGTTCTTAGACGTTGTGTGCCTGAGCATGAATAGGAATATACCCTACGCAAGTGTCACTCTGAAGCTTATGGAGGACACCGTGTTGGAGATAGAACTTCACACATGGTATTACAATTTAGTTTTTATTGTCCTACTCTTTTCAAAGATGCTCGTAAGTATGTCTTACCTTGTGATGAATGTCAAAGAGTTGATGATATTAGTAGACGTCAGGAAATTCCTATGAATTATTCCCTCGTTATTGAACAAATTTAATATTTGGGGCTTTGTTTATATGGGACCTTTTCCTTCCGCCAATGGGTATACACATGTTTTGGTTGCTGTTGATTATGTTACTAAGTGAGTAGGAGCTATTCCGACTAGTAGTGCTGATCATAACACCTCCATTAAAATGCTTAAATAAGTTATTTTTCTGAGGTTTGGAGTTCCTAGATATTTAATGACTCATGGTAGTTCACAGTTTATTCATGGTGCTTTTCATAAATTGCGTGCTAAATATGATGTCAACCATAGAATTGCATCTCCGTATCATCCTTAGTCTAGTGGTCAGGTAGAATTAAGCAATAGAGAAATTAAATTGACCTTGCAAAAGACTGTTAATAGATCAAGAAAAAATTGATCTAAGAAACTTGATGATGCATTATGGGCTTATAGAACCGCTTATAAAAACCCTCTAGGTATGTCTCCATATAAAATGGTTTATGGAAAAACATGTCACTTACCTCTTGAACTAGAACATAAAGCTTATTGGGCAATTAAAGAGCTCAACTATGATTTCAAACTTGCCGGTGAAAAGAGGTTATTTGACATTAGCTCACTTCATGAATGGAGAACCCAAGCCTATGAGAATGCCAAGTTGTTTAAAGAAAAAGTTAAAAGATGGCATGACAAAAGGATAGAAAAACGTGAATTTAGTGTAGGTGACCTTGTCTTGCTATAGAACTCTCGTTTTAGATTTTTTGCAGGGAAGCTTCCCTCTAAATGGGAAGGGCCTTACATCCTCGAGGAAGTTTATCATTTTGGTGCCATCAAGATTAATAACGTCGAGGGAAATAACCCATAGGTGGTAAACGGGCAAAGAATTAAACATTATATCTCAGGTACTCCCATAAATTTTGAAACCAATATTATAAACACCATAACACCGGACGAGTACATATGGGAGACCTACCAGAAAGTTTCAAACTCCGGAAAGGAATAGGTATGTGGTACGGTAAGTAAACCAACCCCAAAACTTTTCCAATGGAAAATTTACTCCGTTTTGGAATATTTAAAAAATTAGGAAAATTAAAGGTAGTCCGAAAAGTGCACGAGGAGGCGAAAAGCCTTGGGGGCGCGCCCTACCCCCTGGGCACGCCTCCCTGGCTTGTGGTCACCTCATGTGCCCTACGGACTCAGTTTTCTTGTGGAATACTTCTTTTGCTTGGTAAAAATTCATTATATAATCTCCCTAAGGTTTTGACCAACGTACCACGGCAAAATCCTCTGTTCTTGTTTCAAGCTGTTTTCTGCCAGAGTTTTCATGGCCAGGCATCATGTCTTCTCCCTCCTCCAACAACGTGGAAGATGATGCTTGGTTGATGCAGATGGAACTCGGGAGGGAGGATCCCAAGAGAGTCACAATGGAGGAGTATGAAGGAGATTCGCTTGAGATTCAGCCTCCGGCTTCAGAGAGAGGTACTCTGGCAGGCATCTCCATTATCCCAAATCCCCATGAAGCAACAGGGACTATAAGCATCCATGAAAGGCCAAGAGATACGAGAAGGGCTCCCCCCTAGGAGGACCTTAAACAGGTTACATCGAAACAACTTTCATAATTTGGTTGGTAACTATGGAGTGGAGCATACCTCTCATGCACATATCCCCTCCAATTGGGCATATCTCGTCCAAGTGAACGTGATGCAGGGAAAAGTTCTTGGTGGCCTGAAAATAAGCATCTTTTGGAGGAAATTCAGAAGAATGTGAATATGCTCCAACACGTACTACGAGAATTGCAGGACCTTAAGGGTACCTTAATGAAGCTGACAGATACATCATTAACTCCATCATCACCACCTCTGAAAAACGAAATCTAAATACACGGGTATGGGCAGTCCTCTTCACAACTACCTAGCTTGGGGGAGGTGCCCCGGTATCGTATCACCATCACACCTTTACCTTTATCGTTTTTCTTAGTTCGATACTTTTGGTTATATTTCGGTTTACTAGAATAAATATATAGTATGATCTAGCTTTGAGTTTTGCTCTATGTTCCCTCTGTGTAATCGAGTCCGAGAGACATATGATACGTCTCCAACGTATCTATAATTTTTGATTGTTCCATGCAATTATATTATCAGTTTTGGATGTTTTATATGCATTAATTTGCTACTTTATATTATTTTTGGGACTAACCTATTAACCTAGAGCCCAGTGACATTTTATTTCTTTTCCTTGTTTTTGAGTTTCGAAGAAAAGGAATATCAAATGGAGTCCAAACGGAATAAAACTTTATGATGATTTTTCTAGGACCAGAAGACACCTAGAGGACTTGGAGTCCAAGCCAGAAGACCCAGGAGTGGAGGGCACACCCTAGAGGGGGCCATACCTTGTACCCCCCTTGAGAGTCCCCTGTCCTACCTCTTCATCCTATATATTCACATATATTCCAAAACCCTCAAAGGCATCCAAAAAATACTTTTCCGCCACCGCAACCTTCTGTTCTCGCGAGATCCCATCTTGGGGCCTTGTCCGGCATCCTGCCAGAGGGGGATTCAATCACGGAGGGCATCTACATCAACCCTATTGCCCTTCCAATGAAGCATGAGTAGTTTACCTCAGACCTACGGGTCCATAGCTAGTAGCTAGATGGCTTCTTCTCTCTCTTTGATTCTCAATACCATGTTCTCCTCGATGTTCTTGGAGATCTATCCGCTGTAATCTTATTTTGCGGTGTGTTTGCCGAGATCGATGAATTGTGGATTTATGATCAGCTTATCTATGAATATTATTTCAATCTTCTCTGAATTTTTATAAGCATGATTTGATATCTTTGTATTTCTCTTCGAATTATCAGTTTGGTTTGGCCAACTAGATTGTTTTCTCTTGCAATGGGAGAGGTGCTTAGTTTTGGATTCAATCTTGCATGATTTCACCCAGTGACAAAGTAGGGGTAGCGAGACATGTAATGAATTGTTGCCATCGAGGATAAAAAGATGGGGTTTTCATCATATTTCTTGAGTTTATGGATCTACATCATGTCATCTTACTTAAGGCGTTACTCCGTTCTTTATGAACTTAATACTCTAGATGCATGCTGGATAGCGGTCGATGTGTGAAGTAATAGTAGTAGATGCAAGCAGGAGTCGGTCTACTTGACATGGACGTGATGCCTATATGCATAATCATTGCCTTGGATATTGTTATAACTTTGTCCTTTTCTATCAATTGCTCGACAGTAATTTGTTCACCCATCGTCTTATTTGCCTTCAAGAGAGAAGCCTCTAGTGAAACCTATGCCACCCGAGTCTATTTTCCATCATATTTTCTTTCCGATCTACTACTTCGTAATATTTTATTTTCAGATGTAGAAACCAAAAACTCAAAAAATATTTTATCTTTTATTTATTTTTATCAGTCTCTATCAGATCACACCTTTGCAAGTGACCGTGAAGGGATTGACAACCCCTTTATCGTGTTGGGTGCAAGTGTTTGATTTTATGTGTAGGTGTATCTATTAGGGACTTGCGCGTTTCTCCTACTAGATTGATACCTTGGTTCTTAACTGAGGGAAATACTTATCTCTACTGCATCATTGTTTCTTCTTCAAGGGAGAAACCAATGCAAACTCAAGAAGTAGCAGGAAGAATTTCTGGCGCCGTTGCTGGGGAGATCTACGTCAAGCCTACCAAGTACTCATCATAAACTCTCATCTCTTGCATTACATTATTCACCATTTGCCTCTCGTTTTCCTCTCCCCCATTTGTAAAATTATTTTCAGAAAAATACAAAAAGATTTGCCTTTTTATTCGCCTTGTTTCCGTTTGCCCTTATTTCTTACTTGGTTTGTTTTCTCGTTTGCTTGGCATAATTGTGTATTATATTGAAAAACTATAAGCAAAGAGTTTATGGATCCTCATCCACTTGGTAATATTTTTAAGAGATCCAATTATGACGAACCTATTGCTAGTGAGTTGAGTGCACTAGATTATCTTTATGAAGTTTTGCTTGAAATTCATGAATATGAAAATTGTGATTAAGTGTTAAAGAAGAAATTTATGAAGTGATTCACGATAGCTCCTTGGATGGAAAGCATGATTGCAATGGTTCTACTATAAATTCTATTAATGTCAGTTGTACTAATGATATGCAGAACCCTAAGCTTGGGGATGCTAAATTTACTATGTCCAGTACTTGTTGCAATGATTATGATTGGGGTGATTTTTCTTATGATCTTGAATATTTATTTAAGACTGATGATGAATATGTTTGCAATAATATTGAAAGTGGGTTTGGAGAGGTCATGACTTTAGTTAATGTTAATCCCACTATTTTGGAAGAGTGTCAACTTTGCATGCATGTGGATCATCGAGAGAATATGTTATGTGATAGCTATATTATTGAATTTGAATATGATCCCAAATGTAATGAGAGAGGAAAATATGGTGGTAAAAAGTTTCATGTTACTAAATTACCTCTCGTCATGTTGATATTGCCATTGTTTCTTCCTTCTTCCTTGCATATGCTAGTTTTTGCTTGCCTCGATAATTTGTTTGCATATAAAATTCCCATGCATAGGAAGTATGTTAGACTTAAATATGTTAGTCAAATGTTTTATGATTCTGTCTTCGTGTTTCAATTGCTATCTTTTATGTGAGCATCATTTAATTCTCAAGCCTATCTTAATGGCTATAAACAAAAGCGCATGTTGGGAGACAACTGGTGTCTACTACACAACCTTCTTCTTGTAGACGTTGTTGGGCCTCCAAGTGCAGAGGTTTGTAGGACAATAGCAAATTTCCCTCAAGTGGATGACCTAAGGTTTATCAATCCGTGGGAGGAGTAGGATGAAGATGGTCTCTCTCAAACAACCCTGCAACCAAATAAAAAAGAGTCTCTTGTGTCCCCAACACACCCAATACAATGGTAAATTGTATAGGTGCACTAGTTCGCCGAAGAGATGGCGATACAAGTGCAATATGGATGATAGATATAGGTTTTTGTAATCTGAAAATATAAAAACAGCAATGTAACTAATGATAAAAGTGATCACAAATGGTATTGCAATGCGTTGAAACAAGGCCTAGGGTTCATACTTGCACTAGTGCAAGTTCTCTCAACAATTATAACATAATTGGATCATATAACTATCCCTAAACATGCAACAAAGAGTCACTCCAAAGTCACTAATAGCATAGAACAAACGAAGATATTATTGTAGGGTCCGAAACCACCTCAAAGTTATTCTTTCTGATCGATCTATTCAAGAGTCCGTAGTAAAATAACACGAAGCTATTCTTTCCATTAAATCTATCCTAGAGTTCGTACTAGAATAACACCTTAAGACACAGATCAACCAAAACCCTAATGTCACCTAGATACTACAATGTCACCTCAAGTATCCGTTGGTATGATTATACGATATGCATCACACAATCTCAGATCCATCTATTCAACCAACACAAAGAACTTCAAAGAGTGCCCAAAGTTTCTACCAGAGAGTCAAGACAAAAACGTGTGCCAACCCCTATGCATAAGTTCACGAGGTCACGAAACTCGCAAGTTGATCACAAAAACATACATCAAGTGGATCACGTGAATATCCCATTGTCACCACAGATAAGCACATGCAATACATGCATCAAGTGTTCTCAAATCCTTGAAGACTCAATCCGATAGGATAACTTCAAAGGGAAAATTCAATTCATCAAAAGAGAGTAGAGGGGGAGAAACATCATAAGATCCAACTATAATAGCAAAGCTTGCGATATACCGAGATCGAGCCGAATCAAGAACACGAGAGAGAGAGAGATCAAACACATAGCATCTGGTACATACCCTCAGCCCCGAGGGTGAACTACTCCCTCCTCGTCACGGAGAGCGCCGGGATGATGAAGATGGCCACCGGAGAGGGATTCCCCCTTCCGGCAGGGTGCTGGGACAGGTCTAGATTGGTTTTCGGTGGCTACGGAGGCTTGCGGCGGCGGAACTCCCGATCTATGTTTCTTTTAAGAAGTTTGGGTATATATAAGAGGTGTTGGAGTCAGTGGGGTCCCCGAGGCGACCACGAGTTAGGGGGCACGCCCAGGGGGGTAGGGCGCGCCCCCACCCTCGTGGGTGCCTCGGGAGTCTTCTGGCCCATCTCCGATACTCCGTGGGCTTCTTCATGTCCAAAAATAATCTCCGTGAAATTTCAGGTCAATTGGACTCCGTTTGGCTTTCCTTTTTTGTGATACTCAAAATAAGAAAAAAAATAGAAATTGGCACTGGGCTCTAGGTTAATTGGTTAGTCCCACAAATCATATAAAATAGCATCTAAATGCATATAAAACATCCTAGATGGATAATATAATAGCATGGAACAATATAAAATTATAGATATGTTGGAGACGTATCAAGCATCCCCAAGCTTAATTCCTGCTCGTCCTCGAGTAGGTAAATGATAAAAACAGAATTTTTGATGTGGAATGCTCCCTAATATAATTTTCAATGTAATTCTATTTATCATGGCATGAATGTTTAGATCGAAAAGATTCGATATAAAAGTTTAATATTGACATAAAAATAGTAATACTTCAAGCATGCTAACCAAGCAATTATGTCTTACCAAAATAACATAGCCAAAGAAAGCTTATCCCTACAAAATCATATAGTTTGGCCATGCTTCATTTTCGTCACACAAAATGCTCCCATCATGCATAACCCGATGACAAGCCGATCAATTGGTTCATACTTTTTAACACGCTCAGCCTTTTCAACCCTTACGCAATACATGAGCGCAAGCCATGGATATAGCACTATGGGTGGAGTAGAGTATGATGATAGGGGTTATATGAGGAGACAAAAAAAGGAGAAAGTCTCACATTGACGCGGCTAATCAACGGGCTATGGAGATGCCCATCAATTGATGTCACTGTGAGGAGTAGGGATTGCCATGCAATGGATGCACTAGAGCTATAAATGTATGAAAGCTCAAAAAGAAACTAAGTGGGTGTGCATCCAACTTGCTTGGTCACGAAGACCTAGGGCATTTTGAGGAAGCCCATCATTGGAATATACAAGCCAAGTTCTATAATGAAAAATTCCCACTAGTATAAAAAAGTGACAAAATAAGAAACTCTCTATCATGAACATCATGGTGCTATTTTGAAGCACAAGTGTGGAAAAAGGATAGTAACATTGTCCCTTCTCTCTTTTTCTCTCATTTTTTTGTTTGGGCTTCTTTGGCCTCTCTTTTTTATTTGGGCTTCTTTGGCCTCCTTTTTTCATCTCACACAGGACAATGCTCTAATAATGATGATCATCACACTATTATTTACTCATAACTCAATGTTACAAATGGATACTAGAACAAAAATATGACTCTATGTGAATACCTCCGGCGGTGTACTGGGATATGCGATGAATCAAGAGCGACACTACTAGGAAAAGCCAAGCTAGTGGCGCACCAGTTTTGCCTACTAATGGTGCACTACTAATGCGCCAGTAGCACCACGCCATTAGAATTAAATACTAATGGCGCACCACTGGTGCGCCATTAGTATCTGGTGTACTAATGGCGCACCATGCAGTGCGCCATTAGTATAGCCCACAGTGCGCCATTAGAATGCCTCCCAGGGGGCCATATGTACCCATGTGCTTTGGCATACTAATGGCGCACTAGAGGGTGATGCGCCATTAGTGTCATTTTTACAGTGCGCCATTAGTGTCTTGAGTGGTGCGCCACTAGTATGAATATTAGGGATTATTTTTTCCTTTCTGATATTTTCACAGGTTACAAAATATATTATTGGACAGAATTTAGACAACACCACACAGCAACAGCAAATTCATCGAATACAATAGAATATTAGTCTCCTCATACAAATCATCATATTAGTCTCCGAATTCAAAAGACCAAACAAAGATAGAACATTACAAGTCTCGAGACCGCGAGTAGCGAGTTTGTCTTCACATTACAAGTCGATATCGATCATCTAAACTACCATCACATAGAAGAGAGCTGCGGTCATCACGATGAGCATAATCGCGATGAAACTGGTCTTCATCCGGTTCCTCCTACGCTCCCTCCTCTCTCCCACTAGATAGCACGCGTATCTAGATTCCGCCTCCGCCCTAGTGGTGTACCCTTTGTAACTGTTACCGCTGAAACGGTGAACCTGTCTCCGACACTCCTCCCAGTCGTCATGGACTCCGGGAACCTTACCCTTGTACACGACATACGACGGCATCTCTATGCACTAGCCAAACAAAACGTTACTCGCAATTCACAAACAATACATAAGCAATATATAAGTATGCAACAAAAGGATCGGAAGAGAAAAGCAAGACATTAATAGCATCGATTACATCTAAGTTGAACGACTGTCCAAACCAAAGACACATACAAGTTCATTAAAGTTTAATTACAACATGAGCCAATCGATGTTTCAGAACTACACATAGCATCACTACTTTGGACTCGACTCAAGGGACCGGAGCATGGATGAAGCCGCCGTCTATCATGATGGTCATGAAATCGCGGACGTTGTCAGCCTGCATTTGTAGCGTTGTGTCTATCTCACTATTGGACGGTTGATTTCTGAGGTTGAACTTCCCTGAGGTACGAAGGACATCTTGATGGATGATTTCCGCAAACTCCAACTGGATGCGAAAGAATTCTTGTCTGATGTCCGCGTCCTGGATTGCCAACAAGCTCGCGGCCCAATCTTTGAGATTATTTGGTAGCAGAAGGTGATTATGGTCCCGTACGATCGCCCGCATGTGATGGAGGGCGTAGTAGGCATCCTTTTGACCGCCAGGCGGCTGCTTGACGCAGCAGAACGTCGGATTGTGGGCAAACACGTGCTCGCCGTACTTACGAAGTGCCCTGGTGAAGGTGCCTCCAGATTTGGCGTCGCCGGGGAGAACATCATCAAGAACTTTCTTGATATTTGGGTAGTCTTTCTTCGACTGACGGTCTGAGTCGAAATACGTGGCCATGGAATATTTCAGGCTTAAGAGGATGAGTGTGCAATGTGTGTCACTGCACAAAACACGGAATGTTAAAAAAATGATTGAAATCTAAGAAATCATATGTTACGGGGCGGTTGAGGGGACGACTTACTCAGGAAAGTAAGGAACGAAGAAGTTATCCTTATCTGGGTTTGCCAGAATTACGCCTTCAAGGTAAGAAGTCGCGACTTGCCGGTCCCCAGCGCTGCCCTAGATCTTGGCACACATGTAGAAGGGGTTGACTATCACGATGTCCTGGGTCTTGTCTCTAATGATCCGCATCTCCATACTCAGCGAAAATAACCGAACAAAGGTGTAGTGCAATGGATGAAGGTTAAACATAGCGAAGATATCATCAAACCACAGGACGATCATACCTCCGATGGCATTATCCACAAATCCCTTGCCCTCTGGCACCTTGGCCATGAAAACCGGGTATGCCATGTCATTCTCTGTGAGACGCCGCTTTTCCAAAGAAAGAACACTGTCATGCAGACTCCGCATAGAACCGGTTGCAGCATTGAGCATATTAGTCGGTAGCATCGGCCTACCTGCCACATGCACCCTCCTCAAGATATCCTTAGGTGAAGGTGGCCCGTCCTGAGCACGGATCGTACTCGGTGCCGGCTGGCTCGCACCCTTGTTACTCTTTCTTTTCCGTCCCTTCTTCTTCTGTTGTAATGGGACCGAGTTCTGCTCACAGACCGCCTTCTTGAGTGTGTTGGGGCTGATAATATTTGGCACCTCGGCTATCTGTGGATCGGTGAAGTCGGCAGCTGGAGGTGTCTCCTGAGAACTGAACGCCAGATGACGCCTGTTGCAATTGGGTTTCTCCGCGGTACCAGCTAGATCGCGATCGTCTTTTGTAGGGTTGGGTTCTTGAGAAGGAGGCCCCAAGAATTCCTCATCATACCCATGTTTGGCAAAGTACTTATCGACGTTGGTAAATGTACCGTCATTGTTGTCGTCGTCGTCCGGATCCTGTGCCATATGCATGTTCGGATCATGTGCCATAGGGATGGCCGGCATGTCCAGTAGCAATGCGGCGGTCTTGCCATGGCTTGGCGCCGGCACGACTGGCGGTGTTGTCCTTGGGGTGGTGTCCCCCGCCCCCAAATGAATCTGGATCTTCGGCCACAGCAGGTGCTAGCTTAGGCAGGCGCTGAGGGTCATCAGATCATCTTCGTCGACCCCGGCAGGTCGAATCGGAGGTAGCAACTCATCGCAGCCTGGCAGCACCCCGAACCAGTTGAACCCTATACATGGTGGGTGGCATCGGATTACCGTGGAACACAGGGTTTCCCGGTTGAACGATTTTGCCCTTGGCTACATCAACCAACTCGTCGTTCATGAAGTGCAGGAGAGTGCACGTAATGTCGGCGGCACCCTGCGAAAACATGTAGGGCGTCAGGGATGCCCAGTCAAAGGCAAGGAGATGAAGTCCTCAGCCGAGAGGCTTAATTAATTACCGTGATGATGGCGTCGAGCTCAGCTAATGTCGAGGCACCGCCAATGGCAGGCGTGCAATTGACGGAGGGGCCACTTGCTGCTGAGTGCCGGCCGGCGTACACCCGGGTGCATTAAGCTCCAATGCCCGTGCCGGTGTTGGAGACACCAATACCGCCTCCGCCAGAGACACCAATGGCGCCGCCTGTGCGTTGTGCGAGTTGCTGGCTGCGAGGCTGGGAATCGGGGGCGGCCCCTGTTGGCCGCTCACAATCCACGTCGTCAGCCCATGAATCAAGGTAGGCATAATGCCGGTGAGCATCGATCCCAATTGTTGTTGCACTTGCTCATGGACAATCTCCGGAATCCGTGCCACTTGTGCCTTGAGTTCTTGAACCTCGCGTGACTAGCTTTCCGAGCTGGTCTTTCTCTCCTTTTGCCCACCACTGTTATCGTATGACGACCATGTTGTGGACAAGCCTTTGCCGGCCACACGACCAGCTGATGACGACTTACTGAGCTTATCCTTGTTTTTCATTACGTTCAACGCCCTAATTAGAGTGCTGTCCCAAGGAGTGCTCTGAGACGACCCCGCGGTACTGCTTTCAGTCTCCTGCGCCAGAACAAGCTCAAGCGCCCTGGTCTTCGGATCTATGGTAAGCTCCTTTGTTATCGGGTCCTCCTTGTACCGGGCCCTGACATAGTTCCTGGTCTGCTTGTAACCGTATTTCAAGAAGCGGGGAGGTAGGCCTTGCTCGGCATGCTCCGCGTACTCCTTGTCCCATAGGCTCCGCCACTCTGTAACCGCCGAGACCAAGTTTTTGTTCCCCTAAGTTCAACTCCCGCATTTCTTTCCCCCACTGACTTGATTCGGAGGTTGCACTGCTCTCACACTTGATCTTGAACTCCTTGTAGTCATCTTCGCTAATCGAAGGATTTTTCGCCTTGATCTTCTCATAACTATCACCTTTGTCAATCATTCTCCTCACCGCTCTTTTCCACGTAGACAGGGCTGTGCTCATCCTCGTGAGGGCGACACTGTTCACTTTATTCCCTGAGAGGCGTGTGTTTTCAAATTCAGTGGGGAACTTGTATCGTTCGTGCAGCTTCGTGAAGAGGAGGTTGTGCAAATTCCCTCGGTCGTTATGCCTTAGGTTCTCGGTGTTGATCGAGACGGTGCTCCCGAGAATGCACCCGAGCTGAACCGAGTACCCCTTGACTATCTGTTTGGGCTCTGTTGGTTTCCCGTCGGAGTCCACTTGAGTAAACTCCTCCTTGATGGTGCGGAGCGCGTTCGGGCGCCGGTCCTCACTATAAAAAAAGTACACTTCCGTGATGATACGTGTTTTTCACAGTAGGTCGCTTTTTTGTCATGCATGTACATCCATGACAAATTTATGACAGAATCAAGATAGCCATACCTGTGCTGTCGTAGAAGTTTTCCATGAAATTACCAAAATTATCATCACGGAAGTGTCCACTTCCATGACAATAAATCACACGTCACAGAAGTGCTTTCGTTAAGGGTGACCGACACGCGACATCCACCGTAATGGAACGCCGTTAAGCTATCGGGTCGGGTTTTGGATCTGATAACTCGTTAACAGCCACGACCAATGGGGACACATGTCAACTCATTCAATGGGCGAGACGCGCCTATGATATGTTGACACGTGGACCGGCCCATCAAGTTTAAATGGGCCGGCCCAACTAAAGGCCCACAAGATTTTGCAAACCATAATGGGCCCGCCCAGCTAAAGGCCCACGAGATTTTGCGGACCATAATGGGCTGGCCTAGCTAAAGGCCCACAAGATTTTGCGGGCTATAATGGGCCGACCCAGGTAAAGGACCATAAGATTTTTGTGTGCCATAATGGGCCGGCCTAGGTAAAGGCCCACAAGATTCTTGTAGATCATAATGGGCCGGCCCAGCTGTAGGCCCACAAGATTTTGAGTACCCTAGTAGGGCGGCCCATTAACTGCCTTCCATGTTTTGGGCCAAATGCCGGCCCATATTTGATCCGGTCCATTAATGGCCTGCCACGCTCCGGGCCTAATAGTGGCCCATATGAGATCCGGCCCGTTAAAGGCCTACCACGTTCTGGGCCAAATTACGGCCCAGATCAGGTCCGGCCCTTTAAGACGCTTTGGGCTCAAATATGGCCCATATCAGATTCGGCCCATCAACTCGACACTATGCTTTTGGGCCCACTTGCTAAAGGCCCACTTAGTAATTCGGCCTGATATTAGTTTTGGCCTGTTAAGGGCCCGTTTAACATTTCGGCCCTATATTAATTTCAGCCTATTAAAAGCCCGTCATATAGTTGGGCCTAACTACCGCCCGGTTTGCATCCGGCCTGCTCGCAGCTGATATCTGATTGGGCCAAACAAGGACTGAGACAATTTTTCGGCCTGTTAAAAGCCCGTGATTTGATTCGCACAATCATGGGCCGGGGTTCATTTCGGGCTGCTGCCGGCCCGTGAGCTGATTGGCACGTTTCAGGCCCAACCTACATCATGATTGCATGATGGCCCGATTATGTACCGTAATTTTACGGTTTGGCTGGTTTACTGCGAAGACAGGATATATATACAGTAAAATAACTGCAGCATCGTGAATAAGAGAAAACCTAGACTATACAATAAATAAATTATGGCATATTACATCCACTGGGCATCAAAGTTCACCACTATGATAATAAAGCACAAGCAGACAATAGATTACATACACCGGGCATCAAAGATCGCCACCAGTGCAAATAAACACGCCGACAAAATAATATACAAAACCGACAGCACTTCTATAGAGTTCAAGAAAGGTTAGCCCTGCTGGGGAGCTGCAGGGCTAGCAGCTGAGCAAGATGATGAGACTGCGCTTGTTCAACACTTGTATCTTCCTCACTCTGAAAGATAAACAAGCAGACAGATGACAGGTTTTGCACATAAGAGTATCAGTGCTAACAATTCATCACATTTCTTACTGATGAATAAAGGGACATAGTTTAAATTTGCATTAACACAATATGGTATTGTTTAGGTCAAGACATGGCAGGAAATGACATTGTGAAGGAGTTGGCAACTTCACGACACCACTGGATTACAGATCAAGAACTCATAAGTATCAATGGTTAGTGTGCTGTCAATTTATACCATTTCAGATTGGCAAACAAAGAGACGATTTAAATAATAGTAGAATGATATGACATTGTTCATAGTTAAGACATTGCAGAATATGACATTTTGCTGTAGTGGGTAGGTTCACCACACCACTGGATTACAGATGAAGAACAGAAGCATACATGCAGTGCAAAAGAAGATCACTTGCTCTGTATAGTTTAATTTACATGGTATGAAGAAGGAACTTGGTTGTACAACTGAAAACTTAAATTGAGAAAGGATGAACTTTTTTTTATGAACTACATATAATAAACTTTAAACAAGCAATTTGATGCAAACACCAAAAATAAACACCTGTTGCAGTCATGCCTAACCAAATATATACAACAAAGTTTGAAGGCTTGAGATGGACAAACTTACATTATTGGTGAAGACAGGCTCTATAAAGGCCTTGTCCATGCTGATGGGGGGGGCAATCCAAGAAGTTTACCACATAATCTTCTTCAAAAGCAATGCCTTTATTCTACATTTTGTTAAGAGTAAATATAGATGTGATAATATACGAAAAATGGAGAATATTTAAGATAAGATGAAGAGTGATGCTACATAACCAAGTAGCTATAAATGTAAGTGCAACGATACAGGCAAAAGGTACAGCCAAGAGCAATGCACAAGTAAACTTCTTCAGTACCAACCTTATGGTAAGAGTAAATATAGATCTGACGTGTAGAAAATGGAGGGCAAAGGAAAATAAGCTGCAGAGTGATGGTACATGAACAACTACCTGTCATTATAAGTACACTGATAAAGGACAACATGTACTTACAAGAGCAATGCAGAGCTAAAAACACATTGGCATTGGATATATTCTACACTAATGTAACCATTCATACAGATCAGATAATTTGGAGCGAACAATTGATAAGCAAGCTATCATGCATACTGCTGTCACATAATGAACTGGGTATGTATGCAAGTACAGTGATACAGGACAACAGGTACTAACAAGAGCAAAGCAGCGGGCAGCATATTTGCGATATCCTGTCGTTCTTGTCAAACCGGAGTTCTTCTTCAAGCAGATTTCCTGCAAAAAATATCCATAAGGCACATGCGGAAAAGTAGAAGTTCAAATTGTCATGTGATTTCATAGACAGTACCTCATCCTGGGAACGAGACCAGTGCATAACAAGGTTTTTCCATTCAATGTCTTCTAAATTTTGCACATGAGACTTCACCAAAAATTCGTTTATAGACTTGCCATCAAAGTGTGATTTCCTCAGGTAACACCGATACTACTGCAATGCTTCCTTTAAAAGCACAAGCAAGCTTTGCTCATTATGACTATGTAGATTGACCCTCGCCTAGTTACAACAATGTAATGTAAATCATTGATGTGTTCAATCAGCAGAAAACAGGAAAATAATAACCATGAATAATAGCACTTACACGTAAGTTGGACAAGAAGATGTGAAAATGGTGTTTGTCTTCACAATAATCTTCCCATGATGGGAATATATGCACGTAGTACCTAACAACATTGAAAGCATTGTCTTTTAAATCGGGAATAAATGGAATGGTGTTCCAATCTGCAGGAATTGGCCATCTCTGCAGTTGGGATAGGTCTTCGGCTGGTGGACTTGTTCTACTTTTTAATGGAGTGGGATTTTTCTGTGGTACAGCTGGTGCTATGGCAAATGAAATCGGTATACCTTTTGCTGGAGTGCAGGTCCTATGTGGTGGGGATAGTGGTGTGGCGAGTGAAGTATGGGTATAGTCTGCTGGAGTCGGTCCTACGTTTTGTGTCATTGGTTGTACAGCCAATATAAGTGGGGTGTTGTTTGATTTCTTTGGCACCACCACATTTTTCAAGGACTTTGCTGGTGCTCCGTCAGGTTCGGCAATCAGCCTCTTCCTTTTTGATGTCTGATGCACCAGAACAACATTTGAGTGGAAAAACATGGTACGATGACAGATGGAATATGAATTGATAATGGATGGGCATGGCATCTCGACATATATGATGAGTAAACTAAGCAGATGGCGGTGCAACAAAGTAGAAGAAATGCAAGACAACATATGCAAAATACGCGCAATCAAGAAAACCTTGCCAAATTAGAACAGGCACCTTGATGGGTGAACAGGACAGGCCATCTGCCTTTGACTCCTCGAGGTTAGAATAGTCATTAGGATGATATTCTCAACAAGAATCAACAGGTGGGGAGCGTACGAGTTTCATTGCTTCTAGAATGGCACTCAATGCCTTGGTGCCAATTTTGTAAGTCATTGCATATGATATCTGAGAACCATGAAAACATAAATAGTTGTGAGATTATCTTTGTAATGCAGATGATATTCTAATATAGGGGCGCCCCTGTAAACACTTGTGTGCTATCACTGGATTCTGATGAGAGAGCTCATGTGTGCTGTAATATGGTGCGTGCATTTATATAATCTGGCACAAGTACACAAAAAATAGGCTCCAGAAGTAAGGATAGCTGCCAGATGATAGGTTCATAATATATTGTATAGAGAGTTTATTACCAAACCATGATAACAAGAGCACACAGCAACTAGGCAGATCATAGTGTACATAATAGGGGTACACCATCACCGAGATATATAAATCGGGAAAGTGGAACTGGCTGGAAATTACGGTGTTGTATTGCCGCTAGTAATTGAAAGCCTATCGATCACGTACAGGCCAGCTCTATCAGTTGTTAGACTGCAGATGTCCCTGCTCCCCTTCCTGAAAAGGAACATAATGTGCTTCCCATACAGAACACCGCACGGGCAGCCGGCCGAACCACCGGCCCCACCGCCTGTGTTGCTCTACCACCCCCACCCCCACCCCCGCCCCCACCCGCGTCGAGTTTTCTTCGTTCGACGAGGCCCCACCACCGCCCCCACAACCACCGTCCCCACCCGAGCCCCTTCGATCGCACCGGCGAACTCCGGCGAGCTCTGAAAAATCACCTTACCCAATTTTGAAATTTAGTCTAATGTGATTTAACTAGTGTGGAATATAAAAGGGGAAAACCATGAGCATTGCTAGTATGGTGTTGAGCGTGCCATGGCGGATCTGAAGGTGAAAATCGGACAAAGGCAACTTCGCAACCAAGACAAGAGATCGGAGTAAAGCAGTGGCGATCTATTTTCTTGCTGCGATAAATAAGTTGAGCAGATATGAAAGAGTACCGCCTCTGGTGTGATGCCGTGTACGCATCTGCTGAGAATTTGACGGTGCTGTGGTAGCGATGGCTGTTGACAGCGTGGAAGCAGATCTAGGAGGGTAGACGGTGGCGGCGGGGCGCGATGGACGAGACAGTCGTAGGAGTGGCACCGGCAAGGTGGACGATGGCGGGGATGAAGCGAGAGGACGGGATGCAAGGACCCCGGTCCGAAGCCGTGGATGAGAGAGGTCGACCTCTTGTAATGGACGGCGGCATCGGGGTATCAGCTCCGGCATGGTGGAGGAGGACGGCGGTGGATGGGGTGTTGGACAGCGGCGGTGGATGGAGGAGGGTGTGATGGAGAGGGTGTTTTGGCGCCCACGGAGTACGAATGGGGAAAAGGGATGCAGAGAGGAAGGGGGAACCATGTATTCAGGGTGCGCTTGTCTCAAATGCGAGGAAATTTACAAACTTAGCCCCCATTTCAAATTTCTACTACATCACAGCAACACTAGTCGGTTGGGGATTGGACGGTAATCTCGCATACACTGAATATTTGCCGATGAGAGTTTGTTTTTGGCGCCCACCGTGTATGAATATGAATTGGGGAGGGAGTCAATTTCAGCCGAGGACACACTGTGTTTTGGCGCCCACCGTGTATGAATCCGGGTGAGAGGCGGTTACGTCACGTTTGGGTAAAATTCCAAACCTACCCCTATCAAAACCTATAGAAATCCAGCATATAGGCTTTGCGTGGCAGGGATAGGCAGTAGTGATTTCCATCTCGCAGATTTTGGTTTTGGGCAGTTACTGCGACTTTCCCCGCTTCGTTCTAATTTTGCAGAGTGCACGTTTACCGTGCCAACTCAATTCAAATCCCGTTTGTATTCTATTTTTTTCGGGCGGGATCCTTTTTCAATTGGAATTACATTCTATATACATCATTTTTTATATATACTTTCAAAAGCACAACAAAGAATTCTGCTCCTTTATATGTATAATATGATTTACAAATACAACGATCTCAAAATCTTAAGGTTGAATTCGAAAAAATTTGACCTAATTATGTTCTACTAAAATGTATGGATCAGTAATATCTACATATTAAATAACATAGATGTGCGTGAATTCATATGAGTATGCATGTTTGATAGATCAATTTTGGTTCGAGTATGGATTACATGTATCATCATATCGAATTCAAATATTTGAATCACTTTTTTGTTCACTCCTTTGCCGCCCATCTCTCTCGCATGCATGCTCCTTCAGGTAGCTATCATTCTCTTTTCTCCAGCTCACCCGCACACTCACTTCATGTTGCTCCTATCATCGCAAACATGGTCTCTCGAGGTCTCCCTTGAGAAGTGTCACACTCTCCCTATCATTATACATTACACAGTTTTCATTATCTCTCATGTCTCTACTGTTCTCTTGTATCACTCGGTACCTAAGCTTTCTTTTTCACCGCCAAACACACAGTCTCCACTCGTCTTTCACTTTGTCTTTCTCTCTATGGGATTCTCTCACACACCCTATATGTCTCTACATATGACTCATACCACTAAAATTACTCTATCTATCTCTCCTGTAGACACAACATTTGTTGCGGTCTCCTTTTCATCTCCATCCCAGACTGACATTATTCATTTGTTTACCCATCAGACAACCCCGACTACCGTCTCGTCTCATCTCTCTCTCTCTCTCTCACAGACACACACACACAACTCCTGCTTCCACTCCCCTTCCCGACTACCATCTCTCTCTCACACACATAATACTCTCGCTTTCGCACCCCGACTCGTATTTCTCTCACAAACATTTATCGACTAGCTAGCCTCTAGATAGGTTTATACACCCGCACACTCGTGCTTCCACCATCGCATACATGTCTCTCTCCCGCTCCATGTATCTATGTAGATTTTTCTTCCCTTCTTGAGACACGCCCTCTCGATCGTGCACACACACACTATCGCCTCATTTTAAGCTGATACCTATCACACACACACTCCTTGTGTCTTTTTCACACATGCACTCCGTCCTCCTCCACTCGCCCTCTCTCTCTCACACACACGGGCTTTTTGCTACAACTTGCAAGATGCCCATGCGTTGCACGGAACACCAAGATGCATTTGTATGAGTAGTTTATCTTGTGGGGGAAAAGGATGAACGAGGGAAGGCCTTATTTGAAAATGTGGAGAGGGGTGTGGGTATCTTTTTGCAAAATTACCATAATTTCCTTCCTATCCTTCGATATAGATCGGACGGCCTATATTGCAGGATGGCAGGCACACGATCATCACCGACAATGCTTATTATAAGAGTAGGGATAAAAAATAGAGTTGGTGATGATGGTGGGCCTGCCATCCTGCAATGTAGGTCGTCTGATTTATATCTGACGGATAGGAAGGAAAATATGGAAATTTACCCGCACTCTTCACCACATTTGCAGATAAGGCCTTCCCTCGTTCATCCTTTTCTCCCACAAGATCCTGATGTTCCGTGCAACGCACGGGCATCTTGCTAGTAAGAGTAGAAATTAGACATATACCACTTCTCGAATCTTGAAACCAACAACATTCCTCCCTTATCTCATCAAAATCGCCAAAGGAATATATTTTGAGTGAAACATAACATATTTTTAGTGATATACGTATTTCAAAGCTAGACTTTTTTGTATAAAATCGGTGAATATGTATTAATCCAGTGGCGGAGACATGCCTGGGGTAGCTAGGGCTATAGCCCCAGGCCTAGGAACAACTCCCTTTGTAATTTCTTCATGCAAAGCATAGAAAATCATAGAAATTTATCACTCAACATAGCACAGCCCTAGGCGTAATCTGCATCTAGCTCCGCCAGTATATTAATCTACTTTGATCGTGTGGCAACACATTGGCACATTGCTAGTAGTTATTATAATTTTTTGGACACCGGACAAATGGTGTAGTACATATACGAAGAGAAGAGGCGCACGCATGCAATCAGCCTCTCGCTGTCTCGCACACATGAGTGTTACGTAAAGGCGACGTTAACAAATAAACTCTAAAACCCTAGGGGCACGATTGCTGCATTCGCGGGTACCGGGTACGTGGTGGAGCACCTTTGTAGGAATAGTCAGCTCGCGTGATAATTTAATCCGTAGGAGTTGATGGTCGGGACCACAGGTGAACGACTTGGAGCGCGGTGGCTCGCCAGTTGCCACAGATCGAGTAGCCATGTTTAAAATATCGTTTTTAGTGGGGTTAAGAGTTCCGATTTTCAATGGCACATTATAAGTAGTAAGTAGTTTTTAGAACAATTGGTATGGAGCGAAAATGGAATTCATAGTACTACGTACCTCCTTGGCGTATGGTTGTATGGTTTGTTTTTTTTATGGAGGTTGTATGGGTTTATGTTGCGACATGTTGAACCTGGTAGTTCTAGGGAAAATACTATGGTTTAGATTTAGACGCTGGTTTTCTTTAATGAAAATCAGAAGGGGAAACCCTTCTTCGATTAAAAAAACTACTACCTCCATTCTGGTTTACTAGTCCACATCATACTTTGGGTCAAAGTTTCTCCACGAACTTTACCTGTAAAATGTGAATGGAAAACGAGACTTTGTTATACCCAAATGAAAAATAACTAGAGGGAGTGATTGCTCTGACACGGACGCGACCTCTCATAGCGCAGGCATTGAACCGGCGCGTCGGCCAAGAGGGCCGCACTCGCTGCAGGCCCGGCTGAGCATGCCTCCTCACCGCGTGCATCCAGCTTAAGACTGCCCTGCCTGCCTTCATTGAATCCGCGCGTGTGCCGGCAACACGTCCTTCCGCGAGCTGGAAGGCATTTTAGAACACAAAATATGACTAAAATATAATTAATTTACGCACGGTCTTGACTTGTTGTGCTCGCACTGGAAGGAGAAACTACTAGAGGATTTTCTTTATATATAACTCTCCTCACATTTTTTTGGCTTTTAAGGGAAACATGGTTGTGGACATTATGTATGAATGTGCAGATATCTGTGAACATGAGTTTGATGTGGAAGTTGAACTTGGAATGTCGGGCTTGCGCGTGAACTATACCATGTCCAATGCTTCGTCTGTTATTGTTTGGAAAGTAATTGTTGTTATTACATGACCCAAAAAAACATTTTGTGCCACATCAGTAGATGCACGGACATCACAACAGGCATGCTGACTGGATAAACATTTGAACCTAGCTATTATGAAGGAAATTTTGTATTGACAATAGTTTTAGATAGCAGGAGACGCCTAGCCTACTCTGCCTCTGCTAGCTTATTTCTGGCTTCTTCCATCTCTTCTTTGGCTTGGGTGAAGAGAGGATCTGATTGCTCTTTTCGCTTCTTCAGGAACTCAGCTACATTCTCAAGGGCTGCTGCATGCTTGCTTTCAGCCTTTACTAATGCCACGAGGACACGAACAGCTGAGGACTCCACCTGGCTTGTGTGTAATCCAGCATCATCTGGGAATTTGCACCTTGTGTCTAATCCAGCATCATTAGGGAACTGGCACCTTGTGTGTAATCCAGCCTCATTTTGGAAACATGATCTTGAGGTTGACCATACTTCCCTCCTTGCAGGAACTACATCCTGACACGAAGTTACTTCTTTTTTTAGATCAATACTCAGAGCAACCTAGATCCATTTAGTAGAAGCCAGATAAACAGAACTCGGAGAAGTGAATTCAAAAGGAAAAAAATAAATAAAAACAGACTACAAGGTGAGAACACCCACTTCCTACATCAAGCTAAAAACGAAAGCATTAGGACGATTAAGACTCTTCTTATTACACATCGAAGAACACCACGCTTAAGAGAAATAGAAACTACAACATATACACATCGAAGAACATGAGGCTACACGAAAGTAATTGAAAGGGTGTTACTTACCAAAGCTCGTTTTACAGGTTCGGTGCAGCTCCTCTTTAACTTGCCACGCTCCTTGAAGATGTCCCGAATATCCCTTGTTTGGTCTTCATTGCTCCTCTGCATGTTCGCACTCGTGGTTTTAAAATCTCAACATGGCAAGAAAAATATACTACTAGTAATACTCGCGCATCTTGTGGGCAACATTAAAGCACCCGTCTTCCATGTTAGAGCATCTCCAACAAGATAAACTACTCATACAAATGCATCTTGATGCGCGCAAGCAATGGGCATTTTGCTAGTTCTAAAAACCTTTCCATCATTTGCCACACTACTTGTTGCAGATGAAAAACCTACCCAAGCACAACGCGATACAGGAGCGACGCACAATTACAACTTGATATTCTGTTGGACAATGGAGGCTATAACCAATTACTTTTACGGGAACAATAGCACCCAGGAAATTGGAAGGGTAGGTATGAAACTGCACATGTACTGTTAAGTGATTCAATACACACATTACCAATCGAGGAGGAGAACGATGGTCGTGGCGGCCTCTGTTAGTCATGGTCGGCAACGGGAGTCAGTTCATTGTCCACGACGGTGGTACTTCTGCGCTTGGCGTTGGCTTCCAGGAAACAGATCCGAGACCGTGAAAGATGATGCCGGGGAAGAGGCTCCGTGTACGACGATGACGGTGGACCGGCTCCAGTGCGGCGTATGAGGTCGTTGATGAGGCAGATGCGCTGCGGTGGACGAGTGCGCCGATGTAAAGGGGAGGAGCACGAAGGCTGCGGTGCCGTGGAGAAGTCTATTTTGCGGTGGGGATGAAAATGGGGAGTATTACTCTGGGTGCCGGGGTGGGGTTGGCTGGGTAGGGTGAACCTGAAGTTACGAAAACAGCCCCCTACCAAGCGTCATATGTAGGCCTGTTCCGAAGGCTATGATGGTAACTTCCCACTGCTTGAATCAGGGTCGCGGGAGATTTTCCCGCTGACCTCAAAATTTTCTGACACTAGACTCCCCGTGTGGTGTGTTGAGTGATTCGGCTAAGCAACTAGCGAGTAGTAGTAGTAAACTCTGCATATTAGGTTTGACCGAAGTCAAACTTCCTAAAGTTTGACCAAGTTTATAGAAAATATAAACATTTACCATAACAAATATGTATGATGTGAAAGTACATTCAATAATGAATCTACTGGTATTTATTTGTTATTGTATATGTTAATATTTTTTGTTATAAGCTTTTGAGAGTTACAAAATTTGAATTTGACCAATGCTAATACGCGGACTTAAATAAAAACGGAGGGAGTACACATTTGTTTTCTTAGTTTGTAGTGAGCTAATCATTTGTTGAAATTGTGAAATAAATATATTAGGCTTTTGAATTCGAATGTAATGGTCTATACAATTCAATAGTTACAATCATTGTCGAATCCAAAGATGTATACAAGGTCTATAGTACTCCCTCCATCCGAAAAAACTTGTCATCAAAATGAATAAAAAGAGATGTATCTAGAACTAAAATACATCTAGATACACCCTCTTTTATCCATTTTGATGACAAGTATTTCCGGACGGAGGGAGTACTTCGCAACATGCTCAAACTCACATAATCCCAGTCAAATGAGAATCTAAATGCATTTCATAGATATTACTTTGTCGGATGCAACAAGAGCAACCATAACTCTACATCAGCCATTATAGAAGCAACATTTTGACATATCCCAATGTGTGAATGAAACATGCAGAGAGAGCTTTTGAAGATGGAGCAGATAGGGCGGGAAAGATTGTATGTATGTGGACGAGAGAGTAGGAATCAAACCTAACGAGACAGAGAGAGAGAGAGAGAGATAGAAAGAGAGAGAGAGGAAGAAGTTAGGTCTGTGAGAAAGATGCATATACGTAATATACATGAGATGCGTGTGCATCTGGATTCTGTATACGTGGAAGGAGAAGAGACAACATGTTTGACGAGAGGGGAAGGATCTCGTGGGTTGAGGGATTGACAATTTTTTGCGGGGGAGAGAGGGATTGGTAATTTTGTGCAAGAGAGAGAGGGCGGGGGGAGGAGTCAGTCAGCCGTTGTCACATCACCCTGCTTCCAAATGACCCCGCATTCTCTAGCACGATGTGGTCGCCGTCTTCGATCTGCTCGTTGCCCTCTTTGAAGATTGAGGTGTTGTGCATGTTGGGGTGCAAAGAAGCACACACGAGAGTGGTCGCCGTATAAACTTGGATGGGGATGAATTGTGCGCTCGGGGGAGTGTGTGTGTGTGTGTGTTGTGCTGCATGTGTGTGTGTGTGTGTGTGTCAGATGTTGAGAGAAAACAAACCTAAGGAGAGAAATGGGTATTCACGAAGAGATTGTGCGGGCCTTGAGGTGGGCAGGGGCCGGGTGAGGGTGTCAAAATGTGCGTGTTGATGCATGTGTTGCATGCAACCGTGCGAGGGACGGACGAATCGAGAGAGATGGTTGTTGTGTTACGGATGCTCCTCTCTCTATCTCTCTCTGTCTCTCTCTCTCTCTCTCTCTCACACACACACACAAGTAAACTAGAAGACTGTTCTCTCATGTATACACAACGTATCGGCATCAGTCTATGTCTCACTCATGCATGATCATTTGCACATTCACACCTCTCTATGTCTATATCACACGCACACCGTCTCCACAATGCCTTTCCGCCACAACACACATATGGACACATACACACGTTCTCTCTAAGTCGCACACAGTATTAAAAAAAACTAGGGCACACCTAAAACGTCCAAATCCAAATAAACACGAACTGTAGCTAAATTCAAATATATGGAAATATTGCAGCGTCAAGAACTTTCATAGGAAAAAAAAGGGGAGTAATACTCGAGGGTTGTTTTCACACACACAAAAAGGTTCGGTGGATGTCCTTCAGCGCGACACGGTGACGCACCGTTCGATCGACCGCGCGGCTGCGGTTCACGCGCTTGCACAGGATTCCGTATCGTGGCTCTGGTACTAACTAATAAAAGCGCTGCCTAAGTCTAATGTTTACGTGTACTAGTACAGTTTTCTTTTAAGTTTGACCAACCTTATATTTAAAACTAAAGTAAGCTCCCACACGCGCACTCATCAATATGCCGCCGCTGTTGCGCATGCTGGCGCCCGCCTGCTTCGGCCAACAATTTCTCGCCCATAACCGCCATGTCTCCGCCATCCCTGTGCCATGAAGCCAAAGGCTCGCTCGCTCACGTCGTCTGCAGTCCCTCCTCGTGATGCCGCCGCGCTGCCAAGCACGCGAGCAGCTGGTGGAGCCGCGTCTATGCACGCAACGTATGAAGAGGAGGACGAGCGCATGCTCCAGCACGCCGGCGAGGAGGAACTAGCGTATCATTGTCGTCTCCGCCCGCACGGAGGAGGTGCGCATGGTGGCTGTCGCGGCGGAAGCTGGTCGCGCGTGCGTCGAGCCCGTAAACCGGGTGCGGACGCGAATCTACCTTCGAGACCTTGAATGCCACGTGGATCCTGCAATCTGAAGGAGCATTTGGGTCAGTCGACTCATGTGAGCCGTTTGATGCAACATGGATGGTTAGAAGGGCTTGTTCCACCTCTTCTACTGTCTTCTTCCTTTGCTTCGTCGAACTTCTTTCACAAATCGACTGACCCAAATTATAATACTAGTACGAACGGATTAAGTATAGTAGGAACACGAAGATACGAGCAGTAGTACCAACTGCAAGAAGAACAGTAGTAAGACATAGTACTAGTACTACTGTACATACTAAAGAGTTCAAATAACGACAAAGAACATAAACATAGTTCTGATGGGTCCTCAGCATAACACACCCTTGAAAATAAACTAATAAGCAACTAGTCCGCTTGACACTGGAGTAGAACCAGCATGAGCGACGGCATTGCCACCTATTTGGAGTCCGAGTCCACGTCCTCGACTTCGTGCTTGTCCCTCTTCCTCTTCCTCTTCGCTGATGCTTCTTTGCTTGAACTGGACACTAAGCTCTGCTTCTTCATACAACCCTTGTAGATATTTAAACAAAGGTAGGCATCCATTGCTGCGTACAAGATGTTGATCTTCATCTAATGTCTTCGACTCCCATGCATGATGAAACTCGTGATGAGGTTTCTTCATTTTAGCGTACGAAGGATCAATCATGGCTGCTGCCAGGGTCAACATTGAAGGTTGAGAGGAGGACACCAGGATTGCCTTCTGGAGATCGAAGGGCTGGCCTACAACGAGACCTATCCGATGCAGGACGTCACTTTCGTTCTTAAAGCCAAGAGTAACGAATTTCACTCTTTTGTCCTTGAGGAAGTTCTTAAAATCCTGGCACTCAACATCGGCATGGCATATGTGGTAGACTAAGAAAACGTTATGTACGCAAACCTGGATCACGGCGGGCTTCTTCCTCTCTTTGTCCTTTAGATCCTTCTCTCGTCCCAGGACTGTGGTGTAGTCAACATCTAGCCCAGCGACCCACTCATCCGTTGAACTGTTGAACATGCGTAGGAAGCGAGCAAGCCATGCTTTCACCGTCTCGGATCCACGTGTGTAGATGACGATGAACTGATCGCCGGTGATGGCTCTAACCTGGTACTCAGTGGCGACCATGGAGATTTGGGAGGCCATGGATTTTGGAGGAGGGTTAGGAGAAGTTGAACTATTGTACCCGCAAAAAAAAACTGGGAGCAAACTAATGTGAACTATTGTAAGGTAGAAGACGGGGACGAGTAGGGCGTGCGAACGGTGTGGGCTTGCTGGCTTCCCCGGAGGATAAACGGCTACAAGCCCCCAAAGAGTTCTCGAGAACTATGCGGGACCCACTAGATGTCATGTCTACTAGACCCATATCGTAGGCCTAACGGTATAGCTTCTGCCTGTTCGCACGCCATGCCAGCGCGTGGATGTAACTTCACTTAATTCCGTCAAACGTCGCGCCTCCCACGACCTTCGCCTCCATCGCGCGGTCGCGCCCTTGGAGACTTCGACCGGCTATAAATGAGCAATTTTTTGCCTTTTATTAGACAAGCAATTTTTTTGCCTACTCCGCATGCATGATACTCCCTCTCGTCCTTTTTACTCCCGTCAACCGTTTGCAAAGTGTTTGTCCAAATTTATACTTTTTTTGAACACCACCTTATATTAATTAACTAGCCACACCTGTACACTCATTTGATACAATATTACCAAAACACTTAGGCGCGGTGCATTAACTTCTACCTCGTTTCTTGTTTCTTGACATATCAACCAATAGGAGATGTGGGTGTGCATGCTTTTAATGACTTAAGACTACCAAACACGACATGCAGTGGTTAGTTCATTGCATGCAATGTTATTAATTAGCAAATAAACATTAAGATCTCTCGTTTTCCCCTCCTCCTAGGTCACAGTGCACAATCTAAGATGACTTGTTCACCTAGACGGAGGGAGTACTGATTATAATGAGTATAAGAACTACATTTTATAATGAGTGTAAAAATATTGATTTGACATTGTGAATGTTGACACATTATGGAATAGTTTTTGAAGTCTGCAAAAGTACTCAACTAGTGCTGTCGTTCTCCACAAAAAAATGTGTTTACCAATGCATCCATGAACACTAGTTACTCTAACCCCCTCTCTTCTTTAATTCTTTGCCACATCAGCATGTTTGCTATTCCCGTGTGCTAAGATACCACCATTATGGCCAGCCTTAATCATCGCATGCAATAATTTAGTGCACCTTGAAATATGAACATGTGTGGGTCGTGTTTGTTTTTAATGACTTGAGACTATACCTAGCCCGGCATGCAAGATAACTTATTATGCACCGTTCCCCATACCTGGAGGAAGCCCGTTCATCTCCAAATATTTTCCTCTCCATGTGTGGAAATAATATGCCTGCCAAACTCAACTTCTCCCTCCAGCGGTCCCACCACTCCACCCCGTGTGAAAAAAATCTGCATGCATGACTCTCCTCCCCCCACGCTCGTCCAATCCGTTGTGACCAACAATATTTCCACACCTTCTCTCACCCGTAATTTACTCCAACGAATATGCCCACGTAGCTGTTACTTAACTGCAGGTGCATTCTGTCACTGACATATGGGCCCAACATGGGTCTGGCCCACATGTCAGTGACGTAACTGGACCTACAGTTAAGTCAGTGCAGCTCAGTCCATATCTTATGTAGGTGTGCCATTGCTCGCTATAAATACTGCGCCTCCCACGACATCGCTATTTCCTCCCCCTCATGTTCACGTTCATCGCTATATCCTCCCCCTCCCTCTCACGTCGACCACCATGGCATCGCCCCTCCCAAGCCCTAGGAGCCCCTCGCAGCACCGCGCGGACGGTCACGCGTCGCCATTCCGTTCCTCGCCACCACTAGTCGAGGAGGACGCGTCGGTGTTCTGCTCCTCGCCGCTACGTGACGCGTCGCCATTCCATTCCTCGCCGCCACTAGTCGAGGAGGACGCGTCGACGTTCCGCTCCTCGCCGCGACGCGTCGAGGTGGACGCGTCGGCGTTCCCAATCTCACCAGCACGTGCGTCGGAGGACGCGTCGGCTCCCCGCTATGAGGAGAACGCCGTGCCGCCCGCCGAGCCCCCCCCCCGCCTTGAGGAGCTTTGGAAAGAAATGGATGTCGCCTTGCGGGAGGCTTTGCCTCCAGCAGAGCGCACCAAAATAGAGGCAGAGAAGAAGGCCAAGGAAGAGAAGCGCACCGCGGAACAAGCTGCCTGGGAGGCCTATGTCGCATCCGAGAGAGTCAGGTAATTGGCTCTTTGGCAGAAGGCTCGTGCGAGGGCCGTGAGGGTGGCGGAGGACGCCCGTGCCGACGCCCTGAGTGCAGTCGGGCCCAAGCGCATCATCTACGCTTGGCAGTACGTGGACCGGGTGCACGCTTCCAGCAAGGAGGAGTACCTATTGGCGCCGGATCACCACACCGGTGAGATCGCGCTCGCCCTCCGGCAAGCCGCCAATCAGCACCTTGCGAGTTGCGAGGCTGAGGGAGAGGCGTTGTGTCGGCGCGCTGGGAAACGTCATGCGAGCGCCGTGGCTTTTAGGAGGAGTATAATTTTTGTTTCATAAGGCGATCTCATTAGTTTTGGGATGCAAATGATAAATCCCGAACGTTCAGGAATTTTTAGCGTCCTTAATTAAGTATGTAAAAGGGAAAGTTTGGAAACCTTGTGTATTCGTACGCATTTTGCAAGTACATGCATATAGAACAAACTTTACTATATACTATCACACTGCACGTCTCTCTCGATATAAGCTTGCAGACTGTGCTACTCCCTCCGTCCAGCTCAATAAGTCATCTTCGGTTGTGCACCGTGACCAAGAAGGAGGGAAGACTTGTACACCTAGACGGAGGGAGTACTACTATTACTTATGTACGTGCAAATGCACGTTTTAACTTTATGATGCGGTTTTTGTAAAATTGGAAAAACAACACTAGTCAAGCTTGTGAAACGATTCAATGCAAAACAAATGCAAAAATGCTCGTTTGATTGTTTACTTTTAGCTTCCTTCTCTGTGGTTATTTCTCTATCATACTTTGTACGGAGTATCTCACTGGTTGGAAAGGCATGCAAATTCCCAAACCGCTTCCTACACCCTGTATCGGATTTTTTGCCTAACATGTTGTGCCGTGCAATTGGAATTCCAACTTGAGTACTACTACTAGTAGGAGTACTAGGGGCAAGTTCTTTTAGGCTTCTAGATTAGTAATCCCATAACTACTACCTCCGTCCTGGTTTATTGGTCCCCATTGTAATCGGTGTCAAATTTTTGGTCAAAATTTAGCACAAATTACAATGGTGAGGAAAAACCAGTTAAATCTTTGGTCAAAATTTAGCACAAATTACAATGCTGAGGAATAAACCAGGACGGAATAGTAGTTTAGAAGACCAAATAAATGAGTGAGGCGCCTTATTGTTACTCTCCACTGTGACTAGTCTTGGGGGAAAAGCTGGGGAAGCTGCCAAAAGAACTGGCCCTAGGAGTAGTAGCTAGGGATCGAGTGTGCGAGATGAACCAGAGAAAGTAAATGCAAAGAGATGAAATGCAAAAAAGACGGAGGGATGTGATGGTTGCTTGTCCGTTTATTTTACCAGGCCACTTATTACTGGGAGTGGTTGGGTTTTGTGATATGACGGCTTTACTGCCGCGCCACGAGTGGGGTGAGAGGTGAGACTCCCGTGCAGCGCCGCCCTCTACACGTACTACTACTCCCTCCATCCATTTTTACAGGGCCTAACTTGTCAATCTTTCGTACCAAGGCATGTCCGCAAAAAGAGGAACTAGTTTTGGGACTAGTATCTGGATCCCGTGTAATCTTGCATGCAGCCTCCTTTGAATGCCTAGCCACTGGCCTCCCTTCCTTTAATCCCTCGCATGCAAATTACTCTCCTCCCTTTTCTACATGCATGCCCAACCATAATTCCTCAAATCATGCATGCCTTTGCTAAAATATAGAGCTCGCTCCTCCTTTGAAAATATGGTGGTGCTATCCATGCATGCAAATCAATGCGACGGCCAGAGCATTTTCACGATGAAGGGACCACACATGACTTGCAAGAGAAAATTAAGATGGAGATGCCTCGGTTAGTTCATTTGGATAGGTTTGTTCGGATATTATTTCATCTCTAGAGCTCACAAACTTCTGGGTGAAATAGATAAAAAGTATCTTTTGCAAACAAAAGCGTTCAACTGTTCAACTTGCATCCAAAACTTGTATAGAAATAACTCTTATTGTGCTTTGCAGGAAATGATCTTCAAGAATTAGTTTTTGAGTATCCATTGTTATACATGTTGACTACAGATGACATGGCACTTTCTTGTAGCCAACAGTTGGCTATACTATTTAAGTATTAACCATGCCCTTATACACCTAGATGGAGGGATTAAATTAGGATGACTGGGGAGGGGGCAGAGGATATGTAAGAAATGGTTCATCATAAGTCTTTCACCAGTACCGTAGTAAAAATTCATACATGGAAGATTCTAGACTAAACCATAAATGGATACACTTTTATTCATGCGCGATACTCCAATAGAGCAAGATCATGCATGGAAGCCTTGCGGATTACATTGAGCGAAGACTAATGATCAACATTTAACTTGAAAATGCAGATGTCCAGGTGAACCTCCTTGGAGTCCCCGTGCACATTGTTGGAGTCCAAATAACACCATGGGTTTTCCATGTCCACATCGGCGGGAAAGTTCCAGCTCCGCAGAGTCAAAGTATGCTCGGCGTAGCCAGTGTCGCCGCCCGCGCGTGTAGGTCTCCTCTTCTCATGCTCATACAAGTGGTAGAAGGGCTCACCTTATAAAGGCCTACTAGCAAAATTCCAACATCGACCAAGCCGTCCATGAAACGAGAGTGGCTGTAGGGGATGTTGCGCCAGTTGAATATATGAGCAAGTTACTACGAGATTTAATCCGAATAAGCACAAAATAAATCATGACGGCTATAACAGAGATGAAACTAATAATGTGGACTAGCATAGTAGTAGGATACAGAGTAGAAACATGAATTCTACCACGATTTGTAACAGGAAGGACAGAAACACATACGGTGCAGCGGGAGAAGCACCGTTGGCGTTGAGGTTGTCGCCCATGTCCAAACACCACGTAGACACGGTCTTTGAGCATGGATCGTAGTCGTTCCACGCTCGGGAATTGAAGTTTGTAACTATTTTAGATTAGAATATACTAATCCTCCGGTGCTAGTAGTAGAGCAGAGTCCTACTCTACTACTCTACTCAAGCAAGTTAGGGCATAGCACTGCAGGGAGTACCAGTACTGTGATTACTCAAGCAAGTTGTCTGGCATCGACATGACCCTACGATGATGGTATGTGTCTCGTAAGTCAAGCGGCAAGCTGTAGTCATCATCACCTGTCCACTTCCTGCAGCACATATTCGCTTCTCCATCTTTGTCCGCACATAATCTCGTCAAATCTTCCATCCCCGCTAAGGCGCCTCCCCCTGTCGTACGAAACCCAAGCACAAACAATGGCAGAACTGAGCAGCGTCCGCCGAAAGAGTGGCTAGAATTAGCTCCCCACGGAGGTAATCAAGCTCATTGTTTCGCGTGTGGACAATCTCAGTACCATGTCGCTCGCCGCGTGCTCGTCGGGGCTGTACCGTTTACTCAAAGCCCTCAGGCCGAAGCTTTTTAAGCCAGCTCCTTGCTTGCTGATGCCGCCTGATCTTCAGAAACGGCATGTCACGCAGCATAACGATCATAGGGTGGAGAGCATCAACCCCCTCGACTGTGATCCGATCCCCGTCAGCCTCAACTACATTAACGGTATGTACTGGGTCGGCATGAACTCATCTTGGATGGTTCTCGTCGACGGTCGAGGTAGCTGGATGCTCGTGGAGGTATACACCCGACGATTGATCCCCCTACCTTCGATTAACACTACACTGCTTTGGCACCGCAGCCTAGAATACTCGGAATCTTACAGTAGCCAACATGATACCAAGTTTGATTTGCTCAAGGTTGTAATATGCCAAGTGCCCACAAGATCTGTGAATTATAAAGACTTCAGGCTAATTGCGTTCTTCAACCACGGTCTCGCCTATCTGACAGGTCACTGCGATAACTGGATAAATCTGCACGTCCATCGCAGGATCATACATCCTCCATGGTTCTCTGATGCAATTGAACACAAGGGCTTCATTTACGCTGTCGACTCCTTCTATGGCTGGACGTATTGCTGGCCTACTCCAGTCATCGCTACAAACGGCTGTTACAACAGTATGTTACTTTCCTATGATATCATGATGGCTTGCTTTTATTACTGTCAACATTTGCTGAAAAAATATTCATGCTCATAACATGTTGTTCTTAAGATTAACTAAACCAAGATCCCTTTTTTATTTGACTCCAACTTGATATGATGTTGTAGGCCGCCTGGTGTCCCTACCCTTCCTAATCCCAGAACCTTCCAAAGAAAAGCAGCATGGCAGTTGCAGGTGGTTCCTGGCTCGATCAGACGATGGCGAAAGATTGATGATCATTCGCATGTACCGGACGTGTTGTTTCGCGGAATACAATGACAGTCACTGCAAGGTCTTTGAGCAGGATCCCAGCTTCTCTGGGCCTTTAGGAATTTTTTACTGGAGGTTGGTAAGTAGCCTTGGTACATGCTCTTTGTTTGTCGGACTGAATTATCAGATTAACCAGGAGATAACTGACGACAAGGATCATGATGGCAGTGCGGTTTCGTTCATCAGGCAAAAGTGTGTGTACACAGCGTACCATGCGTCTCTGCATGCACCATACCCTGATATGTGCTGCCACGCTCTGCAGCCCAAAGTAGGAGAGAGGGTCGCAAGTATCAGACTTCGACCTGCTGGCTGGAGTTTCCCCCGTCAGGCACCCATCTGGTTCAAGCCGTCAGCCAATATCCACAGCTTAATAAATAGTAACATCTAACTGAGCCAGTTAGTTAGATGCGTACACTTGGTGTGGTAGGAACTTTCTTTAGTTTGATGCATACACTTGTTCTTTTTTGGTAGCCCTTTTGTAATGATGGCTGATGTTTGGTTTGGAAGAGAGAGCTGCATCTTCACTCTTCTGGCCTGCTTACTGCTTTTGTTGCACCCCCAGCCCTGGTTGTTGCTGCTGCTATTTTCAATGTACAATCAGTAGTATATTTCGTTTGTTGGTTGAATAAATGTGTTGTTAGAACGACAAACACAATGTTTTGGAAGTCGTTGCACGGTTCGATCCTTTAGTGCCCCGTACCGTACGTAGCCCATACTATTTATCGTACGGAACACATTTTTTTTGAAACTCGAAACACATTTTCCACTTGTTGATAACATGCGGCCCACTGATGAAGGCCCAATAGAGAAGCCCATAATTAACTGGAAGGGAGGCTCTCACATGAATCCGGCCCAGGTACATGCTCATGGTCCCCTAAACATAAATAAGTAAATAAATAAATAAATAAAGCTAAATGCTCATGCACCAGTTCTTTGGGAAAATAGCTAGCCCAATATTTCTTTTTGAAGAATACCCAAGCTAGGGCTATTTGTTTTCTCCGAATTACTGGGCTGCAAATCTTTCAAGACGAGGAGGGATGCATTCCGTCCTGGCTTAAGAGTATGGTCAATGTCTGTTAAAAGTAATATCCAAAGGGGTTGAAAATTCCAAAAAATTTATAGCAAATGGGATATAAGTTTCTTTTTTTGTTTTTGTTCTTCACTGATATCTTATACGTATTTCATTAGATTTAACATGACATAGTACTAATTTATATTAAAATTTGTTTTACTATGGCTATTAATTTTTGGATTAAGAATATTTCGTTCCCCAGCAAAAATTTGCAAATTTTCAAAATTTCCCACATATTTAGTTAATTTTTTCACCCTGGTACTGACCAGAAGATGGCCAGAAATTCTAAAAATGGAAAATGGGCTGCAATAAATTCCATATGAATTAGAAAATGAGTAAAAATATAAAAATAATAGCAAATGGGCTGTACACGCCACGGATTTTGAGGCTGACTTGTTTACGAAAGGCTTTGTCAGTGCACACACGATTCTAGCAGCAGTTAGTGTTGGATGTCCATCCAACGGCCAACGTGCTTCTTTAATCTCTGATCTTCCTGCTCTAGCCACCTAAACTAGCGCCGGTGGGACTGCCTGCTCCCTCCTCTTGTGGCCCGCTGTGACGCCGCGCAGGCTTCCCCGGCCCACCCTACTCCCTCCGCTGGCCTGGCCGCACGCAATCAACTACCTCATTACTATGCGAAAAAATGATTCCTGCCATTGACATCTGGGGCACACCGGTTGGGAGGCTAACCTGTGGGCCTAGTAAGTTGACGCGTAACGATTCTAGCAGTAGTAACCATTGGATTTGAATCAAACGGTCCTGCTGCTTCTTCAATCGCTGCTCTTCTTGCACCAACCGCCCAAACCAGTGCCGGGGAGATCTCCTGCTCCTGCCTCCAGGGGCGGGCTGTGCTGCCGATGAGGCCTCATCGCCCCTACTACTCCCACCGCTAGTGTCGGAGTAATGGGCCACGGGTAGGCTAACCCGAGCCCCTGAACCTTTCAAGACATCGGGGCAGGCTGCGCCCCTCAAGACCCCAGGACGAAGAGCCGCCTTCTGAGAAGTCGGCGGCAAGGCAACCGACTACCCACTCACAGCCGAGTCCCAGGGACAACTTCAGGATGAGCCGACTCCTGGCTGTCGACTTCCAGAGAAGCCGGCCTTGGGGAGTCGGCCCGCGACTCCAACAAACCCCATGCCCTCGTCAGGAGGGACGGGACAGGGAGTGGCTAAGTAAAGCCCACTCCCACCGCTTCCAGAGGCAGGCATGGCCACAGTACGCCGTACCCGTGGAGATCTCCGTCCGACGCGGCACTATTGCCATGCCGGCCCTGACATCAGCACCACTGGGCAGAATCCTGCACCCACGACGGCTTGTCCGTACAACCCTAGGGCGGCGGGCCCCACCAGTCAGCAGGAGTCCAGAAGACGGCGAGAGCGTCACCAGTCGGACCCGTTGGGAGTCGGCCCCCAAGAGTCGGCCGGCCCCTCCCCCGGGGCCCATGCGCCATTAACCAGATATGACGGGGAGTGGCAATAGTGATCGCCCGCCAGCTGATAGACATGACTGATGATGAGTACCTCTGTGACAGTGCTTCCGTCGCTCTCCACGCGATGGAGCGGCTCGTCGTAGACCACCACATTGGTGGGGAACGCGTCGAGCGACGCGGTGTCGGAGTCGACCAGCATCGGGTCGGTGGAGCCTACAGACTCCAAGTCCACGGCAGGCTCGCCGGTGATGTGGAGTTGGTCAAGGAGGCCCATGAGGAGGCTCTCGGGGCCGCCCGTGCCTGCGTCCGATGCAGGCTCGTCGGAGAGGCGAACCTTGCCGCCAAGAACAGCGAGGCAGCTGGCTGCGCAGGCCATCTCAGCGCCGTGCAGTGCATCGGCGCAAACTTTGTCTAGCGTGACGGGCTGGCTACGCTCGCCAGGGAGGAAAAGGGTTCCCGTCTAGAACAGGTCTCCGGACGACAGTGCACCAGGCCCCACGGTGAAGAAGCACGTCAAGACGGTGTCGATCTGCTGGAAGAGGGCTGGCTGTTGGCACTCAGTCGGTCCAGCATCTAACAGCAGAGCCTGCGCTGATACTACAACAGGAAGATCAGGCCGAGATCTTTCCAAGAGGGCGACCTTGTGCTCCGACTGATCCAGCGAACAGCCGGCCAGCACAAGCTGTCGGCGCCTTGGGAAGGCCCCTTCATCATCAGCAAAGTGCTGGGCAACGACTCCGACTACCTGATCGACGCTTAGAAGCCTCAAGCACGCAAGAGGGACGACTCCGACAAAGAGACAGAGCGGCCATGGAATGCAAATCTCCTCCGAAGATTTTACAGTTGATGTAGTATGTACCACGCTACCTTTTGTATTAAAGTACCAAGACTTCAGGCCCCCGAGACGAGCTCGAGGAATTCCCTCTTTTATCTATATGATAAGAATTATGCCTACGAGTATGTTACTCTTTGTTATGCCGCTTGGCACCGGGTTCGACTAGTCGGCCCGGGGACTTGCCGCCCCGCGCTATGAAATGCTTCCTGCAGCCGGACAAGTAGTGTGTGGCGCCTAAGCCATCTCCTGTCAGAAGCCGCAGCTCGGAGAGCGACTATCCGGTGGGCAGGAGTAAGGTAGAATGGGCGTTCGCATGAAAAATGGCTAAGGACTCAAAGCATAAAACATAGCTTAAGCTGGCTTCCAGCCTTTTTTCGCAAAGCGACTTTTGACCAGTCGGCTCGCCGCCTTCTATTCAAATTGCTAAAAAACTCTAAAATGGCTAAGTACTTGCCTTCCCAAAAGTAGCCAAGTATTTGACCCAGCGACAGTCCGCAGAGCGGCTGTCCGACTGGCAAGACGACAACTAAGGGAAGGCGGCAAAGGAAAAAGCCAAAGGAGCAATGAGCAGGAAAAGATAGAATTCGGATAAATATTTACATAACATAGGCCCTTGGCCGAATCTTCGAGCAGAAGTTCAAAATACACCCCGCAGGTGGAATTGTGCGAATTAACAAGTTCTTCAGAGACTACTAAAGCAGATAAAACAAAGATAAGGCGGCAGCCTAAGATGCGGCAGACGGATTTGGAGGGTCAGAGGAGATGGCGGTGTCAGGCGTTGGGGCGGCCGGTTTGGCAGTCTCGGCTTGATCGCCTCCAGCGGCAGTCGGCTCGGTCGCACGCGGCTCGTTGCTGGAGGCGCGGTCGAGCTGAGGCTGGCCGTCCGCTCCCTCTTCTGGTGCCTCCGCCTCGCCTCCGTCCTCCGCCTTGCCTTCCTCCTCGACGCTGGAGCCGATCACCTCCCCCGAGTCCTCGCCATAGTCTGGGTTCATCCCAAACCACTCCGGCGATACCTCCTCGCCGTCTTCAGCCCGCCCGGGGATGAAGATGCTGGTGTCGGTGTACTCGGCGATCGCCGCGGCGCGCTTGACGAGGGCGTCTTCCACGACTGCCAGCTCCGGCTGGGCCTCTAGCCGGAGTGTGGCCAGCCGGTCTAGGTCCAGCCCTGGATACCACGCCTTGATGAATACCAAGGCTCGGCGAGCTCCAGCCCAGGCCGAGGAACCTTTGCAGGCCTCAAGACGGCCAACCGCGACCTCCAGCCAGTCGGCAGTCCGACTGGGGGTGCGCAGAGCCTGCATGTCTGGTCACAGGGCAGCGATCGCCTGGGCGCCGACACATTGAAGCCGGCGTAGCATCCGGTAAGCCGGCCGAAGGCGAGCCTCGATGCTCAGGAGCTTCTCATCAAGGGTTCAGGGGGCGTCGGCGGCGATCTCTGCGCCTTCCGCCCTCCGCCCTTCACGGTCAGCCTCGATGGCTTGGTTGGCGGCCTGCGAGTGGCCAGGGAAGAAGTCTGCCAAGACGAAAAGAATGAAGAAGCAAGTCAAAAATCAGGAGTCGGCTCGACCTATAGTCGGCAGCTCGAAGAAAGAAAGTAAAGAAACTCACCATCAACGATGTCCTCAATCTCGTGGAACCCAGAGGCCACCAATGCCTCCTTGTCAGACCAGGAGGAGCGCTCGCTTGCGAACTCGGAAAGGAGGGCGGTCTCCGTTTCTTCCGCCTCCTTCTGCGTCTTCTTCAGCAGCTCCATCTGCTCTGCCAATTGTGCGGCCAGCAGATCGTGTTCTGCGGCGAGCTTGCTGCACTCCTCCCCCTTGGCGTGCAACTCGGAGTTGGCTTCGCTCAACTGCTGTTGAAGAGCGGCGTTGGCCTCAAGAGAAAGAAGAAAGAAGGTGTTAAGTCATCAACAAAGAAGGTCGCTGGGAGATCCGGCCCGACTACTCAGCAGTCGGCCCGAATCTCGGGGACTACAGCCTGCGGGTGCGCCAGCGCGCCCCTACATAGAAGAAAAAGGACTCACTCCAGATCTCCGACAAATCAGCGGTCCGCTTGCCCAGCTCTTCAACGTTGCGGTTGAAGCCAGTGACACGGAGGTTGTGATAGTCCTGCGACAAGTATTTCAGACAAAAGTTAGTACCCAGAACTCACCAATTGGTGTTCCAGGCCGCCTGCTCAGCAGCCGGCCCAAAACTCGAGAACTACACCCAGTGGGTGTACTGGCGCCCCCCCACACAGAGAGGAACAAGAAAAGAAGGACAAAAGAGAAAGCATACCCGGACGGCTGCCCGCGACCCTAGGTACGCCTTGGTGCAGTTCTGGATGGCGTCGCCCTCAGCTCGCAGCTTTGTCTGGACGTCCAGAAGCGCCTAGTTCAACGGGACCGTGCCGCCTCCTCGCACGCACCCAATGGGTGTGGCGCTCATCGCTTCGGCATCCGGGATTGCCGAGCTGGCGGTGCCGGTCTCCAAGGGGCGTGGCGCCGAAGTCGCCTTCTCAAGACGGCGGCGTGTTGGCGAGCCGACTTGAAGGAGTAGCCTCGCCACGGCCTCGTCTTCAGTTGGCGGCACCGGCGGGTCCGCTGGCTGTTTGCCTTGCGCGGTCCCAGACGGCGGCGGAGGTGGCGGCAAAATGATCATGTCCGGCATGGAGGTGTCGCCACCTTCCCTCTCTATGATGGGGTTCTCGCCGCCGACTTCCCCAGTCTGCCCCGTGAACTCCGGAGGCGGCGGCGCAGAGTTTAGCAGGGTGACGAACACCGCTGATTGGCGGTGCGCGGCCTCCTCAGCTTGCCGCCTCGCCGCGATAACAGCTTCGGCCTCCGCCAGCTTCTTCTTGGCGGAGGCTGCCGCCTTCTCGGCCTCCACCTTCTCCAGGCGGGAGGCCTCTTCCTCGTTGCGCTTCTCCTGCGCGTTCCGCTCCGTCGCCTCCCGGAGGTCGGCGGCGGGGTCAATCCGCCGAGTGGTGGCGGACGTCTCCACCGACCCCATAACGGAGGCGGCGATGACCCTCTCAAGAGTGAGGGGAGCCCTAAAGCGAGGGAAGCAAGTAAGGACTCGGACAAAAGCCAAAAAGAAGGAATAAAGGCGTTAAGATGGAATACTCACGCGGAGACCAGTGGCGGCTTCTTTTCTTCCTTGCGGAAGCGGATGGCCTTCGCGGCCGCCTCGTCCCGCTTGGTCGCCACAGCTGAACCCTTGGGCTTCTTTGGCCGACTGCCGAACAAGGTCGGCACGGCCCTGCGTTTCTTCCCGCCGCCTGGAGCGCCCAGCGTGGCAGAAGAGCCCGCGCCGAGATGGCTGACTCCTGGCCAGTGGCGGGGGGTGACCTCCTCATCATCATCAGGCCAGTCCTCTGGACTAGCCCCGAGCCGCGGGCTGCCTCCTCCCTCGTTGTCGTCTTCCAAAGCCGCCGCCCCCAGACTGGGGTCGTCGACGTCGCTCTCCGCCCGGTCAGCGTGGAACTCGCGGGCCGGCCCCGCGATGCTGGCTGATGGATGGAGGAGGGGATTCTGACCAAAGCCGACTGGTCAGGTCAGACAAGACAAACTCGGCAAGAAAGAAGACAATTCAAAGAAAGAAGGAAAAAGGCAACTCACTATGGGCGGGGGGTTGGCGCGAGAGTACGGCTCCTTGCCAAACTGCCAATCCTCCAGGAGCTTGCTGTCCGAGAGGTAGTTCACCATGTAGGCCACCTCCTCGTGAGGCATGTCCTTGGTGCACATTCGACTCAGGTCACGGTGCCCGCTCATTTGGCATATCAAGTGGGGGCGACCTTGGAGCGGGAGAACTCGGCACGCCACGAAGGCGGCCAGCAGATCTGGACCAGTCAAGCCCTCCGACTGCGTCAGCACTCGGAGTCGCGTGACGGCGCCGGCTCCCGCAAGCATCAGCGACTTGGCCCGATACGACCAGTTGGGCAGCCTCCTAGCCGGCGGGCCGGCTGCGAAAGCCACCAAATTGACCCAATCGCCCTTTGCCAAGACGCTCTTCACGTAGATGTACGATCGCTGCCACATCTTCACCGACTTTATCAGCTTGATGGTGGGGAAGGGGTTGTCGGCCCCCGACCTCCGCACGGCGATGAATGCGCCGCACTGAGCCGGCATGCGTGCGGCCTGGCTGCCGAGCTTGGAGTAGAAGAACTCCCCCCAGAGCTCGATGGTGGGGAGGACTCCGAGCAAGCCTTCGCATAGGGCAACGCAAGCGGACAGTAGCACCACCGTGTTGGGCTTGAGGTGGGGCTACTAGAGGCCATAGAACTCCAGAAAGGAGCGGAAGAAGCTGCTCACCGGCAGCCCCAGGCCGAGCAGGCAGTGCGAGCGGAAGATAACCCGCTCGCCCTCCTCCGGCGCCAGAGAGATCTCCCCCTCGGCGCAAGGTGTACCCGCATGTAATCCTCGCCGGGGAGCCAACGAGTCTTGCGGAGGAACTCGATGTGGTCGTCGTGGACCTCTGAGCCATCCCAGGTGCCGAAATGCAGCGAGGGAGGCACGGCGGTGGAGGAAGAGCTCATCGTGAGCGGATTGCCGCGGCATTCGGCAAAGCTTGGGCGCGCGGCAGTGCGAGGAAGAAGAAGAAGAAGAGCAAGGAGTAGCGTGGAGGAGGGACGTGCGTGCTCTACCGCGCCCCCCTCCTCCCCCTACTTGTAGCCTCATGGGCTGCGAAGCCGAGGGGGCGGTCGTGGGATTTACTGTGCCCACGACCCCCACGTTTCCACGCCAAAGTTACTGTGCGCAGTAACTTCACGGGAAACCCAACCGTCCGCCCGGGCCGCAGCGGATCCGCTCGTGCGCCTAGGCGCGGTAATGGCGGATCCCGCCTGTGGGCCTGTCCCGTCACACGCGTGGGCAGGCAGATTGGCCCGGCCGCGTGTTGCCACGTGACAGGCCCGGAACGGGCGGCGGCCTGGAAGCTTAGCCAACACGCTACTTGGATCCCGCCGCGGCGTTCGAAATATTGTACAAGTCAGAGTTGAGCGTGTCCGACTGCTTCTAGTCAGCCTGACAGAAGTCAAGCAAGATCCCTCTCTCGGGCACCCGGAAAGAGAAACTGCTGAGGCTCCTAGGCCGATCGTCCGCGGCGCCTCATCAGCTTCGGGCACTACTGTCGGAGTAATGGGCCACGGGTAGGCTAACCCGAGCCCCTGAACCTTTCAAGACATCAGGGCACGCTGCACCCCTCAAGACCCCAGGACGAAGAGCCGCCTTCTGAGAAGTTGGCGGCAAGGCAACCGACTGCCCACTCACGGCCGAGTCCCAGGGACGACTTCAGGATGAGCCGACTCCTGACTGACGACTTCCAGAGAAGCTGGCCTTGGGGAGTCGGCCCGCGACTCCAACAAACCCCATGCCCTCGTCGGGAGGGACGGGACAGGGAGTGGCTATAGTAAAGCCCACTCCCACCCCTTTCCAGAGGCAGGCATGGCCACAGTACGCCGTACCCGCAAAGATCTCTGCCCGGCGCGGCACTGTTGCCATGCCGGCCCTGACATCAACACGAGTGGGCAGAATCTTGCACCCACGATGGCTTGTCTGTACGACCCTAGGGCGGCGGTCCCCACCAGTCAGCGGGAGTCCAGAAGACAGCGAGAGCATCACCAGTCGGACCCGTTGGGAGTCGGCCCCCGAGAGTCGGCCAGCCCCTCCCCCGGGGCCCACGCGCCATTAACCAGATATGACAGGGAGTGGCAATAGTGATCGCCCGCCAGGCGGCGGGGCTATTGCCACGACCCCATGACCAAGCCCGCGTCATTAGAAGCACGACTACAGTAATCAGCAGCCAGCAAGACCCGCCAGCGGCGGACACGGCCTGTCGGTGCCGTACCAGACCAGTCGGCGGGGCCCGCCAGTTGGCGGGCCCCAGCAGTCGGCGAAGAAGACGGAGGCCGGAGAAACTGACGGCTGGGCCCGCACCCGGCCAGATTACCGTTGTACCCCTGGGGGGTAGGCCTATATAAACCCCCAGGGCTCCCATGCAAAGGGTTCTAATCCATTAGCACTAGACCAGATCATATAGGAAGGAGAAAGCTAGCCTAGCCTTCTCCTACCTCCAGGAAACAGCTCAAGGAGCAACCATGTACACACTATGCCACAGTGATCGTGCGGAGACCCCGCAGAGCAGCAGTAGGGGTATTATCTCCCCGGAGAGCCCCGAAGCTGGGTAAGATTCGCCGGCGTGCATGCCTTCGCCTTATCCCATTTCCAGGCACCGGCGACGTTCTACTCGCCCCTAACATGATAAGCCATCCCTTGGCATATGTCGCACCCAACCCCCTACAGCTAGCCAGGTCCTGCGGCGACGGCAGCATCACACCGCAGCAGAACCAGTGAACCCTCCTACTCCTCTCCGCATGCGCATCCACTGCCGCGTCTTCCCCGGCTCCACGTCATCCCCTTCCTAGGCCTCGCCGTCGTCCACCGCCTTGGTGCTCTCGGCGCGGCGTGGTCAACGTGGTCAACGACATTCCATCGGAAGAGTACTGTACATGGAGAGGCTGACAGCTGGGTCCACGGCCACAACCCAGTTTTTTTTTTATTTGCGAAGTAAGTCGCTTTGTCAGGCCTGTTGGGCTGCAAATCTTTTAAGACTAGGAGGAGAGCTTTCATTCGGTTGGCCGAGAAAATGGCCCATCAGTAATGAGAAATAGGCTGTACATTTTTAAAACACATCAAACCGGCAATTAGTTTCAAACATCTTTTTTTCATTTCGAGATTTGAAATTACATTAATTTTTATGCGTGGAGAATTTGTTGGATTTTATATTGATATACATTTATTTTTAAAATCAGTTTGCATGTGAGTTGAAATTTCGGGATTAAAAACAGTTCGAACCGCACCGAAATATGCAAAATTTCGTATAATTTTTTAACCGTGGCCACAATATGGGTTGTAATGCTAACAAAAAGAATATGGGCTCCAAAAAAACCTTAATAATTAGCAAATGGGCTGTAAATTATTAGAAATAATGGCAGATGGGCTGTATGCTGTTTCTCATAGATTTGAGGCTTTGCTAAAAAAAGGTTGACGCACAAGCAGTGACTGTTGGATGGCCATCCAACGGCCGTCGTGCTTCTTTAATCTCTGCTCTTCCTGCTCCAGCCGCTCAAACAGGCGCCGGCGGGACTGCCTGCTCCCTCCTCAACGCGGCCGGCTCTGCTGCTGCACAGGCCTCACCACCCAACTGTACTCCCATCGCTGGCCTAGCCATCCCTCTACTCACCCACACCTGCTGTCGGTGTCAAAACCGGCGGATCTCGGGTAGGGGTCCCGAACTGTGCGTCTCGGCCGGATGGTAACAGGAGGCAGGGGACACAATGTTTTACCTAGGTTCGGGCCCTCTTGATGGAGGTAAAACCCTACGTCTTGCTTGATTAATATTGATGATATGGGTAGTACAAGAGTAGATCTACCATGAGAACAGAGAGGCTAAACCCTAGAAGCTAGCCTATGGTATGATTGTTGTTCCTACAGACTAAAACTCCCCGGGTTATATAGATACCGGAGAGGGCTAGGGTTACACAGAGTCGGTTACAATGGTAGGAGATCTACATATCCGCATCGCCAAGTTTGACTTCCACGTCAAGGAAAGTCCCTTCCGGACACAGGACGAAGTCTTCAATCTTCTATCTTCATAGTCCAGGAGTCCGGCCGAAGGTATAGTCCGGCTATTCGGACACCCCCTAATCCGGGACTCCCTCAGTAGCCCATGAACCAGGCTTCAATGACGACGAGTCCGGCGCGCAGATTATCTTCAGCATTGCAAGGCGGGTTCCTCCTCCAAGTACTTCATAGAAGATTTTGAACACAAAGGTAGTGTCCGACTCTTCAAAATAAGTTTCCACATATTGCCATAGAGAGAATAATATTTACACAAATCTAATCTTCTGACATATTCCGTAGCGCGACATCACACCACGGCCAAGTTTCTATTCGAATCGTTTTACTGTCCCACCTCAGCGCGTTTAGCGAGGTGGTTTCCTTGGCACGTCTTGTCAAAGCAGAGATCGTGTCCCCTTATTCCGGGATTCTCATCAATATGGGTGTGGGTAAACCAACCGCGCCATTGATTACGGCGCTTGGGAGATAAGCGAGTTTTACCAGGCTGGTGGGGGCGCATAGTCGCGTCCACCATATAAGGGGATAAGGATCCACCTTTTCATCCACGCCTTCTTCCTCCTTTGCCTATCCATTTCCGCGCACTCGAGCTCCAGCACCCAAGTCCGCACACCCCACCTCAACATTCTCCAGTCATGTCCGGAGTGGGAGGCAAGTGGATGGTCTCCTCCGTCACGGAGGGAAACATCAAAAACCTGAGGAAGGTCGGATACTTGTCTAACGACATTGCGCACCGACTTCCCGAAGAGGGGAAGCTCATCCCCACCCCTAGGACCCATGAGTGGGTGGTGTTCCTCCCCCATTTCCTCTGTGGACTGGGCTTCCCTCTCCACCCATTTGTCTGGGGGCTCATGTTCTACTATGGCCTGGATTTCCATGATCTGGCCCCAAACTTTGTCCTCAATATCTCGGCGTTTATCGTCGTGTGCGAGGCCTTCCTCCGCATCTGCCCCCATTTTGGCCTATGGCTCAAGCCTTTCAATGTCAAGCCGAAGGTGGTGAGCGACACCCAGGCGGAGTGGGGAGGCGCCATGGTGGGCAAGATGCCCAATGTCCTATGGCTCGAGGGCTCCTTCGTGGAGACCCTAAAGGGGTGGCAATCGGGGTGGTTTTACATCACCGAGCCGCGCGACCCTGAATGGGTTACAGCCCCCGAGTTCCGATCTGGACCCCCTACACGGCTCACCAAACATGCGTCCAAACCCTGGTGGACAAGAAGCTCAAACTTGTAGTCCAGGTTATGCTCGTCCGCCGGATCCTCCCGTGTCAACAACGGGCTTTCAACCTGTGGGAGTTCGACCCGGCGCAGCACCGAACTCTGAGCAGGCTCTTCGACACGACATATGAAGATGCCTAGAAGGTGCTTTTCAAGGGCGCCGAGGCCCCCGCATCCGCTACCGAGGATCGTGGATTCAGCATGCAGTGTCACGCTAGTGCGGTAAGCCGTTTTTACCTTTTACAGGGTATTAGTTTTTCATAGTTTGACTCCATGCGGGATCTAAGCCCCCTTACCTTTGACAGGTTTGGCAGGAGACGTCCAGACAGATCAACTGTCCGGCTCCTTTGCCCGAAGACCCAGCGGACGCTCGCTTGGCGAAGCTGCTGGTTCCAGCACCCTATGTGGTGCCGGAGAAGAAGGCCAAGAAGAAGGCCACGGGGACTCGAAAGAGTGCCCGGCACCAGGAGGTGTCGGATTCATCATCCGACGACTCCAAGGCGCACTCCTCCCATGAAGACGAGGAGGAGGAAGAAGAGACCTCTCCCCCTCCCGCTGGGGGAGGGAAGAAATGGAAGGACGCCCCAACTGGGGAGGCCGAAGGGTCCAAGAAGGGGAAAACCCTTCCTCCGGACTACTCCACGAATGCCGACGACGGCGAAGAGGAGTGGCTGCTCAGGGCCAAGCCCCTGGTGAAATTGTAAGTATTCGGATACCAGAGTGATTCATAGTATTCCTCCATTGCCTAACTTTCCCTGGATTCGTCAGATGTGAATTCACTTCCGACGGCTACCTCCCCCCACCCTACGGACGACACCGAGGTGCTGTCCCAACAGGTTCCAAGCCAGGAGGAGGTGGTCCTGGAGGCGCCCCAAGGTGACCTCCCAGACTCCAGGCGCAAAGGGGATAAAACCCCCAAGGGCTCCGAGTCCGGCCTTGAGCCAGACACCACGCCGGAACCTTCAACGGTTCTGGACTCCGGTAGGCAGCATCCTTCCAAGAGGAGCAAGCCTACCGAGCCGGCGACCTCCGTCCAAACGGAGGCACCGGACAATTTGCTGGAGGTTCTTAACGGCGCCTCCATCGACGAGGAGCACCGCACTATTATGAGTGCGGTGATCCAGAAGGTTCAGTCTGCCAAGATCGGACTGACTAAAGCCTGTGCCAGCCTTATAACAGGCTTTGAGGTAAGTGCAGAATATGTAAAAATATTACCGCATAGACAGTACCCCTGATGCTCTGTTCGGCGTTCGGAAAGAAAAGACGAATAGAGGATCTAATAACATTCGCAGGAGTCTAACATAATCAAGTCAATATGCATATGCAGGCTTCGCTGTTGGCCTCAGCCGCACTGACTGCGGAGGTGGATACGCTGAAGCAAAACCTCGCGCGGTCGGAGAACGTGCTTGGCCATGCCAAGAGGCAACTCGAGGAGAAGGAAGGTAAGTAATACCTTGCGCAAGTATATAGAGAAGATGTGGTTGCAAAAAATGATAGGATCAACGTGCTATTATAGGGGGCCACGACCGAGGTGGCAACCCTTAAGCAAGCGCTGTCTGAGGCCAAAAACAGAGCGGCCGCGGAGCGCACAAAGAGAGGGAAGCAGGAGGCGCGGGTGGAGGAGGTGCAGAAAGAGCTCTAGGCTCTCGTGAAAAAACACAAGAGTTTGGAGCTTGACTCAAAGACGCAAGCGTCCGAGCTTGCGGCAGCCCTCAAAAGCGCAAAGTCTGCCAAGGCCGAAGCCTAGAAAGCCCTCCAAGAAATTGAAGTGATGAAGAAGATAGCGGCGGGTAAGGCATTCATTATGCAAAGCAAGCACGTGAAAGTGAATTACTTGTTACTTACCCGAGTCCGGAGCTCTCCAGGAGCATTCGCAGATTTGCCCCGCAGTGCGTCTGATGCCGCCGCCTACTACCGAGCCGAGGAGGGGAGCTCGACGGAGAAGGTGTTCTGGTCTCAGTATGTTGAGGCCGGACACCTGGTGCCTTTGAGCGACCAGCTGAGGCAAATGTTCGAGCTCCACAAGGTGGCCGAACAGGCCATAAAGGGCTTCATAGTTCGGCTTTGGCCTGGGGAGGCTCTGCCTGGGAGCTACTTCGGGCTGGTGAGGCAGCTGGTGGATGCATGTCCACGGCTTGAAGTAATCAAGCACTCCGTCTGCATCGAAGGTGCCCGTAGGGCGCTTGCCCGTGCTAAAGTGCACTGGGGCAAGATGGATGCGGAGAAGCTAGTGAAGGACGGGCCGCCGCCGGGCAAGGAGCATCGCGTCCCGGAAGGGTATTATGAGGGCGTCCTGAAGGGTGCCCGCCTTATAGCGGATGAATGCTCCAAACATGTAATTTTTGAGTAAACTCGCATTTGTGATCATGTACGCTGAAAACTTGTTCATATGCACAAAGCAACGCTTTTGAATTTAAAATATTACCTTCTGTGCGGCCGTTTATCAAATTTGAGAGATGGCGAGTCGTCGGTTTCTGCCTCCATGCCACGAGTGCTGGGGTGTTCGGGATAAACATGAGCGCTCTTTTTCCCGTTCTTGGGTCCTTCGAGGGAGGCGCTCAACACAGCGAACAAGGCAATCGGACTATAATGCATGCACACTCTCACTTAGCCATAGAATTCTATAATTTTAAATTTCGGCGAAGCCCCTAGTGTTCGGAAGACCGAGTTCGGGGCGCTATCCACGCCTAGGCCGGACAAACCCGACTCCTCGCTCTAAGCGGCATAAGTCTTTAGGGACTCGAAAACCTCTCGAACAGCGACCAGCTCTCGCCCTATCATGACGGTCAGTTTTAGCTTTCTCTACTGAGGTGCTTAGCCCAGCTCAACTGGGGCACAATCGCAGTAGTTCTCCTAGTGCTACCTTAGCCTATATAACGGAATGTAAGGTACCAAAACATAGGAGTCGGGCAAACCCAACTATTGACCCAAGACATGATTCGGAGCCGATGCATATAATGCTATAAGTTCGAGGTGCCGCACTTGTGAAAGTGTTCGGACTTCTCACACCATATTGTGGGGTACCTAAGCCCCTGGCGTATTGGCCATACCAAAGTGTACGGGTGCAACATGTCATTAATGAACATATATTCGTAAAAAATAGTAATGCAATAATAGACGGAAGCTAAGCATTGTTTATTTAAAAAAGCTGCGATCAAAGCAGAACAATACAAATAGTACGATAAGCAAACAATGGGACTATTTAATGTGTCCTTTCCAGGGGCGAGCTGCGGAATGGTATGTGAAACAGGTATACTGCTCGTTATAGAGACCACCTTAGAGTTCCATAGTGTGGCGTAGCTTTCTGCTTCCCTGGTTGTATCGTTTGTGCGACAATTGTACTGCCGGACAAGCCTTCTGAAGAATGGAGTCCTGAAAATAAGAGAAAATTAAGAAATCGGCAGCCCTAATGCGGTTTAAGCCGCGATTCACTGGTTTCGCGCAACACTGGTTACGCAAGTTCGCGAGGGCTGGGGTTGGGGCCGCATTGCTACGCTTGCTCGGAACGTGCCAGGCGGTCTTGTTGTAGGTTACACCGGGCGCACTTGACGGTGTCCAAACGTTTAATGGCCGAACTGGAGACTTGCCTTGAGAGGCTGCTTTGTACTTCCGCTGCGATAGCCGCCGTATGCTCCTCCGTTCGGAGATAGCATTTGGTGTTTCCATTGACCATGATGACTCCTCGAGGGCCTGGCATCTTGAGCTTGAGGTATGCATAGTGCGGCACCGCATTGAATTTAGCAAATGCGGTTCACCCAAGTAGTGCGTGATAACCTCTGCGGAACGGGACTATGTCGAAGATTAACTCCTCGCTTCGGAAATTATCCGGAGATCCGAAGACCACTTCAAGTGTAACTGAGCCTGTACAGTTGGCCTCTACACCTGGTATGACACCTTTAAAGGTCGTTTTAGTGGGTTTAATCCTCGAGGGATCGATGCCCATTTTCCGCACTGTATCCTGGTAAAGCAGGTTCAGGCTGCTGCCGCCATCCATAAGGACTCTAGTGAGGTGAAATCCGTCAATAATTGGGTCTAGAACCAATGCGGCGAATCCGCCATGACGGATGCTAGTGGGGTGGTCCCTTCGATCAAAAGAGATCGGGCAGGAAGACCATGGTTGAACTTTGGGGCGACTGGCTCCATCGCGTATACGTCCCTTAGCGCACACTTCCGCTCCCTCTTGGGGACGTGGGTTGTGTGTATCATGTTCACCATCCGCACTTGTGGGGGAAAACCTTTTTGTCCATTGTTGTTCGGCGGCCGGGGCTGCTCCTCGTCATCGCTATGCAGCCCCTTGTCTCTGCTTTCGGCATTTAACTTGTCTGCCTGCTTGAACACCCAACAATCCCTGTTGGTGTGATTGGCTGGTTTTTCGGGGGTGCCATGTATCTGGCATGAGCGGTCGAGTATTCGGTCCAAACTGGACGGGCCCGGAGTATTTCTTTTGAATGGCTTTTTCCGCTGACCGGGTTTAGAGCCTCTGAATCCGGCATTAACTGCCGTATCCTCAGCATTGTCGCCGTTAATGCGGCGCTTTTGCTTGTTACGACGCGACCTGCCACTACTGTCCTTGGTATCCGAATTACCAGGGCTCTTGGTCATGTTATTGCTGCAAGCTAGCCAGCTGTCTTCTCCTGCGCAAAAGCGGGTCATAAGTGTCATGAGGGCTGCCATAGATTTCCGCTTTTCCTGTCCTAGGTGCCGTGCAAGCCACTCATCGCGGATGTTATGCTTGAAGGCTGCTAGGTCCTCTGCGTTCGGACAGTCAACGATTTGATTTTTCTTGGTTAGGAACCGTGTCCAGAATTGTCTGGCCGATTCCTCTGGCTGCTGAATTATGTGGCTTAGGTCATCGGCGTCTGGTGGTCGCACATAAGTGCCCTGGAAATTGTCGAGGAATGCGGCTTCCAGGTCCTCCCAACAACCAATTGATTCTGCTAGTAAGCTGTTAAGCCAATGCCGAGCTGGTCCTTTAAGCTTGAGTGGGAGGTATTTGATGGCGTGTAGGTCATCACCGTGGGCTATGTGGATATGAAGGAGATAGTCCTCGATCCATACCGCAGGATCTGTTGTGCCATCATATGATTCGATGTTCACGGGTTTGAAACCCTCGGGGATTTGATGATCCATTACTTCATCTGTGAAGCATAGTGGGTGTGCGGCGCCTCTATATTGGGCTATATCACGATGCAGCTCAAACGAGCTTTGTCTACTGTGTTCGGCCTAGCAAGATTTACTGTATCCGGCGTGACGAGTACCGTCTCCTGCCGTGGGGTGCCCACGCGATCCGTAGATCGATCATGTTTGCCTTGCCTTGTCCTCCAATATATCTCGCAGGTCTGGCGTATTTTCCCGTGCCTTTGTATTTTTTGAGCGGCGCCGGGGTGCGGCTTGAGTGGAGGGCCGAGAGGCTTCTCTGTCACGGCCATGGGGTGGCCGGTCAGCCACATCATGCGCTGGTGAGGTAGGTTTAGGTGCTTCCTCCTCTAATTGGGGTAGCAACCTGCACTTTCGGTAGCTCTTGGAGGGGCGTTCGAGTTCATACTCTTCGGCCGCAAGGACTTCGGTCCATCTGTCGGCTAGCAAATCTTGATCAGCTCTAAGTTGTTGCTGTTTTTTCTTGAGGCTGCTCGCCGTGGCCATAAGCATGCATTTGAAACGCTCTTGTTCGACGGGATCCTCCGGCACGACAAATTCTCTATCTGCCGCTCTCTCATGAGGGCTGGCTTCTCCATCCTCCTGTGCTGAATCTTGCTGGAGGTGGTTGTCTTCGGCACTGTCCAGGGTGTTATTATCTCCCGTGCCGAAATCACCGTTTTTGCTTTGGCGGGATTTAGAGCGGCGCCGCTGACGCTGGCGCTTAGGCTGCTTCTTGGAGGGGTCATCCCTCGATGTTCCATCGCCATTGCCTTCTTTTGGGGTGTCCACCATGTATATATCAAACGACGAGGTGGCTTTCCAGTGCCCTATAGGCGCTGGTTCTTGATCGTCTCCTGCATCGGTGTCCATATCGTCGATGTCTTCGGAGTCGAAGTTGAGCATGTTGGTTAAATCATCGACAGTGGCTACGAAGTGGGTGATGGGTGGGCTTTCAATTTCTTCATCATCTGCATCCCAACCCTGCTGGCCATAGTCCGGCCAGGGCTCTCCTAATAAAGAGAGAGACTTTAGTGAATTCAGAATATCGCCGAAGGGCGAGTGCTGAAAGATGTCCGCGGCGTTGAACTCCATGATCGGCGCCCAATCAGGTTCGATCGGTAGGGGCGCGGAGGGATCGGAGTCTGGAGAGGAGTCCGGCTCCTTGGAGTCACGGGCTTCATAGAGAATATGGCTGGTGTTCGGCTTGATCACCATAGAGATTGCAGCGCCGGAGGCGGTGTCTAACCACCCATCATCGATTGGTGTGATCGGCTCCAAGCTAGGGGTCGGAGCGGACACAGGTGCGGCCTCCAGGGCACTGTTCGGTGGCAGAGCTAGATCATGCCCATTGTGACAGTGTGGCGTGCTCGGCTGTGGCTCGAATCTGTCGAAGATCAAGTCTCCACGGATGTCAGCCGTGTAGTTCAAACTTCCAAATCTGACCTGATGGCCAGGGGCGTAGCTTTTGATCTGCTCCAGATGACCAAGCGAATTGGCCCGCAGTGCAAAGCCACCTAATACGAAGATCTGTCCGGGGAGAAAAGTCTCACCCTGGATCGCATCACTGTTGATGATCGGAGAGGCCATCGGGCCTAAATGGGACGACATAGAGGAACTCTCAATGAAATCACCATTGTCGGTGTCAAAACCGGCGGATCTCGGGTAGGGGGTCCCGAACTATGCGTCTAGGCTGGATGGTAACAGGAGGCAAGGGACACAATGTATTACCCAGGTTCGGGCCCTCTTGATGGAGGTAAAACCCTACGTCCTCCTTGATTAATATTGATGATATGGGTAGTACAAGAGTAGATCTACCGCGAGATCAGAGAGGCTAAACCCTAGAAGCTAGCCTATGGTATGATTGTTGTTCCTACGGACTAAAACCCCCCGGTTTATATAGACATCGGAGAGGGCTAGGGTTACACAGAGTCGGTTACAATGGTAGGAGATCTACATATCCGTATCGCCAAGCTTGCCTTCCATGCCAACGAAAGTCCCTTCCGGACACAGGACGAAGTCTTCAATCTTGTATCTTCATAGTCCAGGAGTTCGGCCAAAGGTATAGTTCGGCTATCCGGATACCCCCTAATCCGGAACTCCCTCACCTGCTGTTATTCTCCAGCGATGGCGAGGCCTCGTACAGTTGAAACGTTCCCCCCGCTGTCAGCTCGGACCCACCGGAAGTGCCTCCTTATTACGCACAAAAAAGTGAATACTCCCCCGGCTAGCTGGGCCCCACCTTGGTGGGAGGCTGACTTGTGGGCCTACTAAGTTGACGGGGACGAAGGGCTTTGTCAACTTAGTCAATATGAATGATTCTAGCTCCAGTGACCGTACGATGTCCATCCACCGGCCGTAGTGGTTCTTCAACCTCTGGTCTTCTTGCTCCAGCCGCCCAAAGCAGCGCCGGTCGTGCCGCCTGCTCTTGCCTCTCGTGGCTGGCTGTACTGCCGCGGAGGCCTCACCGACCCCTACTATTCCCACCGCTGTCCAGGCCATGCGGCGACGGCAGCCTCACACCGCAGCCGAACGAGTGAACCCTCATACTCCTCTCTGCGTGGGCATCCACTGTCGCTTCTTCACCAGCTCCGCGTCGTCCCCTTCCTAGGCCTCATCGTCGTCCACCGCCCTGGTGCTCTCGGCGCGGCGTGGTCAACGTGGTCAAGAAATGACTTCCATCGGACATGGACTGTACGTGGAGAGGCTGACAGCTGGGTCCATGACGGCAGCAAGGAAGTGCCTCCTTATTACGCGGAAAATAATGATTCCTCCACCTGACAGTAGGGACCCACCGGACGGGCCACCGTATTTCGCGAAAAAAACGTTTCCCCCCTGACTGCTGGGACCCACCAGCTACACCTTCGCACACAAGGAAGTGCGTCCGAGCAAAAAAAATGATTCGCCCCCCTGACAGCTGGGACCCACCAGCTACATCTTCGCACGCAAGGAGGTGCGTCCGAGCAAAAAAAAAGAAAACCAAAACGATTCGCCCCCTTGACTGCTGGGACCCACCGGCCCCCCGGCTGCTGGGACCCACGAGCTACATCTTCGCACGCAAGGAAGTGCGTCCGGGCAAAAAAACGATTCGCCCCCTGATTGCTGGGACCCACCAGCTACATCTTCGCAGGTAAGGAAGTGCCTGACAGTCGGGACCCACCTGGTCGAAGCGTACGTAGCGTTGTCATTCTGGTCGTGAACATGAACGTACATACTGGTCGATGTAGAGGCGCGCACGTGTTGTAGTAGAGGCGCGCACGTAGCATGTACACATACGTACAACGGCCAGGGTGCAAGAAAGAAAATATGGCCACGTATGTGTACATACGCGCGGGGTCTCGAACGCCTACTCGCGCATACGTACGACGAGGGCTCGTGTGCATGGCTGGGTCGGAACAGAGAAACAACATCGTCGATGGAAGAGGCGATGGAAACGAGGCCTTTCGTACCGCACAACGGAGGAAACGGACCTCCTATGGTCGTAACGGGGGTCCTGTTGATCGGGAGGGGTTTGGCGTATCGCAAAACGGAGGAAACAGACCTGCTACGGTCGAAACGGGGGTCCTGTTGATCGGGAGGGGTGTGGCGTACCGCAAAATGGAGGAAACGGACCTCCTTCAGTCGAAACGGGGGTCCTGTTGATCGGGAGGGGTGTGGCGTACCGCAAAACGGAGGAAACGGACTTGTGTTGGAGTGCTATGGTAGAAACGGGGGTCCTGTTCATCGGGAGGGGTGTGGCG
>NC_041382.1:629892402-629895097 GCF_002162155.2 Triticum dicoccoides | reverse complement strand
TTCATCCAATCGATCGGCTTCAGTTAGCAGCAGTAGCCAAGGAATCGCTCGATCGGGTTCAGTTAACAGCCATCAATCGATCGCTGCGGTTCACTAACGCATAGCCTGCAGTGCAATCACTCGGGTTCAGTTAGAGCCCAATGCCTCGCTCGGGTTCAGTTAGAGCCAACGCCTCACACACACGCGCGTACGTGTATGAGAGAAACGCGCATCGCTTGGCCCCCGACCTCCCACCGTAACCAGGAACTCCCAGAAATTTTCCTCCGCCTCGCTTCTACCACGGTTTTTTCTGTCATGGACGGCCTAAACAATGTCATGCAGCCGCGTCTCCGGCCCGCCCAGGACGAAAAGCCCATTTTCTGTCATGATTTTTTGTCATAGAAGTAGGATCCCATCACATCTATGATGATACCGGGTTTTGTCACAATTATCGTCATGATGTGTCATATGTATGACAGGAAAAAAATTCGTTCGGCCCAAAATGTCACGGATGTGTCTTTTTTCTGTAGTGCCTTTCGTTGCCTCTTCGGTTGGCTGCCATCTGTGCGTGCACTGCCATCATCAGTGGTGGCATCCTCGGCGGCAGCATCAGTGGTGGCATCCTCGGCGGCACCATCAGTGGTGTCATCCCCGACGCCACTAGGGGTTGTGTAGTCAGGATCGGTGTTATCCGCGGCATCCTCGTAGCGGTGAGGTTGTTCCTCCATCTCCTGGGATAGCCCCTAGAATTGCTTGCCGCCCGAACCGCCAGCCTCATTGTTGTGGGCCTTGTTTCACTCTAAATAGGAAAAAAGTTTGGTCAAAAAGTTGGTTATTGTCAAGGAACAAGATCATGGTCTCATCATTTAGGGTTTGTCGACACCGAGGCATCCTAAAAGCTAAGCTTTTATCATTTAGGGTTTGTTGACGCCCCGAGGCACCCTAAAAGCCTAAGCTTTCATCATTTAGGTTCTTATCGACACCGAGGCACCCTAAAAGCCAAGGTTTTATCATTTAGGGTTTGTCGACGCCGAGGCACCCTAAAAGCCTAAGCTTTCATCATTTAGGTTCTTATCGACACCGAGGCACCCTAAAACCTATGGTTTAATGCAGCAAGAATAAAGGGGCAGTTGATCCTACTTAATTAAGTACTAAGACCCCGGCCCATGCATTAGTCACAAGTACCCCATATGTCCTATTTTTAGCAAAGTCATGCTAAAATTCACGGAAAATTTCAGCATGACCTTTGCTGAAAATAGGACATATGGAGTACCCAAATTTGCCGGAACGGAAGTTAATCGACATTCCAGCAAACTCAAGGGCCTCTTAGGGTACTTGCAAATTCATCACGACACGATGCTCGGAGACAAAACCCAGCAATCTAGCAAAGTTACTGACATGTTTACAGAAATTGTTTTCTGTAAAAGATGATCATCATCTTTACAAGTCTTTCTCAATGTGATCACAAGTAATTCAGAGGCATCACAAGTAATTCCTTGTCCATTTGTCCCTCCCCAACTAGATACTAGAGTAGCACTATTGACGCCCTATTCTTGCTGAACTTTATGATAGTATATACAACAACTTAACCTAAATGTGGCTAGAACTGTAGATTTACAAATTAAAGGACACAAACTCAAGCAAGCTTCCTGAACAATACACTGATAGAAAACATAGGACAAGCAATGAATTTCTATAACCAGTAAGAACAAGGGAATGGTTTTAGCAAGTTAAGTGCAGCTCTAGCACCCTATGCATGAAATGTATCATGTATCAAAACATCAATTAACTGCTGAACCTAGTTGGCTACTACTCCCTAATGCACTCCAGGCTATCAAAGTATAGCACAGGAGCAACGATATTAAACCTAGTAGCACTATTGAACCTAATTGAACCTAGGCAATACCCCAACTGAATGCTTGACCATGCATGTTCTATCTCACTACTAAACCCCAAGAGAAAAATTCAGTAACAAATGGAGTAACATATTAACAAATTACAGTACACAAGAACTAAACTGTGGTTAACTGAATGCATTAGCTACTGAGCTGTCCAGATTAACAAACTACAGTGCACAAATCTCCTGTCATCATTAGTAACAAAATTCAGATTAACCGATTACTTCCATATGTCAATTTTAGAAGAAAAGGAACGAATTACTAGCATTGCATCTCTACTGAATTGAACATGTGGCAAATGACAAATGTTGTCTAATGTTGAACAAATGGCATGAAAGACATTGTCTGTCTAAACCTAGGAACACAGTCATTAATGTCTGTCTATCTAAACCTAATTGAACCTAGGCACTACTGTCTGTCTAAACCTAGTGCACAAACCTAATTGAACCTAGGAACAAATGGCACTACTGAACCTAATTGAACCTAGGCATTACTGTCTGTCTAAACGTAGTGCACAAACCTGAAGTGTTGAGACACAAGACACGGTCGAGGGGAGGGACGGATGGAGTGGGGAGGAAGGAGGAATGAGGAGAGGTACCTAGGCGGGCGCGGCCGGTTGCCGGAGGGGTCCGGGTCAGCGGCGGCGGAGGCGTCAAAGGGATGGCTCGAGGGCATCCGAGCTCATCCGGGTCCTCGTAGTCGAAGAGGAAGACGACGAGGGGCCGACGCAGGGAGGCTGTCGGCGACGGCAAGGTCGCGGAGGCGTCGGCGATGGCGGAGCTGCAGTGGTGGGGGCGCGGGGGCGGCGGCACATGTAA
>NC_041382.1:629860074-629892117 GCF_002162155.2 Triticum dicoccoides | reverse complement strand
TTTTTTGTGAATATGAAAAAATATCATCAAATGGAGGTGCTCGGCGGCGGTGGAGCGGGCGGGGGAGGGTGCGGGGGGTGCTCGGCGGCGGTGGAGCTAGCGGGGGAGGGTGCGGGGGGGATCGAGATCGAGATGGAGGGGGATAGCGATTGAGATCTAAAAATATTCATCAAATTTGAAAAAAATATTCATGAATTCAAAAAGTGCTCATGAAATTTAAAAATATTCATGAGTTCAAAAAGTTCCCATCTAATACAATCGAGAAATGAAGACTACGATTTAAATACAATCGATCATAGCTAGCTAGCTATCTGTTCACAATCTTCTTGCCTTTCTTTTTCGCAAACGGAGTTCTTCTATGGAACGGACGTCCTTTAGGTAGGGTGGTCCTACTTCTTCTTGTGGTGTATGCTGCTACTTCATCGTCGTCGTCATGTTCGATCTTCGAGTCGCCATACTTGTCGAAGTCTTGCTCATTGGCTACTCCATCCATTCCGATGGTCTTCCATTTGCCTCTCCTCACGACAACATGACTTGGCTTTGAAGGGTCGGTAATGAAGAAGCATTGGTCCACTTGGGAAGCCAATACCCATGGCTCATTTTTCGCGGTAACGTTTGCGCCCGCGGTCTTGGATTTGGCTTCGGGTATAACCATGGTGGTGAAATACCGGTCTTCTTTTAGGACGCTCTTGGCCCATCTGACACGGAACATCGGGACCTTCTCTCCAGCGTAGCTCAGCTCCCAGATCTCCTCGATCCTTCCGTAGTATCTGTCCTTGTCGTTACCGGTGTAGGATTCCATCGTTACCCCGGAGTTCTGATAACCGTCACTCTTCATGTCCTTGTCCTCGGTGTAGAATGTGTAGTTGTTGATATCGTACGCCTCATAGGTCATCAGGTTGTGATCGGCGCCCTGTGACAATGCGAATATGAGTTGTTCTTCCGCGGAAGAATCCTCATGTAAAGGGTACGACAGAAGCTTCTGCTTGAACCAACGCGTGAAACATGAGTTGTGCTCTTTCATTATATCTCCGTTCGTCCTCTGTTGGCCTCGGTCTTTGTACGTCTTCTCAATAAAAGTTTTGTGCTCTACCACCCAAGGATCGACCACATTTATGTGTTGTAGCGCGACTAGGTTTGCTCTTTCAAAGTCGGTGAGTTGACCCTCGAAGTCGACATGCATTTCACGACGACCCTCACGGTGACCCCATCCAGCGAGCCTGCCGAGGTTCCTGTTGACGGGAAGACCAATGGGGTTCTCGATGCCTAGATAATTCGTGAAGTAGGAGATGCACTCTTCGGTCAGAGAGCCCCTGGCTATGCTTCCCTCTGGACGTGACATGTTGTGAACGTATCCTTTGATGACACCATTCATCCTTTCGAACGCATCATGCTATGCAGGAACGTCGGCCCGAGTTGGATGATATCCTCCAAGATATGGACCAGTAGATGCACCATAACGTCAAAGAATGCGGGCAGGATGTGCATCTCAAGCTCGCATAGTATCACCACAATATCTTCCTGTAGCCTTCTGAGTTGCCTCACGCCAAACGACTTCCGAGAGATGACGTCGAAAAAGTTGCATAGGCCAAATAGCATTTCACAGACGTGCGCGTCCATGATTCCACGGATTGCAACTGGAAGTATCTGCGTCGTCAGCATGTGATAGTCGTGAGACTTCATCCCGCTGAGCTTCTGCTTCACTGGGTCTAGGTATCTGCTTATCTTCCCCGCTTAACCGTAAGGAAGTTTTACTCCTACGAGGCAGGTGAAAAACTGCTCGATCTCCTCCTGACTTAGAGTGAAGCACGCGGGAGGGTAGTCATTTCCGGTATTTTTGGCCTTTTTGCCTTTGCGACGACTTTCTGTGTCCTGCTTTGCCTCATCATCATCATCATTAGTGTGAAGCTCCTCCCTGATGCCCATTGATTTCAAGTCTGCCCTTGCTTTCGGCCCATCTTTTTTCCTCTCTAGCATGTTGAGCAGGGTACTGAGCAGACTCTCGCACACGTTCTTCATGATATGCATGACATCAAGGCTGTGAGGCACACGCTGGATCTTCCAGTACGGCAAGTCCCAGAAAACAGAACTCGTTTTCCATACCTTCAGCAGCGGCTCTGGCGCCTTTCTCTTCTTTCCCGGCTCTGGCGCCTTTTGCTTCTTTCCCGACAGTGGGCAATCTTTCTAATTTTTCAATAGCTCGTCTATTTCCTCGCTGCTCCTCATACGTGGGCGTCTTCGGGGTTCAGGTTCACCATCGTACAGATCCTTGCGTTTTCTCCATAGGTCATCGTCGCAAAGCCACCTTCAATGTCCCATGAACACGGTTTTCGAAGACCCGGGATCTCTATCTAGCTGGCGATACGTTGTGTCATCCATGCACCTGACGCATCCAAAAAACCCGTGGACCACCTGCCCAACGAGATATCCGTAACCGAGATAGTCGTGCATCATCATGAGCAGTGCGGCTCTCATAGGGAAATATTCTTTCTCTATGGCATCCCACGTATTGGTTGGCGTTTTCCACAGCGTGTCTAGCTCCTCCTTCAGCAGCCCCAGATACAGATTGATGTCGTTCCCTGGTTGTTTCGGCCCTTCAATTAGCATACTCATGTGAATGTACTTCCTCTTCATGCACAACCAGGGGGAAGGTTGTACATCCACACAAACACAGGCCATGTGCTATGTGTGCTTCTTTGGCTGCCAAACGGATTGACTCCATCGGTGCTCGCGCCCAGCACGATGTTCCTTTGATCGTTCCCAAATTGTGGGTGCTCGTCCCGATAAATGATGCGATTGTTCATGCACACATGGTATTTCACATGCGGTAAATCCAGAGGACACATGATTTTCTTCGCCTCCTCGAAACTGGTCGGGCACTTGTTCCCCTTGGGAAGACGTTCGTGCTAGAATGACATGTTCTCGTCGAAGCATGTGTCGGTCATTTTGTGTTTTACCTTCATCTCCAGAGCCATGAGCGTTACTTTCAGGCGGGTATCCTCGGGCCTGCATCCTTCATACAATGGAGTAACTGCGTCTATCTCCAGTTGATCCAGCTTGGCTTTCTCTCGAGCGGCAGCTCTTGCGTTATCCGTCTGCTTGAGAAGCAACTCTTGAATATGAGGGTCCTGCACCCAGCCTCCATCGTTGTCCACTCCGGCATCTTCATCTTCATGATCATGCCCTTCGTCTTGATCTTCCTCATCATCATGTCCGGCATCTTCTACATGATGACTGTGTAAAGCATCACTGTCGTGATCATGTCCTGGAGATTCTTCGTCTTCTCGCCCGCCCTCGCCACGGTGGTTGTCTTGCTGCCCTTCCTCATTTCTTGCCCGACCCCCATAGACGACTTCATAGTCATCTTCACCACCTTGCCACCGATAGCCATCCATGAAACCACGCAAGAGCAGGTGGTCCCGCACCAGCCCGGAATCCGGGTCCGCAATAAGGCTCATCAGCTTGCATCTTCGACATGGACATCTTATCTCCATTACGTTCTTTTGAAGCATCTCGGACTTCGTGGAGCTCAAAAACCCATTCACGATGCCTTCGGTCATCGTGCGAACCATGGTCGCCTGCGGGGTAGAGCAAAATGATATTTTAAAACCAAGAAAAAATTTGGCATGACTTTCCCTAAAAATAGGACCAAAAAGAATGCATAGTGCCAAAAATCTCGCCGAAACGGAAATGAATCAACATTCTGGAAAAATATTGGCAACTATCACATTTCACATACCAGTACTTGCAAACACAAACATATGCAACACCACAAACGTACATAGATCTAGCAAGGACATAAAAAGTGCATGTGCACGTTGTTTGAGCAAGCTAGGGAGAAAAAAAGTAGATCTACAACATAAAGATAGCTTTCCCCTTACTTACCTATCAAAAAAGGTAATTTAACCACTTAATTTTGATGAATCTATGGTGCAAATCAGGTCAGGAGGAGGAGGCAGCCGACACAAGCTTGGAGGAGGAGGTGGAGAGAATGAAGTGGGGAAAGTGAGTGGGCAGGTGTGGCTGTCCAAAATATCTACCTGGTCCCAGGTTACTAATGGCGCACCACAGACAGATGCGCCATTAGTAACCCTTGTTACTAATGGCGCACCAGCTTGAGGTGCGCCATTAGAAGTTTTGCAAAAAAAATAGTAGTGGCGCACTGGGTTGGAGGTGCGCCATTAGTAGTTAAACTAGTAATGACGCACTCTTTCCTGGTGCGCGATTAGAATTTTTGGAAAAAAAAATTTGTTACTAATGGCGCACCGACTCATGGTGTGCCATTACTATATAGTAGTGGCGCACCACATGTCTGGTGCGCCATTAGTGGGCATATCATCTATAGCACTTTTCCTAGTAGTGCGACATGAATGAAAGAATTATGAAAGTGGCTTTGTCACAAATACGATGTCAACTACATGATCGTGCAAAGCAATATGACAATGATGGAGCGTGTCATAATAAATGGAACGGTGGAAAGTTGCATGGCAATATATCTCGGAATGGCTATGGAAATGCCATAATAGGTAGGTATGGTGGCTGTTTTGAGGAAGATATAAGGAGGCTTATGTGTGATATAGCGTATCGTATCACGGGGTTTGGACGCACCGGTGAAGTTTGCACCAACTCTCAAGGTGAGAAAGGGCAATGCACGGTACCGTAGAGGCTAGCAAATTGCAGAAAGGTAAGAGTTTGTATGATCCATGGACTCACATTAGTCATAAAGAAGTCATATACTTATCACAAAAGTTTATTAGCCCTCGAAGCAAAGTACTACTACGCATTCCCCTAGAGGGATAGATTGGTAGGAAAAGACCATCGCTCGTCCCCGACCGCCACTCATAAGGAAAGCAATCAAAGAACACCTCATGCTTCAAATTTGTCATACAACGGTTACCATACGTGCTTGCTACGGGACTTGCAAACCTCAACACAAGTATTTCTTAGTTTCACAATTACTCAACTAGCACAACTCTAATATTACCATCTTTATATCTCAAAATAATTATCAAGTACCAAACTTCTCATAGTATTCAATGCACTCTATATGGAAGTTTTTATTATACCCATCTTGGATGCCCGTCATATTAGCACTATTTCATAACCAAAGCAAACTACCATGATGTTCTAAAGACTCTCAAAATAATATAAGTGAAGCACGAGAGTTCATCTATTTCTTCAAAATAAAACCACCGCCATGCTCTAACACTACAAGAAATATGTCAACTAGTGACCTTCTGTCAGTGACCCTAAAAGAATTGGTCATAGATCTATGACCATTTCAGACTAATTGGTCAAAAGTTGTTTGGGGGGCTCCAAACCCTAAATTATAACGACCATTTTGGTCAGAAAGGTCATAATTTCCTTACACGAAATGGTCATAAAGCAGATAGCATTGGCCTGCTGCCTTATTTCTAGCTGATCACGACCAATATAGATGGTCATAACCTTGTAAATTGTGGTGGGTTGCTATGACTAGGCGCCACCTCATCAGTTTTGCCTATGTGTCATGTCCATGCTGCAATTTTTGCCCCAGGTTGTGAAGCAACCTATATTTCTGTCATTCCCAAAATTCCCAAAAAAATCTCATAAATTCTTTGGGTCATATCTTCATCAAATATGTAAAAAAACCTTCCTTTCCTACTTCAAAAATAATTCAACAATATTCATTTTCCTATTTTGTTCAAAACAACACTTTGTGAAGGAAGTACCACTTTGGCATGTCGAAATAGTATCCATTTTCTATGGTGCTTTCCTATGCCCAAATAACCATCCTCCACCAAAAGCCAGCTCAATCCATTCATTATTTTGAGCGCAGCTTCAACATTTGTATTTATGTCCAGTGTGGTACTTTGCAAAGAAAGTACCACCTAGGCTCCTCCTTTTGAGCTGAAAATTTGTGAAGAAGGTCTTCTTAGTAACTGATCATTATCAGCCAAAACTCATGCCCATTAGCCATGTACATTTTCCGTACCGCTAATCAAACACTTGGCTGCTAATTCATGTTTGAGCATCGATCGGTCTGCTCGTGAGAATCTTATGTTGTAATTTTCTTCCTAGCACCTACCTGGGGAGTGCCCAACCCACTAGACATGCCTAGGCCACCCAACACACATGGCAACGCCACGGTCACGCGGTGACCATGCGGCGGGCATGCGAGTTTACGCGCTTTAGAGTTGGGGCCCTCGGCCACCGCCCAAACCTCGACGTATCGCCACCAAACCTTGTATTTATGATTAAATAGGTACTTATGTAACTAGAGATGATTTTTGGAAAAAATAAATAGCAAACTATGAGGTAGTTCTAGTTCAAATTTGACCCGCTTCCAACTGAATCGGTGGAAATTTGTCTTTTTCACGAGAGGTGGACCAAAACTTTTTACACCGAACCATTTTGTCAATTGTGCATTAAATATGTCCTAGTATTTTAGAAAATTAATTTGGTCCAATTTTGCAACAACTATTTGGGAGGTCCTTCACACAAAAACCTCTTTTTGGGAACTCAAAAAATGGAAAATGGTTTTTTCATCCAAAGAAAATGAAAACTTCCTTAGGCAACAATGTTTTCCATTCCAATATGCACCCTTGTGCACAATATGAGCCCATTTGAACAAACTATGCCATGAATGTGGCCATAAGATTGATCATTTGGCTTGAAAGCCATTGATCTCCACACGTGATAGCTCGTTTCTGAGAACACTTTTTTAAAACAATTGCCGCATTACAAGTTTGTTATTTTTCCTGGGAACTTGGCCACATATAATGACACAATGCGGAGGTTTCCCAATTTTTTATTTTTTTCAATTTTTTATGCCCGTTTCAAATCGCGGTCAAAACGGCGGGAATGACTGTTCCTAGCTAGTGGTTGAATCTTGGAATTTTTTTGGTGTTTCCCTGATTAATATATACATATGTACCTAGAAATGATTTTTGGAAAAAAAATAAAGAGCAAACTACAAGGCAGCTACAGTTCAAATTTGACTCGCTTCCAACTGAATCGACGGAAATTTTTCTTTTTCATGAGAGGTGGATCAAAACTTTTTACACCCAACTATTTGGTAAATTGTGCATTAAATATGGCCTTGTATTTTAGAAAAATGATTTGGTCCAATTTTTCAACAATTATTTGGGAGGTCCTTCACAAAAAACCTCCTTTTGGGCACTCAAAAAATGAAAATGGTTTTTTCATCCAAAGAAAATGAAAACTTCCTTAGGCAAGATTGTTTGCCATTCCAATATGCACCCCTGTATAGAATATGAGATCATTTGAGCAAACTATGCCATGAATGTGGCCATAAGTTTGATCATTTGGCTTCAAAGCCATTGATCTCCACACGTGATAGCTCGTTTCTAAGAACACTTTTTAAAAATAATTCCCGTATTACAAGTTTTTTATTTTTCCTGGAAACTTGGCCACATATAATGAAACAATACGAAGGTTTCCAAATTTTTTTATTTTTTTTATTTTTTACGCCCATTTCAAAATGCGGTCAAAAGGGTGGGAATGACCGTTCCTAGCTAGTGGTTGAATCTTGGAATTATTTTGGTGTTTCTCTGATTAAATAGATACTTATGTACCTAGAAATTATTTTTGGAAAAAATAAAGAGCAAACTACAAGTCAGCTACAGTTCAAATTTGACCCGCTTCCAACTGAATCGGCAGAAATTTGTCTTTTTCACGAGAGGTGGATCAAAACTTTTTACACCCAATCATTTAGTCAATTGTGCATTAAGTATAGCCTAGTATTTTAGAAAATTGATTTGGTACAATTTTGCAGCAAATACATGGTAGGTCCTTCACAAAAAAAGCTCTTTTCGGGCACTCGAAAAATGGAAAATGAATTTTCCATGCAAAGAAAATAAAAACTCCCTTAGGCAACATTGTTTGGAATTCCAAGATGCACCATTGTGCACAATATGAGATCATTTGAAAAATTATGCCATGAATGTGGCCATAAGATTGATCATTTGGCTTGAAAGCCATGAATCTTCACGCATGATACCTCATTTCTGAGAACACTTTTTAAAAATAATTGTTGTATTACAAGTTTGCCATTGTTTGCCATTGCAAGATGCACTCTTGTGCACAATATGAGATCATTTGAAGAAACTATGCCATCAATGTGGCCATAAGATTGATCATTTGGCATGATACCTCATTTCCGAGAACACTTTTTAAAAATAATTGTCTTATTACAAGTTTATTATTTTTCCTGAAAACTTGGTCACATATGATGTCACAATGCGATGGCTTTTGCAATTTTTTGATTTTTTTTGAATTTTTTATGCCTGTATCAAAATGCGGTCGAAACGGCAGGCTTGACCGTTCTTAGCTAGTTATTGAATCTTGGAAACCTTTTGATGTTTCTCTTATTAAATAGATAGTTATGTGCCTAGAAATGATTTTTGGATAAAATAAAGAGCAAACTATGAGGAAACTACAGTTCAAATTTGACCCGCTTCCTACTGAATCAGCGAAAATTTGTCTTCTTCACTAGAGGTGGATCAAGGCTTTTGACACCCAACCATTTGGTCAATTGTGCATTAAACATGGCCTAGTATTTTATAAAATTGATTTGGTACAATCTTGCAACAAATATATGGTAGGTCTTTCAGAAAAAAACTCATTTTTGGCACTCGGAAAATGAAAATTTGATTTTCCGTACAAAGAAAACGAAAAATCCCTTAGGCAACATTGTTTGCCATTGCAAGATGCACTCTTGTGCACAATATGAGATCATTTGAAGAAACTATGCCATCAATGTGGCCATAAGATTGATCATTTGGCTTGAAAGCCGTGAATCTTCATAGATGATAGCTCATTTCTGTTAACACTTTTTTAAAAGAATTACCGTATTACAAATTTATTATTTTTCCTGGTAACTTGGCCACATATAATGACACAATGCGAAGGTTTTCCAATTTTTATTTTTTATTTATTTTTATGCTCGTTTCAAAATGCGATCAAAACGGCAGGCATGCCCGTTCCTAGCTAGTGGTTGAATTTTGGATTTATCTGGTGTTTCTCTGATTAAATAGATACTTATGTACCTAGAAAAGATTTTTGAAAAAAATAAAGAGCAAACTATGAGGCATTTGTTGTTCAAATTTGACGTGTTTCCTGCTGAATCGGCAAAAATTTGTCTTTTTCACCAGAGGTGGAACAAAGCTTTTGTCACCCATCCATTTGGTCAATTGTGCATTAAATATGGCCTAGTATTTTAGAAAAATGATTTGATCGAATTTTGCAACAAATATATGGTAGGTCCTTCACAAAAAAACTCATTTTGGTCCCTCGAAAAATGAAAAATGTTTTTTTTGCCAAAAAACTCATTTCTCACTACACCTTTTTGAAGATATTTATCTTTTTTCATGTTTGTTGTTTTTTCTGAAAACTCGTTCACATTTTGGTGAAACAATGAGATGGTTTTCTATTTTCTTTTTGAATTTCTCAGGTCATAAAATACCTGACATGATTTTAACACATTATTTTTTGGCAACTATGATCAATTTAGATGGTCATAGCATCATACTGCATTCTGATTGGTCCGTAGACGTTTCACGCGGATCGTGCATCATATGCCGTCGGATGCTCGTGGATCCAACGGTTGTCCTCAACCCTTCCACACCAACCCCGAAACCCTAGCTAGTCATTTTCCATCCACCCCCCGCCTCCTTTCTTTCCCACATCCATCCATCTCCTCGCTGCTCGCCCGACGGAGAGAGAGAGAGCTGCCTCCTCCCTTCCAGATCGCCGCTGGCACCTCCCTCCGGCGGAGCTGGCCGCCATCCATGGCCTCCCGCACGCCCTACTCCTCTCCCCTCCCCTTCCCCCACCCAACCAAACCGCACGTCCATGGCCACATCCCCGCTCGATCTCGTCGGGAAGGAGGTCTCCTGCAACCATCGGCCTTCATCGATCCAACCATCCATCCATGCCCGCAGCAGCACTCCAGCCGCCTGTGCTCCTTCCCCAGTAGCGCACCCCGGCACCGCCTCGTCCCCACACAGCCCGCGAGGCACCGGCCTCCTCTGCTTCGCGCCTCCCGAGCACCGACCAAGAGCCCGAGCTCCATCTTCTACGCCCGCGTTTGAGCGAGAGGAGCTCGCTGCTCGAGCATGCACAAGACCCATGGCGCCCTCCCGAGCTCCTCCCATGCGTGCCTCCACTCGTTCTCGTCTCCCTCCATCTTCATCGCAGCACCATAGGACCAACAGCTCCACCGCGCGTGCCCGTCGGCGGCAAGAGTCCCAGGCCAGTGAGCCAAGCCTCTGCCTTGCCTTCTCCATTTCCCGTGTTCCCTTTCTTCTCTTCCGTTGCTAACCTCCCGCTCTCTCTGTCCTTTTCTCGGTATGACAGCCAACGCCATGGACAGAGTCTGTCCAGGATCTTGCCGCTCGGACCCGCTTCCTTTGGCCACCGAAGCCTCTGACCAGCCTCGTCGCATGGACCTCCTCCCCCACCTGGCAGATCCGTCCTCTCCTGCCCGTTGACCATGCCGCCAGAGCCGTACATCGCCCCTCACTGGTTCTTGCTTTGATGCCCACCTTTGTAACATTTTTCACTCGCTCTACTTGTTTTGATGTGGAGATGTGAGGACTTGATAGTTTATTTGTGTGCTTGGCCGGTGGGGTTGTTTTTGGCTCTATTTGGTCTGTGCTGGATAATATTCTGAAACATGAAGGCGATAGGAACCATGTGTGTGCGTGTGTATGTGTGTGTGTGTGTGTCTATGTGTGTGTGTGTGTATAGAACCTTGAGGTTGCAGGCTCTCCTGTCTAAATGAATGGATTCTAGTGGTTAACTGGAAAACTGAAACATTCGTGAATTTAGTCGCGAAATTGGTAGGCACACTGATGTCTTTGCTATAAAGATTGATTTACTGTAAACTGCTTTGTTTATCTTATTTCGGCAGTTTCTAAACTTCATATTAATTGAGGCTTTAAACCAAGAATTTGTTACTGTATATTTTAAGTCCTTAGAACTCCTAAGAAAATTTATGGAAGTTTTCTGGCGGGCCTGCAATAGATGGAAATAATCGAGTCATGTTGATGTTGTCACGCTTGGTAGATTCAGTTTGGCATGGATTTGGATCAAGTTTGTATTACTGATGGCTTAATATTTAATATGTTTAGCTTGATTTGAAATTGAAATCATAGGGTTCTTTTAATCTCATTTTGAATTGTTTGTAGTTGCTCCAGGTCCTTCTCTAGCTGTGTTTATAATTGTCTTTGTTCCTTTTTTGATAATAGGACCAGTTTGATGGAGTTCCCAAAATGCCCGACTCCAACGGCAATGACATGCACCACGAGGAGGATGATGGCCTCTTCACCTACTCCGACCCCGTCCTCCCCGACGCCTGGTCGTAGCCCTGTACATGTACTTCTCATGGAATTGCTCATGTCATGTCATGTCCAGTTCCTTGGCACATAGGTTGATCTGCCTGTGAATGATAGTGTCTCTTACCCTCTACATGTTGACCCAGTTTGTGTAAAGAATATGCTCCATGTTAGATGCCACTGCATCATTTTCACCTAACATCATGTGGCGATTAGAAATATAATAGGGATGGATGCATCTTGGAAACCACAAGAAAAAGGCTACTCTGCTTTTGTTATGTAGTATATGCTTCCATGTTGCTCTTATACCACAATGGCTCAGCTAACATTACTCATGTTATGATGTCCAATGGCCTGGCAGATGCATTGCGATGTCCGTGATAGCATCTGTTTGTGTAACAGGATATGCTCATCCATGTTGCTGCACCATTTCCGCTTAACTTCTTACCATTATATGACAATTAAAAATTCAGAATGGAATTGGGATAGACGAGTCTTATTGATACACCCCTTGGTCAATATTTGTCTTTGGGGGCCATGACAATGCTAATGTTCTGTTTTTTTATCCTTGCCTGTGTACAATTTCTTCTTGATATGCTTCACTTTTAAACTATACATTACATGGTAAAATGGAATCGGGATGGTTATGTCCTGGTTGTCATAAGAATATGTTACTCCTGCTTTTGTTATTTATCGCCTTTCCTCTGTACAGTTTATCCCTGGTATGCTTCCATGTTACTACTATATCATCATGGCTCAGCTAACATCTCATTGTGCTCTTTTTCATTTCATAAGTCAGAATTCGGCCATGGCGGATCTGCAGACGCCGCTGGTGCGACCAAAGAGGAAGAAGGTTCTGGTGGACTACCTGCTAAGGTTTGCTTAGCTCGTGCGGATGGGAGACAGATGCCCGCACGGATCCGGCGTCTCCGACCTTGGCATCCACAAGGAGGAGCAGCGACAATTACATACCCAACCATGGGGCAGCATCAATTCATGGTTGAGCCTCCTTCTACCTCTCTAACGTTCCCTGATTTTGCTGCTGCTCTAGATTCACTTTCATGCTTGACTGAATCTAGTGCTATTGCCGTCAGTCCCTAGTCCCTAGTGCTACTGCTCTGAATTCACATACATGCTTGACTAAATTCACTTGGCATTGCACTATTTGCCAAATTGATTTGCTTGCCTGCTACAATGAATTCCTGACTGGTTCAGGTCTCTGCTGGCTATTTTCAACTATGTGCCATGTTCTTATTTACACTCCACGATGGCAACACAACCAACTTATACCATCACAATATATTTCTATTTTTCTCGCAAGATTTTTATTTAGGGCCACAGAGTGAAAAATTATACTACTCTGAGAAAGCTATAAAAAATCAGCAATATCAAATGGAATGAAAAACCAGTCTGAGAGGTAGCATCTGCTCTCGTTAGGTAATATACGGTGTGTTCACATAATCTAATTTCTCACTCAGCTGCATATAATCTGTGTGGAGAAGACTGACAATAGACTAATAGGTTAATATTAACATCAAATAACTTAAACAAGGACATTGTTGGTGTTAACCCACCGCCCTTTTATTCAATTTGCCTGCTGGACCTTACAAGCAGCAGCCTTCAAAACTCTTTCATACCCAATAACTGGGGAAGAGCATGGAATCAGTAGCATAGCTTTCCTTGTACCAAATGCATGCACATCACATGGTTGCTCAAGTCCTTCATTCCTTCTGTTTTGGTAAAAATCTTCTTTAGTTTTGTACATGGCACGCATGTTGCTGATAATTAATCCGCTTTTGCTAGTTCTACTATGATTCATGTGCGCATGTTGGCTGGAAATTGCCCTGATTATACATATATTTTTATTACATTATACATTAATGTATTATGCAGTTATTTGTGTGTGTGATGATTTCAGCTTTTTTTCCCTTTCCTCCTTGATTGATCTATTAATGTAATTTTATGTTTTTGTAGGAAGGCAAGTTGTAGCATCTGGAGCACATCAGAGGGAGCAATAAAGTTTGTACTACTTGGTTCTTACCATTAGGACAGTACAAGATGTGCTAATACGAGTTGAACAATGTTATGTAGTAGTAAGTTAAGGCAAATTGTGTAGATGATGTATTGTTGTGTAAGTAAATGTTGTATTCCCTGTGTACATGAAGATTATGAAAATTGTGTACATGCTACTACATATGGGTTGAATATGGCAGAAAATAGTACTGGGACTGAATAGGCCATGGCCCAAACTAAGTTGGTTTGGAGCTGTTTATTTAATGGAAAAAACTCGTTAGAGAAGGGTGAAAATAATATGAAATTGAATATTAAAAGGCCACGACTCAGAATATAAAAAAGGCTGAATTGTGAATATAAAAAGGCCAGATTGTTGGGCCTGGCACATGAAGCCGATCAAAAATTGATAGAAACAAATATATAAAAAGGCTGAATTGTTGGGCCTGGCCCATGTAAAGCGTCGAATCGGACCGGGCTGATTCTTGTCAACGACCTTTTCATTTGGTCGCAATTTTGCCACGCCAGCTTGTCACTTCGGATCTGATGTGGCCTGGGCAGATAACCAGTGACCAAAACAAAAGGTCATGGGTTCAACGACCTTCTGTTTTGGCCGTAAACATCGACAACCTTCTCACAGATAAGGTCGTTAATTTCAGTTTACGACCGCCAGCTTTTGACCTTCTGTTTTTGGTCACAAAAAGGTTGCAAATGAAAAATAATGACCTTTCAGTGACCAATAGTCAAGGTCACAAGTTGATATATTTCTTGTAGTGTAAAAGGATATAAGTGAAGCACTAGAGCAAATGACAAACTACTCCGAAAGATATAAGTGAAGATCAATGAGTAGTTGGATAATTATGCAACTATGTGAAGACTCTCTAACATTTAAGAATTTCATATCTTGGTATATTATTCAAACAACAAGAAAAAGAGAGAATAAAATGACGCTCCAAGCAAAACACATATCATGTTGTGAATAAAAATATAGCTCCAAGTAAAGTTACCGATGAACGAAGACGAAAGAGGGAATGCCATCTGGGGCATCCCCAAGCTTAGGATTTTGGTTGTCCTTTACCCTGGGGTGCCTTGGGCATACCCAAGCTTAGGCTCTTGCCACTCCTTATTCCATAGTCCATCGAATCTTTACCCAAAACATGAGAACTTCACAACACAAAACTCAACAGAAAACTCGTAAGCTCTGTTAGTATAAGAAAATAAATCACCACTTTTCGTACTGTTGTGAACCCATTATAAATTCATATTGGTGTAATATCTACTATATTCCAACTTCTGTATGGTTCATACCCTCTGATACTACTCATAGATTCATCAAAATAAGCAAACAACACATAGAAAACAGAATCTGTCAAAAAAAGAACAGTTTGTAGCAATCTGGTGGTTTCGAATAATTCTGTACCTCCAAAAAATCTACCAAATTAGGAAGACTAGGAAAAAAAGTATATTGATCTAATGCAGTTGGAATTGGTAGTTTATCGCTCTCTGTTAAATATTGATAATTATTTTAGTGAGCGCATACTTTCTGTTTTTTATAGCAAGATAACAAAGACTTCACCCAAGTCTTCCCAAAGGCTCTACTTGGCACAAACACTAATTAAAACAGAAAATCACATCTAAACAGAGGCTAGATGAATTATTTATTACTAAACAGGAGCAAAAAGGAAAGAACAAGAATGAAGTTGGGTTGCCTCCCAACAAGCGCTATCGTTTAACGCCCCTAGCTAGGCATGATGATTTCAATGATGCTCACATAAAAGATAAGAATAGAAACATAAAGAGAGCATCATGAATAATATGACTAGCACATTTAAGTATAACCAACTTCCTATGCATAGGGATTTTGTGAGCAAACAATTTATGGGAACAATAATAAACTAGCATAGGAAGGCAAAACAAGCATAACTTCAAAACTTTAAGCACATAGAGAGTAAACTTGATATTATTGACATTCCTACAAGCATATGTTCCTCCCTCATAATAATTTTTAGTAGCACCATTAATGAATTCAACAATATAACGATCACATAAAAGCATTCTTTTCATGATCTACAAGCATAGAACTTATATTACTCTCCACATAAGCAAAATTCTTCTTATTCGGAAAAGTGGGAGTATCATAAGAAACTCGAATACTATAAATTGTTTCCACATTAAAAGAGTAATGTTTAGAAAAAGGGTAATCATAATCATGAGAAGTTTTATAAATATAATCATCACTACTTTTTATAGCATAAGTGTCATCACAATAATCATCATAAGTAGCAACTTTGTTCTCATCATAATCAATTGAAACCTCTTACAAGATAGTGGAATCATTACTAAATAAAGTCATGACCTCTCCAAATCCACTTTCATAATTCTCAAAATAAGATTCAACTCCCTCCAAAATAGTGGGATCATTACTTCCTAAAGTCGACACTCTTCCAAACCCACTTTCATCAATATAACCATCATAAATAGGAGGCATTCTATCATCATAATAAATTTGCATATCAAAACTTGGGACGTTAAATATATCATCTTCATGAAACATAGCATCCCCAAGCTTGGGACAAATATTAATTGCAGAAAATAAACTCCCAAACATGTCATTCTCATAAAACATAGCATCCCCAAGCTTGGGCCTTTTCATATCATAAGCATAATCACTCTCCTCATTACTAGTATGGATAACACCAATAGTATAGCAATTATCATCATCACAATGAGTAATAGGAGCAACATCATTTGGGAGGGATACCTTTTTACCTTTGCTTCTTCGTCTTTTATTTTTCTTCTTCACATTATGTGTGGGTTTTATCCTCTTTTTGGAGCTCCTTATTAATGATATTTGTTGAATAGAAGGCTCCTCCTCATTACCTGATTCATCATAAGAAATAATAGGAGGATATTGGGAAGTCTCTTCCCTTTCATTAGTATTCTCTTCATCTTCTATTTGTTTTCCTATATTTATGTAATTGGAAATATAAGGATTTTCATTGCAATTCACCGCACAATACATATAAATTTCCTTTAGATCAAAATCAAGAACTTTATCAAGGACAAGTTCTGGAAGATCCTTAGTTATACATTTCATTTCTTCATAACACACAATCAAACTAAGTTCATTATGATGTGCAAGGGAAATCAAGTCATCACAATTTTTGGACACGATTCGATCATGAAACAATTTGCATTGGATATTTAAATGACCATGTTCATTGCAAAGTTCACAAGGATGGCTAAGAAAATTTAATTTTTCAGCACAAACATCTAGCCTTTCTTGCAACCATTTAGTTTCTCAGATACTTATGCCTCTTGCAAAATCTATCTTCCCTATTTGGTGTGTACTTGCAAACCCTACACACTCCACAAAAATTGATATGTTTATAAGAGACATTTTCATCACGACTAGTGCAATCATCATTAGTACTATGGATATTCAAAGAGTTCGTAGTAACAACATTGCAATCATGCTCATCAATCAAAGATTTAGTGCCAAACATTTTAATGCATTCTTCTTCTAGAATTTTGGCACAATTATCGGAATCCTTATTTTCATGAAAGATATTAAAAAGATGAAGCATATGAGGCACCCTCAATTCCATTCTTTTATAGTTTTCTTTTATAGACTAAACTAGTGATAAAACAAGAAACAAAAAGATTCGATTGCAATATCTAAAGATATACCTTCAAGTGCTAACCTCCCCGGCAACGGCGCCAGAAAAGAGCTTGATGTCTACTACACAACCTTCTTCTTGTAGACGTTGTTGGGCCTCCAAGTGTAGAGGTTTGTAGGAAAGTAGAAAATTTCCCTCAAGTAGATGACCTCAGGTTTATCAATCCGTGGGAGGTGTAGGATGAAGATCGTCTCTCTCAAAAAACCCTGCAACCAAATAACAAATAGTCTCTTGTGTCCCCAGCACACCCAATACGATGGTAAATTGTATAGGTGCACTAGTTCAGCGTAGAGATGGTGACAAGTGCAATATGGATGGTAGATATAGGTTTTTGTAATCTGAAAATATAAAAACAGCAAGGTTACTAATGATAAAAGTGAGCACAAACGGTATTCCAATGCGTTGAAATAAGGCCTAGGGTTCACACTTTCACTAGTGCAAGATCTCTCAACAATAATAACATAATTGGTTCATATAACTATCCCTCAACATGCAACAAAGAGCCACTCCAAAGTCACTAATAGTAGAGAACAAACGTAGAGATTATTTTAGGGTACGAAACCACCTTAAAGTTATTCTTTCTAATCGATCTATTCAAGAGTCCGTAGTAAAATAACACGAAGTATTCTTTCTGTTCAATCTATCCTAGAGTTCATAATATAATAACACCTTAAGATACAAATCAACCAAAACCCTAATGTCACCTAGATACTCCAATGTCACCTCAACTATCCGTGGGTATGATTATACGATATGTATCACACAATCTCAGATTCATCTATTCAACCAACACAAAGAACTTCAAAGAGTGCCCCAAAGTTTCTACCGGAGAATCAAGACGAAAATGTGTGCCAAACCCTATACATAAGTTCACGAGGTCATGGAACTCGCAAGTTGATCACCAAAATAGACATCAAGTGGATCACGTGAATATCCCATTGTCACCACAGATAAGCACATGCAAGACATACATCAAGTGTTCTAAAATCCTTAAATACTCAATCCGATAAGATAACTTCAAAGGGAAAACTCAATTATCACAAGAGAGTACAGGGGGAGAAACATCAGATCCAACTATAATAGCAAAGCTCGCGATACATCAAGATCATGCCGAATCAAGAACACGAGAGAGAGAGAGAGAGAGAGAGAGAGATCAAACACATAGCTATTGGTACATACCCTGAGCCCCAAGGGTGAACTTCTCCCTCCTCATCATGGAGAGCACCAGGATGATGAAGATGGCCACCGGAGAGGGATTCGCCCCTCCGGCAGGGTACCGGAAAGGGTCTAGATTGGTTTTCGGTGGCTACGGAGTCTTGCGGCTGCGGAACTCCCGATCTAGGTTTCTTTCTAGAAGTTTGGGTATATATAAGAGGTGTTGGTGTCGGGAACAAGTCAAGGGGGTCCCCGAGGCGGCCATGAGGTAGGAGAGCGCTCCTAGGGGGGTAGGGTGCGTCCCCCCCCCCTCGTGGGTGCCCCGGGACTCTTCTGGCCCATCTCCGATACTCTGTGGGCTTCTTCTGGTCCAAAAATAATCTCTGTGAAATTTTAGGTCAGTTGGACTCCGTTTGGTTTTCCTTTTCTGCGATACTCAAAAACAAGAAAAAAATTCAGAAACTAGCACTAGTCTTTAGGTTAATAGGTTAGTCCCAAAAATCATATAAAATATCATATAAATGCATATAAAACATCCTAGATGGATGATATAATAGCATGGAACAATCAAAAATTATAGATACGTTGGAGACATATCAACAACCCAATAATTTTATTTTCCGTTTTTTTGAGTTTACACATTTTAACCTCTGTAGTAATTGTGTTTTAGTGTTTTAATTAGTGTTTGTTCCAAGTAAGAGCTTTGGGATGGCTTGCGGCGATAGTTGATTTGATCTTGCTGGAAAATAGAAACTTTTGCGCCCAGTCACAGAATTATTAAAAATCACAGAAGGGCTATAAAATAATGATTCTTTTGCAAATGATTATTATAAAAATTGCCTTTGTTGTCCTAATTTTTCAGAATTTTTGGAGTTATGGAAGTATTTGAAGTTTACATATTACTAGAGACTGTTCTATTTTTGACATATTCTATTTTCTATGTGTTGTTTGCTTATTTTGATGAATCTATGGATAGTATTGAGGGGTATGAACCATGGAGAAGTTGGAATATATTAGATATTACACAAATATAAATAAAGAATGAGTTCACAACAGTACCAAAAGTGGTGATTTTATTTTCTTATACTAACGGATCTCATGAATTGTCTGTTGAGTTTTATGTTGTGAAGTTTTCAAGTTTTGGGTAAAGATTTGATGGACTATGGAATAAGGAGTGGCAAGAGCCTAAGCTTGGGGATGCCCAAGGCACCCCATGGTAATATTCAAGGACAACTAAGAGCCTAAGCTTGGGTATGCCCCGGATGGCATCCCCTCTTTCGTCTTCGATCGTCTATCGGTAAATTTACTTGAGGTGTTTTCCTTGGAGTGTCTTGTATGATATGAGTCTTTGCTTTTTAGTTTGACACAATCGTCCATGCTGTACACACCTTTTGAGAGGGACATCCATACTCTATGTGCTTCACTTATATCTTTTGAGCTAGGCAATTTCGCTCTAGTGCTTCACTTACATCTTTTTAGAGCACGGCTGTGGCTTTATTTTATAGAAATTGTCGAACCCTCATGCTTATCTTATATTATTTTGCCCCCGCAAAAAAACTTATATTATTTTGAGAATCTCTCTAGACAGCATGGTAATTTGCTTTGGTTACGAATTTAGTCATAATATGATCACTAGTGCAAGATGCTGCTAAAGCAACACTACGATCAGAGACCCTTCGATGAAAGTGTGTGCGATGCAATAAACGCAAACGATGGTGTAAAAAACCCGTCAAAAATGTGCAAAACATTTGCGATGATGGATGCATCAAAGACGGTTCGCATTTTAGTTGCGTGTGCGATGCAGGGCATACGGTTCAGTTAAATGAACCGTTTGTGATGAAGAGGAACAAAAGAAACGGGTAGCCAAATGAAGGTGTGTGCGATATACAACATACGGTTCACTCGGATGAAATGTTTGTGATTAGGCAACACAAAAGAAACAGTCAGCCAGATCAAGGTGTGTGCGATATACAACATGCGGTTCACTCGGATGAACTATTTGCTTTGAGACAAGAGAACAAAAATGGTTCAATATAACAAGATGTGTGTGATATGTGGCAAACAGGTCTGTAATCGGAAACGTGTGGTAAGACCGATAACAACACAGACGATTCCTATTAACAAGCCATGTGTGTTGTGACCAAGGTATACAATTGTCAGTGATTGGTGAAATCATCACTGACGGGTTCCATTGTTTAGTCCGTGTGCGATGTGATTTGCTTTGTCTACAGAGAATCAACATATATACTTGAAAAGACAGAATTGTAAAACCAAATTAACCATACAATTACACAAGTGACTACACGCATAACATTTCCACACAACAAATTAAGGAATTACATGCGTACTAAACTAGGAGAAACGAGGATCTAATCATCTACTTCTTGTTGCGACGACGCTTGGCATTGCTCTGCTTCTGGCTGGATCCCTGGCCGTTTTGGGGAAGGAGGCACTTCCACGTGTCAACGATCCACCTGTACATGTCGTAGCTCGTCTATACGCCTCCTTGGCCGCGTACACGACATGAGCTTTGTTGAGTTTCTCCACCCAGGCCGAGTGCCGGGCACGCTTGTCCTTGCTGCATGAATCATTCATGTCTTTCTCCTCCACATAGGCAAAATTGCCATGTAAGCAGGCTATAAGCCTACTATTGTAGTACTTGCTCTTAGCGGCATGGCAGACCAACTGTGTGGGGTGCGAAGTGGCTTCGCTCGTGTGGGGGATGGAGGGCATCCCGCATGGGCGCTAGGTCTGAGAGGACGGCATTGTCGCCAGTGTGTGACCTCTGTGACAACCGTTCGCTCCCCACTAGCCTCTTCGTGTACCGAGTCAACCATCCACCGCCTCTTCGCCTTTCCCTGTCGATTTGGAACTGCTTCCACACGCTCTTCCTCCCTCCATTTTCCTTCACCCTTCCTTCTGCCATTGTTCGATCATCTTCTCCATGTAGGGAACAGGCAGGAAACACCCACGATTTTCTTGCCCCGATTTGAAAGATGACGTGGTGGTGGATCTCATTGATTGGTGCGACGTCATCACCTTAGCTAGCATGGCAGGTTCATTCAAGTCCATTCTGGACTCAACAAATAACATCATTTCAAAGAACCCAAGGGTTCGGGAGCGGTTTGATTTCCCCTATCTTCATCGCCATGACGCTGGTCGTTGGCGTGGGGACGACGGAAGCCTCGCCTTGTGCAAGTTGATGCCGCTTGATAATGATACATGTGATGTTAAGATGTCATCGCCTGATGGTAAGTCTTCGACAAACGCTAATGGAGATTGGGCTATTTATATTGGGAACTTGTGATTGTGTACACTCGTCACCGGGTTCCACTTCCAAAAATCACAGACTGCCCTGAGGTTGAGCACACAGATGATCTATGTATGTTCAAATACGATCATGGGTCTATGGAAGATATCAATTTGTTGAGTTCCCAACTGCTCTTGGGATTACAAGAACTATGAAGTTGTTGCTATCTTCGACAAGCTTGTTGCCGTCCTTACTTCCATGCCTCGATGGATATTTCTCAAAAATCAATTTTTGTACATGGATGAGTAATGTGATGCAATTCAATACGAGGGTCTTGTGTTTGCTAGCAATACTCGTGGCACTATTTTTGCATGGAATCCTTATCGTTTCGGTATGTTTGTCTTCCACCATAATTATAATTGTTTCATCCACATGCATGTGGGTTAGCTAGTTTCCCTTTACTAATCAACCTTCTTGTATTTCCAAGGTCCTGTGAAAATTCCACCACCTATACATGAAAATGTTTATAACCAAGGGGGAGATGAAGATGGTGATGATCACGAGCATGAGGACGAGCATGACCTATATACTCAGTGGCGCCTGGCAACTTATTGCGATGGATCACCTATTCTTTTATGTATACAAGGCACTGCTGATGTTACTAACAAAAAGGTGTTGTTTCCCATGGTCGCACTCTCTGTACCTATTCCAACATCCGTTGCAGGGTATTTGGGATGGATACTAGTGTACTAGCTCCAACACCTTCTCCCTGGTTCAGTATTGAATGTCTTGGAGGAAACTCGCTCTTCCTTGGACAAAACTATCCAATGATGGTGGAAGGCGACCCAGCTGTTGTTGACACAATATTACTACCATTTATGAGAAGCAACTGTATCTATACCTTGGACATTACTATGCTTCCGTACAGTCCCAATATGGGTCCTGACATAGGCCGCTTCAGCCTCAATGATCAGTCATGCGTTGGTCTCGAGATTGACAATAGCTGGCCCATCCCAGAGAATCAGTTATGGTTCAAAGCAAGCGTTTCCAATGTTGAGGACTGGTTGATCTGAAGATCGTTTCAGCGCTTTGTTATTTGTTGTGTGAGAAAAACTTTAGTATTTACTAGAATGTTTTGTTGGAAATAATCTATAATCCAACATGTATCCTCGTTGTCGTTGGGTGTTGATGACTTGTTGTATGTAATGAATGGTACATTTGCATATGCGTCCTTCGGCACACGGGTCGCGTGGCGGCACATATATATATATATTTTTTCTATTTGGATGATTAATGATGCCTATTTATTGCTTAATCTAAGCATGGCACGTATCCATTGTTGGTCTAACGCTCACTAGAAATAATCCATTTGGGATATTAGTTCCCAATTATTAATAATCTCCCGTCTATAATTAGATAAAGATTACTATGCCACTTTGTATTGGTGTCGATATGAAGAGTGCTAGTGATTTTAGTTGCAAAAATTAGATAGTTCTAGTGATTTTTAGCCGCATATTTTGACAAATCACAGTGTTACAAGGTTGACAAATGGCAATGCTACTACATCAACAAATGTCAATCTTTCCAGTTTGACAAATGGCAACATACCCAATATGACAGATGCAAATCTTACCCAATTGTTTCTACGTGCTTGCACATGGGTCATCCAAAACAATCGTTTGTGTTGAAGGGATGCACAAATCCTGCGCTGCAAATTTTCCCTTGACTTAAGGGGCAAGACCATAGCACTTTGCATACAGGTGTTCTATCTAAAACATTCGCGATCAAGAGCTGCACAAATCCTGCTCGGCACATTTTCCATTGGCTTCTTGGGGAAGTTGTCGCTTTGCATACAAGTGTTCTAACTAAAATGTCTGTGATGAGTGTGTTATATTTAAAAACCATTGATGTTATTTTCAAAAGAAAATCGTTTGATAAGTATGTACATTAAGAGAGAAAAACGCAAGTTCGTTCAAACCATATCTTTCATTCAATCACAATGCGACTTTATATTCATATGATCGAGAATTCGAGATACAGTATTAAACCCCCAAAAAAACTATTTCTGGCGGCCGCAGTGGCGGCGTGTCGCACCGTCGTTGTCGTCCCCCAGGACGTCGTTGTTGAAGTCTTCAAGGCAGCACAAAATGTTCTTCACATGTAAATGAAACATCGTATCATCGCGCGATCGACGGGCGGGGCGCGGGAGGACGGCAACTGGCACCGCTGAGAGGTAGCGGTTGACGGCGGCATCCCATGCCACTAAGGGGGGCGCGCACATGGGCACGGGTGCTGGCGTTGGCATCTACACAAGCTCGCGCGGGTCCGCAGAGACCTCGTTGATGCCCGCGGCTTCCAGCTCTGCAATAGTGCACGGCCACCAGCCCGTCAATGCTACGGGGATGGTCGCTAGCGTGGGTGCGGGGACGGGAGCTGGGACGGGAGCGGGGGCAGCAACCGCCATGGACAACTCGTTCAGGGCCATGTCCATGAGGCCCCATTCCTCATTATTTTCTATCTCCTCTGTCTCGGAGTCGACTTAACCAAACTTGAAGACTAGTGGCAGATGATCATTCTGTGCCTGGTATTGGTGGAGGTCTGCGGGAGGGAGGGGAATGGGAGGCAAACAGTAAGGCCGTCCGTATAAAATAGCAGCTCGGGCGCCATTAATGGAGAGGAAGGCGGACGACCATGATAGTCAAAGGGCTCGCTTCCCAGTGAGCCTGCGTAGCGTATAGCTCGCACACTTCCCGGTGAGCCTGCGCATTAGAGGAGAGCTTGCATGCCTCTCCGTTAGCCTGTGCACCGGACTGCGCTCGGACGCCCCCCGTTCAGTGAAGCAGCTATCCGCATGAGACCTCCGATAGCCATTAAAACCAAGACATGTGGTGTCATGTGAATGATTAATAGAACACACACGATTTCAATTATACAAACATTTGATATATTAAAGTTGCAGCTATTTTTGGAAAATGCCTTTGTTGGCTGTTATTCGAGTGCGCCTTCTCTCGAAATGGACACGATAAATACCACAACATGTCAGGTGCCATTCCATGATAGCATGCCAAGTTTCATGCATTTCAGATGAGTTTTGGATTCACTAGAATTTAAAAACAAAGTATCTCAACATTTTGCCGGCAATCAACATTGCCCCGGTGTTTGAAATTCATTCTTATTTCTTGCATGGGACCTAAGCATGCACCCAAGGACACATATTTGATTTTTCAACCAATTTATATGCACGGGAGCATGTGCATGTAGTTCAAATTTGAATTATGCACATAAAAGCATTGAAAACTCAATTAATGTATAAAAATGTCTAAATTAACCCCGAAAAATTCTAACATTTAACACAACACTCCTGTTGTTCTATGTTGACACTAGAGAAAAAATTGAAATCAAGAAGAGGCAACGGATGAAACTTTCCCTACCGAAAACATCAGGCTTATTGTGAGAAGCTCTGGTTTGTGAGAAGCTTATGCCCAAACCTGCCCCAAATGGGACAACATTTTTACCACGACATGTTGACGTTGCTCCATGATAGCATGCCAAGTTGCATGAATTTCAGACGAGTTTTGGATTTACTAGTATTTGAAACTAGGTATCTCAATATTTGCGGCCGAGTGACGGTGGAAGGGTGTTTGAAATTCATTCCCATTTCTTGCGTGGGACCTAAGCATGCACCCAAGGACACATATTTGATTTTTCAACCAATTTATATGCACTCGAGCATGTGCATGTAGTTCAAATTTGAATTATGCACATAAAAGCATTGAAAACTCAATTAATGTATAAAATGTCCAAACGAACCCCAAAAAATTCTCATTAACACAACACTCATGTTGTTCTATGTTGACACTAGAGAAACACTTGAAATCAAGAAGAGGCAACGGATGTCGTTTCGTCCCCAAAGATGAAACTTTCCCTACCGAAAACATCAGGCTTATTGCGAGAAGCTCTGCTTTGTGAGAAGCTTATGCCCAAACCTGCCCCAAATGGGACACATTTTTTACCACGGCATGTTGATGCTGCTCCATGATAGCATGCCAAGTTTCATGAATTTCAGACGAGTTTTGGATTTACTAGTAATTAAAACCAGGTATATCAATGTTTGCGGCCGAGTGACGGTGGCATGGTGTTTGAAATTCATTCACATTTCTTGCATGGGACCTAAGCATACACCCAAGGACACAAATTTGATTTTTCAACCAATTTATATGCACTGGAGCATGTGCATGTAGTTTAAATTTGAATTATCCACATAAAAACATTGAAAACTCAATTAATGTACTAAAATGTCCAAACAAATCCCCAAAAATTCCAAAATTTAACACAACACTCCTGTTGTTGTACGTTAACACTAGAGAATAAATTTAAATCAAGAAGAGGCAACGAATATCATTTCGTCCCCAAAGGTGAAACGTTCCCTACCGAAAACATCAGGCTTGTTGTGAGAAGCTCTGGTTTGTGAGAAGCTTATGCCCAAACCTACCCCAAATGGTACAAATTTTTTACCACGGCATGTTGATGCCGCTCCATGATAGCATGCCAAGTTTCATAAATTTCAGACGAGTTTTGGATTTACTAGAAAGGTATCTCAATGTTTGCAGCCGAGTGAAAGTGGCAGGGTGTTTGACATTCATTCCCATTTTTTGCATGGGACCTAAGCATGCAACCAAGGACACAAATTTGAATTTTAAACCAATTTATATGCATTAGAGCATGTGCATGTAGTTCAAATTTGAATTATGCACATAAATGCATAGAAAACTCAGTTAATGTTTAAAAATGTCTAAACGAGCCCCAAAAAATTCCTAAAATTAACACAACACTCATGTTGTTCTATGTTGATACTAGAAAAAAATTGAAATCAAGAAGAGGCAATTGATATCGTTTTGTCCAGAAAGGTGAAACGTTCCCTGCCGTAACCATGAGGCTTGTTGTGAGAAGCTCTGGTTTGTGAGAAGCTTCCCCCAACCTTCCCCAAATGGGACAATATTTTTACCACTTCATGTTGATGCCGTTCCATGCTAGCATGTCAAGTTTCATAAATTTTAGACGCATTTTTGATTTACTAGAACTTAAAAACCATGTATCTCAATGTTAGCGGCCGAGCGATGGTGGCAAAGTGTTTGACATTCATTCTCATTTCTGCATGGGACTTAAGCATGTAGCCAAGGACACAGATTCCAATATTGAACCAAATTATATGCACTTGAGCATGTGCATGTAGTTCAAATTTGAATTATGGACATGAATGCATAGAAAACTCAGTTAATGTATAAAAATGTCCAAGCGAACCCTAAAAAATCCCAAAAATTGACTCAACACTCGTGTTGTTCTATGTTGACATGAGAAAAAATTTGGAAGTAAGAAGAGGCAACAAATATCGTTTCATCCCCCAAGGTGGCACGTTCCCTAGCGAAACCATCAGGATTGTTGTGACAGAAGCTCTAGTTTGCTTGAAGCTTATACCCAAACCTGCCCCTAATGGGAAAATATTTCTACCACGGCATGTCTATACTGTTCCATGATATCATGTCAAGTTTCATCAATTTCAGACGAGTTTCGGTTTACTAGAATTTTAAAACCATGTATCTCAATGTTAGCGCTCGAGCGACAGTGTCAAGGTGTTTGACATTCATTCTCATTTCTTTCATGTGACCTAAGCTTGCAACCAAGGACAAACATTTGATTTTGCAACCTGTTTTTATAGACTGTAGCATGTGCATGAAGTTCAATTTTGAACTATGCACAAACATGCCTAGAAAACTCTGTTAACGTATAAAACATGTCCAAATGATCCCCGAAATTCATCCTATTTCTTGCATGGGACATAAGCATAAACCCATGCACACATATATGATTTTACAACCCATGTTGTTGCATCGGAGCATGTGCATGTAGTTTAATTTTGAATTGTGCACATGAAATGGCTAGAAAACCAATTTAATGTATAAAATGTCCAAACGAACCCTGAACAATTCCAATTATTTTAAAGCACACATATAGTTGCATGTACACTGCAAATAAAAGTTCTAGCAATTCAAACACCGTCCATTACCGCTGTGACCCCATTATGTAATTCAAATCAAGATGAAAAATCAAGTAGATCCCAAACAGTTTATGATCACCAACCGTGTGAGATGCAGTACAAAATATCCTGGAGCACCGTTTGATGACACTTTGCGCACCAGTTTTTTTGCTGAACTAATTCAAATTTTCGGCTTCCGGGGCAATATCTACCTCCCCGCCCCTCCCCCTTACCAAAAGCCACATTTCCCCTATTTCTTCCTTCCGTTCCAAGTTGAAACCTTCACTCCTTGCTTACAGCGCCACCTCCTCGCCGGTGACCCTCCTTCACGTTGCTCGGCCTTGCCTATCCAGGCAGGTAATCCACACCAGACCCCATCCTCCTCCTCCTTCCACAACCCACATGCCCCGACCGCCAGCGCGACACCTTCCACCCAAATCATTGACCCCTCCACCAAATAAGCGCCACCCTAGGCCATGGTGCGCGCAATATAGCCAGGATCACAAGGAGCATTTGGCAGCGGAGAAGCAAATCACGACCGCAAGCGCGGATGAGGTCACGATGGCTGCCATTCATGCCGACCCCTAGATGTTGGAGGAGCACCTCACTGTCGAGGCCACCGTCGACCCCGCGCTGACACCGTGATGCGGTTGGCTGCTTTAAACGATAGTTTGTGGCGTTTTCTCGAGGCCACCCTAGGTGCCTTCGACGAAGACTACGAGGTGTTTTCTCAGTGTGCACGTGCTTACCTCATCTCAAGAGCCAGCAGGTTGGTGCCCGAAGCAGCTCGGGAAACTCACCACTATGACGAGGGCACCCACGATGCGGAGGCCTCACCCTCTTCCATGTACAAATAGCCAATCGTCATCGATATCTTCGACAATGAGGAGTAGCTTGTCTTATTAGCTCACAGTAAGGACCCATGTTAAGTTTTCTAGCAAGTACCTTTCCGTAACAAATTCTAGTGAATTGTGATATCTACTTTTACCATGCAATCTGTTGCTCTAGTGTATATGTTCTATATGTCGTGCAATGTGGTGCTCACTTATTAACTGTTGGTTAATTAGTTGTCGTGTTCAGTTAACTGTTTGGTTCAATTCTGCAAATGTGATGTTCAATTCTTCAGGGTGTAATTTTGTATTGTCTTCCATGTGAGAAATAAATTGAATTTTCTTTACAATATACATAAGAAACAAATATAGCTATATTTCCAAGTTGTCAAGCATGCTTGGTTTGGTTAATTGTCTAATCTTCTAGTATGTTATATATTGTGCAATGTGGTGCTCAGTTAATGTTTGGTTCATTTGTTGTGGTGTTTAGTTAACTGTTTGGTTCAATTCTGAAAGCGATGTTCAATTGCTGTGGGTGCATTCTGTTAATGTATACCATGTGAGAAATAAATCAAATTTTGTTGTACTAAATACATGAGAAACAAATACAATTTCTATATTTCCAAGTTGTTAAGCATGGTTGGTTTGGTTAACTATGTGATCTTCTATTAGGGGTATGTTATATTGTGCAATGTGGTGCTCAGTTAACGTTTGGTTCATTTGTTGTGGTGTTTAGTTAACTGCTTGGTTCAATTCTATAATGCGATGTCCAATTGTTGTGTGTGCATTCTATTATTGTATACCACATGACAAATAAATTTAATTTGGCTGTACTAAATGCATGAGAAACGAACGCAATTGCTATATTTTCGAGTTGTTAAGCATGCTTGGTTTGGTTAACTGTTTGATCTTCTATTAGGAGTATGTTATATTGTGCAATGTGGTTCTTAGTTAATGTTTGGTTCATTTGTTGTGGTGTTTAGTTAACTGCTTGGTTCAATTCTGCAATGCAATGTCCAATTGTCGTGGGTAGAATTTTGTATTGTTGTGAATGTGAGGCACTACTACAAAAAGGGCTATAGCTAATATGGACATTAATGGCGCACCAGATACAGGTACGCCATTATTGACATATTACTAATGGCGCACCTGGTGTGTGGTGCGCCATTACTAGTTCTGAAAAAAAATGTTAGCAGTGGCGCACCAGGGGATAGTGCGCCATTACTAGTTGACATAGTAATGGCGCACCTGTACAAAGTGCGCCATTACTATGTGTATGACTGGGTCAAACCTTGGTCAAACTTAGTAATGGCGCACATTGCATTGGTGCGCCATTACTATGTCAAACTTAGTAATGACGCACCTACACAAAGTGCGCCATTACTAACTTTAACTAAGGTTTGACCAAGTCGAACACATAGTAATGGCGCACTTTGTGAAGGTGCGCCATTACTAACTTTCTTTGCACCCCCCGTGTGGTCCGCCTTTTCAGTTATAGAAAAAATAAAAGAAAACGATGGAAATGTCAATAAATAAAAGAAAATAAGTTTCCCATGTGATATGTGGTCTAGTTGTTGGGAAAATTTACAAATATGTATTTCGACTTTATTTACAAAATCTCTCTGGAATATAGTAAAATGGGCATAACTTTTGCATACGAACTCGGATTAAAAAGTTTTTTATATGAAAAATCATCTACTCGAAAAGTTACAACCGAATTCAATGGGGGAACCTGTTGAAGATTTTCAGAATCCCCAAAGACCTAATAGAACGAAAGATACAGGGCTTTTAAGATCTAGAGGGGGGAAATGGAAAAAAATCTAACTTAGTAATGGTGCACCATTTGCTAGGTGCGCCCCTATTAACAGAAAAAAATTGGTTTTGAATTTTTTTGGAAAAAATGTTCAAAATATGATACGTAATATGACCGGGAAGTTTGAAATATTTTTTAAAATTTCATCACACTCATGAACATGAACAAAGTCATAGCATCAACAAGGTTTAATAGGATTGATATGATAAATATATCAACAAGTGCCTATTAAGTGAGATGGTGCTGGGGTTGGATAGAACTGCGAAGTTAAGCGTGCTCAGGCTGGAGTAGTGTGAGGATGGGTGACCTTCCAAGAAGTTTGACCATAGGGTGTGATTTGACTTGAGATTAAGCATATTGACCCGATATTAAGAAAAAACAAAAAAAATTTGAAAAATATTTTCTGTATTTAAAAAAAATGTTAGTAATGGCGCACCAGATATGTGGTGCGCCATTACTAATTCAGATAGTAATAGCGCACCGTTGGACATAGTAATGGCGCACTATGTGGTGCGCCACTATTATCTGGTATACTAATGGCGCACCAGGGGTGCGCCATTAGTACTTGTTACTAGTGGCATGATGATAGTGGCGCACCTATAGTGCGCCATTAATGGCCAAAATAGGTGCGCCACTAACACGTCTTTTCCTAGTAGTGAGGAATAAATCGAATTTGGCTACACTTAATACATGAGAAACATATACAAGGGCTATATTTCATAGTTCTAAATCATGCTTGGTTTGGATAAATGGGTTTTCCATGTGGCTTGAATTAATCTGATGAATCTGCAATGTGCTTATTTATCATCAACATATTTTACTGATAGCATGCGAACCCTTACCTAAGCTGATGACTAACTACCTTATATGTGTTTCAGGGAAACGATCGGAAGCACATAGGTTTAAAATCGAGGTTAGCATGTGCATGCTCCGTTGTCTAATAGCACATTATTGTGCAATTGCAGGAACCATTCAAATATTTAGGTTTTCAACAATTTGGTCTTGGACATGTAGGTCCTGCTGCCAGAGGTTTTGACCCATTGTTCGACCCTTTTTGCATATGGGGAAATGAGTTGTACATGAATATCAATCAAGTCAAGAAACTCATAAAGAATGTTAGGATAAATAAATTAGCGACAAAAAACAAAATCTTTATGTAACACCCCCGATGTAACTTCCCATATTTGTACTTCCAACTCTTGCCTTTTTCGGCTTAAGTTATGAGATTACCTTCATGGTTGGATTTTGTCTTCGTTTTGCATTTTGTTCATGTCATGCATTTCATATCATGTCATCATGTGCATCTCATTTTGCATACGTGTTCGTCTCATGCATCCGAGCATTTTCCCCGTTGTCCGTTTTGCAATCCGACACTCCTACGTGCACTGGTGTCCCCTTTCGTCTCTTTTTGTGAGCGGGTGTTAAACGTTCTTAGAATGGAACGAGATTTGCCAAGCGTCCTTGATATACCACCGGTAGACCTCCTATCAGATTTCGTGTCATTTGGAGTCCGTTTGATACTCCAACGGTTAACTGGGTAACCGGAAAGGCCTCTTGTGTGTTGCAGCCCTACACCCCTCCAAAAGGACCAATAACCCTTCCAAACCACTCCCATGTCCTGCGGCATCGGATCACGATTGCGTGCTCGAAAACTACACCCCATTTGGACACTCCAAACTCTTCCTACCTATAAATATGTGCTCCTCGTCCAAATCCCGGTTGAAACCCTAGTCTAGCCTCCCCCGCCGCCACCGGACGCGTCCGCGACGGCTGTACACGTCTGCCGCCGTTCCCTCGGCGAATCCTGCTCTGACACATCACTGGGCCGCGCCCACATTGCCGCCGCCGCCCGGGGCCCAGATCCGGCCCGCCCCGGGGCCGAACCCGGCCACGCCGGGCCCGCACGACGCCGCCCGCTCCGCCGCGCTTCGC